>NC_056731.1:106013984-106363984 GCF_019279795.1 Protopterus annectens | reverse complement strand
GCTCTTGAAGATACAGCAATAGTCATATTTGCAAGAATCTGATAATTGTAACGGACATGAACCTTTCAAAACAGCTGTTATGAAATTCATGTTCCATTATGTCTGAGGCATAAACTGTACCTCAGTCTTTGATTCCAGCTTGAGTCACCATTTTCGTATTGCTAATACTACTCACTGTCCTCCCAATAATGTTGTTAACACTGTTGGCAAGTTTCCCTTTAGCAATAATGTCTCATGAAATCACACTGACTCCATTATCTTACCTATGCTGCTGACAGTGATACTCTGTCTGTATGTTATAAAGGTCTAGGTCATTTAAGAAAGCTCTGCTGGTAGCTGGAGATCATTTAAAATTGATACTCTTAAAAGATAACAAACATATCATACATCAACAAATTGAGAGATAATCTACTCAGTGTTTTTGTATGCCCAGTAATATTACATTATTTTAGCACATAAAACTGAGTACATGTATGCAACTACAGATCAATATCTACCTGATGTAAGTGAATTATTTTAATATGATTAAAAATTGTACTTTCCTTTCAGAGCTGTAATTTCCAACAGATAATAGCCTACGTATTCCTGGCAGAAAGCACAGAGGTGATTTACTATAATAGTAAAATAAAAACAATTAAGTAGGGTACCAGGCATATCATCAATAAAACAGCAAACAACGTTAAATATCAATCTCTAATGCGCAGATCTGGGGATTGTACAATAGACCTTAAGATTGGAATACACTAGGGATTTCCCCTTTCCCTGGGATAGAGCAATCTTGGAGCTTGAATATATAAGTAGCTGGAGTGTGTGGCACTGCTCCTCACATTAGATGATACAAGCAGGCTTACTCCTTGGTGTTTTAGAATCTCGACTATGGATCACAGTCAAGTAATTCTGACAGACTATGATCAACGTCCTTCAAATCAGTAATAGTTCCATTAGATTTCCATTAAGAAGCCAGTGTGCTCCTCAAATAGAGCAAATTCTACAATTGTGAAATAATATGCTTTAACAAAAACTGACACAAACTCTAAAAAGTAATTACTATTGCCTGTGCATACAACCCCCAAATTACTCCAAAACTTCACAGATGAAGCACTTCAAGATCGATCTAGCAGCTCAGACTTCAAATGTATGGTTTTCAAGACATCACTCCAGAGTTGGAGTAGAGTACTATCCAATCCAATCAATGTATATGATTTTGCTCAAATAGTAAGTCACCCACCCCACATAAACCAAGTATCTTGAAAAAAATATATTATAGATTAGATTGTAAATATGGGCATTTTTCCTGTAAATTTCATTAGAACTGCTATAGATTAATTAAGTGATGTCAGCCCCCCCCCCCCCACACACACACACACATATTCCACCTTTTTACTCAGAAGCATACTTACTATTACTGTTATCAGAAAAGTTGGACTGGGCAAGAGCCCATTTTCAGTGGTGGTTCGGGGTGAAAAGCTCTAAAGTTTTACAAAAGATTTTAAGAATAATAACTACAGTATTTAAAAATACAAAAACAGATGTAGTTTAAGTAATTATATTAAAGTAGACATAACATAAAAACATTGGTTAATAATAGATTCAAGTTATATTACAATGATTTAATACAGAAAAGTAAGTTAGTATAATACAAACAGGAATCACAGTATAAAGTGATAGAAAAGCATGTTTATGCTAAATTTAGAGAGAAAGACAGGAGCTAAATTGATAGAAATAAAGAAGTGAGTGAAGAAGGGAGAGTAAGGAGATGTGAGATATGAATCGGTATTTGTCCACATTTAGGGGAAATAGTTTATCCGGGTGTAAATGGGTATGCAAACATCTGGGCCAGTCAGATATAGCAGTATTAGAATTAACATTATCTGGACCTCCACACACACTCCCACTTAAGAGTAGTCTTCTAGATATAATCAGTTAAGTAGTGCCTTTCAAAACTGCTGAAATCAAGCACTATCTACAACAATGTACATCAGCATTATACTTTAATATTAAAGCAAGACTCTGCATGGAAATTATGCTGCCAAAATAAAGGCATATTTACTCTTGCAAACAAATTGCTTTCCAAAAAAAAAAAAAGAAATATCAGAAAAGAATCATAATTGGCAGCAAACAATACCTCCCTAAACTGTTTTGCCAGTTACATCCAAGCTTTTAAAAAATTCTGCTAATCCAGGTGCAATACTTTCTGAGTCATACGTTGTAGAAGTTTTCAGTAACTGCTTCTCAAATATTTATAATGGAAGAACACATTTTCCCCAAAGATGGACCAACTGACCTTCTTTCAGTCGAGCTTAGTCTCAATAATGTACAGGACAATAATACACAAAAAATAGGCAATAAAAACTGCAGCAGAATACATAAAGATGACACTTGTATTTAGACAATATACATACACTCATCTTAATGAAGTACGACTTCAGACAATTTGTTACTTTTTAATGACTGACACAAAGTCAAAACTAGATTAGGTTGTTCATATTGGCAGCAAATCACTCTTAAAATGAAATTCTGTACCCCAATACAAGAGCCGAAGCAACATCAAAACAAAGAGCACCGATAAGATCGGCGACGCAATGCTGCATTACCGATTCTCATAAACACAACTTACTGGTTTCACATAGCAGTGTAATAATCAGTTGTTCACAGAATGTGCATGCAACAAGCTAAAGTATATTGCTAAGGCCAGAATTTTTGCTCATACGTTCAAAGCTAATCATCAGAGTACCAAGAAGCAAGCAAACTGTCATAAAATTCCTTCTGAGAACTGTTTGATGAAAAAAGGTGCAACTGCAAATACAGAAACGGAATCGGCATTCAGCCGGTACGGCACTATCTATTACAAACCAGAAAAGAAAAAGAAAAAAGACAGAACAAAATATTAATATCCCGGTCAGTCATCTTTTAATCTACCTTCAGCATAATGTATGCACAAAAGCAGAAGCGACTGTGTGTGTGTGTGTGTGTGTGTGTGTGTGTGTGTGTGTGTGTGTGTGTGTGTGTGTGTGTGTGAGTGAGTGAGACGCACACATTGAATCGAGTGATAGATCCCTGGTACCAGCTGCATCAGTACTTAGTAGCTGCAAGGCATTCATTAATTTATATATATTTATTTGTGACTGTCGGAGTGGGAGAATCACAGAGGTCAAAATAAGTGCGATGCAGCTAGTACCAGTGATCTTTCACACGATTCAGTCTGTGTGTGTCTCTCTCTCTCACTCTCTCACACACGCACACACACACGCACACACACACACACGCACACACACACGCACACACACACACACAGTCGTTTCTGCTTTTTTGCATGCATTCCATTACACAAGTGGACAGAAATGGGCAAAGACTTTTACTTCTTGCAACAAATAAAAATATAAAACCTTACAGACTACCTGATTTCCATGCCGCTGTTTCAGTGGCAACAGAAACGCTTCTACAAGGTTTTCAATCCGTGCAGAAACAGTCACTAAGTAAGAGTTCCACAACAATAAGAAATGTTCCACAAGTCCGTGACCACTAGTTTCATAACAGCTATTACCTCGGCAAGCAGGTATACAGCATACGTCACATTTTGGGAAGTGCTAAGGCAGCTGGAACTACTCATTGGACTGTGTTGAAGGTATGTAATGAAGAAGGAGACAAATTCCTCCAGAAACGACATGATACACTGAAGGATGAATGGATGGGGGATGGGCTTACCAGCCCTACTGTACTGAATGGGCGAAATAAAGAATACTTAAACGTTTTAATGCAGTTAGGGAACTGCTTGTGCCAGGGATGAATTTGTAAGGATAAAAGAAAACTCACAGTTAAGTTGTTTTAATGCAGTTAGGGAACTGCTTGTGTCAGGGATGAATTTGTAAGGATAAAAGAAAACTCACAGTTAAGTTTTCATGTAGGGGAGGGCGGAGTGTTCCTTTAATGATCTTACAGATGACCTCCCATCCCTTGATGTCATACTCTGTGTACGTGACATCCTTCTATTACAAGGCAGTAAATGCCCCTCTGATGTCCAGAACAAACTACAACAGTCTTTTTCTAAGCTACACAACTGGGTTGATTGTAATCCTCTTCTAATTAACCACAAAAAATAAATAAATAAAGAAAGAAATAAAATAACCTCATGCTCTTTACAACACCCCAAAACTCCCTGGTGTACCTATTATTAACATTATTGATAACCACAGCATAATTGTTCCCCTTGTTTCTGAATACAGATACCTAGAATGGACATTGTATGCACGAAGCATTTAATAGCATTATCATCTTGACAAAATATTGCCTTTACCTACAAGGGCTGTGTCTCATTCTGTGAACCATCCTTTCTAGCACTGCATCAGTAGTCAGTCCATCTTTAATTATCTAAAAAGGTTATATTACCAGAGTGGCAGTTTAGCCCTTGCTGCATGTAACAGTCCATAACAATAAAAGTATTTTTAAACCACCCCCCCAAAAAATAACGAGTGTAGGCAGGGGGGCAAGCCCCCCTGCACCCCCCCACATAGGGGGCTACGCTCCCCCACACACCCCCGCAACTTAAATATACCAACTCCGAGATCGCGCTACAGTGTAGGAAAGGGAAATCTTCCCTTTCCGCACCATACTCCGTTGAAGTGCGATCTCTGAGTTGGTATATTTAAGTAGCAGTGGGTGTGGGGGGCGCAGGGGGGCTTACCCCCTGCCTAAACATTCTGTTTTTTTTTTGTTTGTTTTTTTATAGGGTCTACTAGAATTTTGATGGTTTAATGTTTCGATCACTAAAGTTCGATCTTTAGTGATTCGAAGCATTAAACCTTTGAAATTCTATTATAGACCCTGCTGTTCCATGTGAAAGGTGTTTAAATCAAAAGGTAGTTCCCCACTTCCTTGCTCTTACCATTTTCTCTTCCAAATCTATTCACATCACCTCTGAAAGGAGGTCTTACAACTTCTTTTTACTTTGATAAATTATGTATCCGCTTTCCTATTGCCATAATATATGGCTTCGATACAGTCAGCCTTCAGAATAAGTTTAGTTGCTGCTTCCTACTACTTGTATTTTGTCAAGCGGTTATGTTGCTTTAGGTACTTTATCAAATTACAGCAAAGCTTGCTAGGTTGTATGGTTTTGGAGATATGTTATCTTCTGAGTCCTGTAGATCTGCATTTAATTTGTATACTTTCTGCAATGCTTCATCTGTGCACCAGTTAAATTGTACAAATCATTTTGCTGCCTTTTTCTGTGTGGCTACTACCTTTGACCTATTGTTTTCCACAGTGTATATTTGTACACTTCTTGCTGTCTGCTACTGATCGCATTTCCCAAGCACCTTTAGACCATCTTCAGGATCAGTTAGCAGTGTGCCATGACACTTAGGTTTGACCACCGCCTCCTTTGTCATGATCGTAATGTAGCTCTTCACTGCAAGGGTCAGTACAGGTCTGGCACCTTCAGAAGGGCCAATGTAGACTCCCATGTGTATTTATTTTTCTTTAGTTATTGGAGTAGAGCACTGATCTCCATGAACCTTTTTCAGAGTCAACCAGGGAGCAGTGCCTGGTTAAGTGAATTGCTCAGTGTGACGCAGTTAGGCAATGGAAGCTGAGGGAATCAAACCTTGGTTGTAAATGCTCTGCTGTATTTCTGTCTCTTCAGTTCTCAGTTGTATCAGATGAAAATACTACTACATGGTGACGTAGGCATTCACTTCACCACATCATCTTAATGTCTTTTTTCCTGCAGGAAATTGAATAATGTCATGTTTGTCATCAAGGAGATAAGGTTATGCACCTTCCCAATATGTAAATATGCATTGGAAGGTAAATAGCACCTAAAACTTAACATACCTGGTACTTGTTTTATTTAAAGTCTGAACATAAGCTAGAATTTTGTTCAACCTACTAGATTTCAGTGATTGCAGATCTTGTTTTCCTACTTTACTTTAAAAAAATAGTTTTCAGAGAAAATGTAGTAAACAGATATACCTAAATGTAAAAGTTAGAAAAGTTATTAGAATTGAAGGTTGGGAAAAAATTGAAGAGGAGAAAGTGAAGACAGAAACGAGAGAGAAGGTGATGGATATATCATCAATGGGTTCTGCTAGAAAGTGAAAATCCTCCACAAGCTGTTTGAAGAATTTGTTCAGCCATCTTTGTTGGCTGCCTTAAACAGGGATCAAATGTTGGTCTTGAGAGTACAGAGAGAGTGAAAAAGCATCCACGGACTCCAGTGCTTCAAAATGTTTTTAAAGTAAAATGGCTTGCTTCATCATCACCAATATCTTAGCCATTCAGAGCTATATTAGAAGCTAAGGCTACAGCTTATTTAAAAAAAAGTTAACATAATAGGTAAACCTCTTTCATTGGTTAAACAAGCCATTCGTGCAAGACAAAAATTCCAGCAGCACTCCAGTTCCTTTCACTCCCACTTTTGACTGCAGCTAAAATGCCAAGAAATATTTTAATGTGCAAAAACTTCCTGTCCAACACCAAGGGCCATGTTTTGGCCTCCCCATCAGACCACCATCGGTCTTTCTTTAGAAGTGAAAAGTGGGCTGCCTGACTCCATGGTGCAGAGCTGGAGTCTTTACTGTGACCCATGTGATCAAAGTTTGACTAGCAGCTGCCCCAGCATTGGATGAACCAGGCAGAGAAGAAGAGTGAAGAGGCATGACCTTTTCACCCTCTCCAAGAGGAGAGGAGGGTTGTGGGCACATGGGGAGCATATGAAAGTGAGTGAAGGGCCATGACCTTCTCGCCATCTCCAAGAGAAGGGGAGGGTTGTGGGCTCATAGGGAGCATTGGAAGGGAGTGAAGGGCCATGGCCTTCTCGCTATCTCCAAGAGAAGGGGAGGGTTGTGGGCTCATAGGGAGCATTGGAAGGGAGTGAAGGGCCATGGCTTTCTCGCCTTCTCCAAGAGGAGGGGATGGTTGTGGGCACGTGGAGCATAGGGAAATGTCATTTCTCTACTGGAGACCAAGGAACCAAATTCCATGCTTGAGAGAGGGGGATGGTTCTGCTTGCTGGCAATGCCGTTTGTAGAAGTAAAAGACAACTGGCACAGTCAAACCATTACAGTTTCCCCTTCTGCTCTACAAGCTAAGCATCCATGGGGAAACATTAAGGCATAAGTAAAGACACTCAGGCACCACTTTAAAAAGAACTGGAAGGCTGCCAGACTTGTAAGGAAAGACATTATATTTATATTGTTTAAAGGGTAGGTCCTTTAACTACATCTCTGTTATAACTTGGAATGAGAGGTTTGTTCCTTTAGTCACATTGCTATTTGACAGAAGGCTTGGATTGCTGATAATAAAATCTTCCAGTACACTGCTTTGAGCCCAAAATTGTTTAGCACATAAGATTTCTTACTAGAGATTTATGTTGGATTGGGATCAAAAACAAAAGTGCCCGAAAGAGAGGACAAAGAGTTGAATCACTTACTACCACTACAAATAAAATGGTTGTGCACACCTTAAGTTATGCATATAATTCTGTAGCTGCAGTATTGGCTGGTGTAGTAGTGAGGAGACTGCACTCCCCAGCTGTCTTTTCTTTATAACATGTTCCCCTCTGTCTTTGCTAATTGTATTTCAACTCCATTGCCTCAATAATCAACAGCTTCTACATTCTTCCTCCATTTTTCCATCTCATCCTTCACTTGCCACTAACGTTTCCTCACTCCTTCCCCCCTCATCTGTTTCTTCCTGCCCCTGAAACTCCCAACTACTAATCATATGTAGAATCCATTATGGACAACACATCTAAACATCTGCCCTCTCCTGCATCATAATAGATAAGGCAGGCCCCCTCATTCATTATTAAAACAACTTTAAACCAAGTGTCATCGTCCAATCAAATTCTTCCTGTAATACTGAACCCAACTGGAACCTTCTACAATTTCCCTCTTGGAAGAACAGTCACCTTCTAATAGCAGTCACCTACCTTCCTCTTCCAGCCCCTTTTAATAAATTTAAATTCCTTATTCTTACTATTCCCCCAACCATAAAACTATAGATGTTCTTCAGTTTTCATTGTTGCAATCCTGATAGGATTTCCTTGGTTGGCCTGACTACCAGAGAATTTTCTCCTCCTCCTGAATCCGGCTGACACCCTGACCAACCTCAAGATGTCGGAGTAGAAAGGGAGTCAGCCAGCACCACAACCTCAATTTTTTCTTAAATTTGGAGCCCAAAGCAGAGTGCTAATCTGAGGGAGGGAGGGCAGAATAAACATCTGTATTTATGGTAAGTGTGTATAACTGTACTATGTTCTTTGTGTTTCACTGTTGTAGTCCTAACTGATGGGATGACTCCCAAAGCTTGAAAGGAGGGTAGATGAAAAGTTTACGTAGAAGAAAGGACACCCCGCTCAGGACTTGGAGAAGGTTGGAAGATAATATTTGGTGCACATATGCCCAGAGGACCAAGTAGTGGCTTCCAAAATATCCTTAGTGGCCACCCCTTTAAGAAAGGCTGTAGATGTAGCAGTAGTCCTAGTGGAGTGAGAGCCCACAGGGTCTGGTGACTTCTTCCCATGATGGTTATAGAAAAACAAGCTACAGTGCAATATCCAGTTGGAGACTGTTTATTTCGAAACTGGTCTTCCCTCAGAGCTACAGGCAAAGGCCACAAAAAGCTGGTCCGACATCCTGACATTTTTAGTTCTGTCCAAGTGGTAATGCAGTTGTCTGTTCACATCCAATGTACGGAGGATTTTTCCCCCTTGGTTTAAGGGTTAGGAAAGAAGGTAGACAAGTGGATGGTTTGGCTTAAAGGGATCTCTGTAACCACTTTAGGTATAAAAGAAGGGTTGGTTATGAGAGAAACTCTGTCAGGGTGAAAAATGGTGAAAGGTTCTACACACATAAGGGCCTGAAGTTCTGAATCCTTTCTAGCTGATGTAATGACTAGCAGAAAGGTTGTCTTCCAGGTCAGGAATTTGATGTTTGCAGAGGCAGCCAGCTCAAGAGGTGGAAAGGTGAGCTTCTCCAGAATGAAAAAGTTTCACACCATCTTCTAGTAGTCTGGCTAGCCAAGGGCTTCCACAGCAAAAATTCCCATCAGGTAGCACAGTAACAGTGAATACACTTGAACATATACTTTTATGGTAAGTGTACACAACTGTACTTTATTCTAGGTGACTTTAACCTAAACTGCTTAGGTTTTCTAAGATATTCCTAGCCAGTGTCAACCATGTACAGTTAGACAGTGATGCTGTTCATCCAAATCGCCAAACCAACAAACCCACTCCCTCCTGGATCTGCTAATGACTAACAACCCTGCTATCATCTCTAGTATATCTGTTCTTCCTCCCTTCAATGACCACCACCCAGTAACCTTTCAGATTATGCACCAGACACCAAAACTACCCCCAATCAGTTACCTTCAAACCCAGATCCACTTCCAGTACAGAATCTTAAAAAACACCTAGCAACTTTCATCTGGTTTCCCATTACTAACTTATAGAACCCCAGTTCATCTACAACAGTTCTTTCCCATGCCTCCTTCAACTTCAAGACAAATTCTTCTCTCTCACACTGTCCTTTTTCATATACAGCAAACCCCCTGGGTAACCACTGAACTGAAACCTCCCTTCAAACTTGGGGACAATGAATGGTCTTCATGGAGACAAAACTCCTCATCAGAAAATCATACTGCCTTTATCTCTCTGCATAATGTAGCTGAGCAAGCCATATGCAAGCACAAAACCAAGTATTTAAAAAAAAAAATTGTTTGCTAAGCAAAACCGAACATTTGTGGCAGGAAGTGATTCTTCTCACAGTCTGAATATTCACTTATCCTACCTATTCACCTATTATCATCCAGACCTCTCAAGGCGAACTCTCTACCTCTGACTTTTTCAAGGAATTCAGCCACCTCTCTAATGTTACAACATCTTTGCCCCCTTACAAACTCACTCAGCCCCCTCTCCTTTTAACACCCTCTTCTATGTTAAGAAAATTACACCCACAGAACTTGTTCCCCTTTTAGAAAGCAGACCCTTGGATGCATCCCCCGGTATAGACAACCTATTCCCTAGGATTATGTTACTCTGTAAAGTCTTCCTTACTACAGCATTTCTTAACAAATAGATACTTCAGAGTCAAGAAGTGCCTTAGGGATCAGTACTTGGCCCTCTGTTTTCTATCTTTATTAACAAACTACCCTCTTATCTCCCTACTTTGCCATTGATGCATTTATTCCCTATCACTGGGAAAAGTATACCAAGAGAGACTTAGCCTTATTTTTCCCACACGCATGGCTAAGTATCTGAAGGGGCCGTGTGATGGTTTGTCCAATCTGGTCGCTCCTCACTTCCACAGTTGAAGCAAGTAGCCCTGCCCTCCTTCCCTGAAGCACGAGAAGCTGTTTCCTCTGTCTCAACCAGGGAAATTGCACTTCACCGTGTACTTCCCAAGCACTCACAAACCTTTCATTCTCTCAGGAGAGGTGGTGTGTCACAACACTTCACTTTTCCTCCCTGTTGTGCTCCTGCAGTGCCAGGGCCACTAATTAACCCCTAGTCAACAGGGCCACAGTCAGGGTTCCATCCCTCTGCCCTGTAGAGCCAGGCTTAACTAATGTCCTATTCTTGGTGATTTCAATATTAATTACGTAGGTCCTCTCAGACAAGATGTTAAGGATTGTTTAACTGATATTAACCTTTCAAAGTCCAGCAAGTAACCACAGGAAATCCAACAATGTGAAAACCAAACTCCCAACTCCACGGCTGTGTAATACGAAAGAGTTTATTCCAACATACAGAATACACAAGATTGCTTCCCACCTGGAGACCTCTTCAGAATCACTTTAATCAGAGAATCTTTCAGTTTATATACTACTCTTAATGACATAATTAATAATTATTCAATTGGATTGAAATTCAATTAAATAAATAATTAAATAAATAATTCATTTTAAAGTGATGGCTCACCTTATATGTAGTATAACATTCATATATATGCAGTACCAGTATAAAAATATATATGCATGTATTCTTTATACTTGATGTCATTTGTATGTTACCATAACTCAGTTAATCAAAACTGAATAAATATTAAAATATACTAAAATACTTATAAAAAATAAATGTATATACATGTTATAATAAGTCATACTTTACAAACCACAATATGGAGGGGGCACACATAGAGATTAATGATGAATATCAAAACATCAATGAATATGAAAATAACAATGAATATCAGAATCAACATCTTACAGATGAAGTGAATGACCCGAGTGCTAACTATCAGGATGATTATTACACCAACAACTTCCCTTTAGGGGACTTTGGCCCGAGGAGGTCACAGAGGATAAAAAACAGAACTCAGCAACAACCCTCATATGCACAAGCAGCAGGGAATCATCGTCAGTACAGAAACTAGACATTAGTACCAGAGAGAATGAAAGGAATGATGAAACTTCCCTGTTAAGTTCTCAGGATGAGAATGTAGTTACAAACAGTACTACGAATTCCATCATTTGTTCATACAATGATTTTAATATTTTTAATTACACCGGAATGGAGATTACGGATACTTTTTTCAAACTTTTTACTAAGGGATTTACATTTGTACCATACCAGATACCTAATATTAGTGATATTTTATTGGACATAAAACTTTTTACCAGAAGGTTGAACTTATCTGTGATTTTTGAAAACAAAAGATGCATAAATGAGTCTAGAAATATAAAAAGATGCAGTGTATACAATCCACCTCTTCAACATGACATCAAGAGCTTCGAAAATGTTGTTTGTAGTGTTGTCAGAAACAACTATCCTCGTAATTCAAGTATTTGTTGGGGAAATCTAACAGATGAAGAAAACAAGCTTCTCCACTTGTTGAAAGACAACAAGAAAATTATGAAACCCGACAAGGGTGGGGGCATGATCATCATGGATCAATGGGACTATACGAGAAGAATGTTAAATATATTGAATAATAATAAGAGCTGTATTACAGCATCAAGGAATGAAATAAATATCTCATACTCTAACATTGATTTTATATTAGAGGACAATTTACTTCAAGGTCTGTATGATAAAGATCTATTTGAATTCTTTATGGTTGGTAAGCCCGTGAGTCCAGCAATTTTTGGCATCCCTAAAACCCATAAGAGTGTAACTGACCCACCTATGAGACCAATAGTGTCAGCACAGGGATCAAAAACACAGCCATTAGCTATTTATATTGATGTTAAATTAAAAGGTTACCATCACAAACATCAACATTTACTAATTACTCAAGAAAATTAACAATATGGAATATAATGATGGAATTACCTTTATAACTATAGACGTCAAAGATTTGTTTACTGTAATACCACATGACGTAGGGTTAACTTGGTTTGAAGACATGCTTTTAGATATGGACCTCCTTAAACCGGATGAGTTTCGTATTATACTAGAAAATATGGAATTGGTACTGAAAAATAATTATATTTATTTCCAAGGAGAATATTACCATCAAATTGAAGGAGTGGCAATGGGGGCAGCATGTGCCCCCACCTACGCTAACATTGTCATGCTCTATTGGGAAAAGAATCATGTTTTCACCTCTGAGTATTACAAACACATTCACTGTTATTTCAGATTTTTAGACGATATCTTAATGTTTTGGAAAGGTCAGGAACAAGATATTCTTAACTTCATTGAATATATTAATGCAAGTACAGCGTTTTTGAACTTTACACATGAAATTCAAAAAGATACTATACATTATTTGGATGTGAAATTAATGAAAGATATGGAAAGTAACAAATATACATCTGTGTTATACGGAAGAATTTCAATTCATATCTACATTTTGATAGTGACCACCCCCTTACATTAAAAAAGAACATAGTAAGGGGGCAACTGATCAGAGCCTCCAGAATGATTAGTAAAGAAGAGGAGTTCTTGAAAGAAATGACTACCTTGAACAACATGTTTAAACAAAGGGGATACCCGAGTGAGTTGATTGAAGAAGCTAAACAATGGGTTACTACACACAGGAATTCTAGATATGCCCCACTGTTGAGTGGAAGTACACACTACAACAATATTCTCACAAATAACGTGAATGAGTTTGATACCCAGGAATTAAGAGATCAGAAGGTAAATATTACTAATACCCCATACTTAACCTTAACATACCATAACAACATAGATTGGTTGAGAAAAAGTATTAACAGTGTATGGGAAATGTTTAAATCCATGTCAACTAGGGTGGATGTTTTTAAAAACAAGCTTACTTACAGTTATAGGAGAAACAATAACCTGAAAAAATATATTAGAGAAGGGAAAGGATGGATCAGATGTGGATAGGTTCACCATAATTGGCAACAAGAGAGGGACCTTTAGATGTAATAGATGTCCCCAATGTCCTTTTATAGCTGAAGAAAAGTCCATTTATTTGCCCAGTCTACATATTACACTTAAAGCTAGAAGATACAGCAGCTGCTATACCAAAGGCATGGTTTACTTAGCATACTGCACATTCTGTTGGTGCTTCTACGTAGGAAAAACAGAAAGACACCTACGTAGAAGAATATACGAACACATGAGAGATATTAATCGTAAAAATGTAAACAACACACTTTATAGGCATACCATCACATGCACTAATGCAAATTTTAAATTTTGGGCCTTGGAAATAATAGAGTGTCTTGATAGAGGTGGTGACTGGGCAACAAAAATACTATACAGAGAAATGATATGGCAACTTAGATTAGATGCCTGCAACGGTAAAGGGATAAATGATTGTATTTCTATTACCCCAGCATTAAAATTATTGGCATCTGATCCGAAGAAACATACTTAAAATGTATAGTTTAAAAATGTATGGCTTAAGGATGAGTTGATGTAGTTCCCTTTACAATAACTGATTATTCGGTGTGGTTAATATTTTAGTATTTATTGTATCATTGTATTATACTTTGAAGGTTTTACGCAGAGGAAAATATTTCATCATTTCATCATTTTTTAATAATTTTATTACACAATATATGTACACGCATACATATATCTATTTACATTCACTTTTTAAAAAAAAATTTAAATTTTCAAAAAAAATTTAATAAACATATTTTTAATAATCTAGTATTATTTTAATAGTTCAAATTAATTAAAATATTTCATACATATACATACATATTATCATTATTTATTATTACTATGATTAATATTTATATATTTGTAACAGATGTATTTATATATATAACATGTATATACATTTATTTTTTATATGTATTTTAGTATTTTAATATTTATTCAGTTTTGATTAACTGAGTTATGGTAACATACAAATGACATCAAGTATAAAGAATACATGCATATATATTTTTATACTGGTACTGCATATATATGAATGTTATAATGAGAATTCAGCTTTTGCACTATGGCTTTTGTGTTTTTTAGCCTGTAATGGGTTTACTACATATAAGGTGAGCCATCACTTTAAAATTAATTATTTATTTAATTGAATTTCAATCCAATTGAATAATTATTAATTATGTCATTAAGAGTAGTATATAAACTGAAAGATTCTCTGATTAAAGTGATTCTGAAGAGGTCTCCAGGTGGGAGACGAAAGCGCTCAATCTTGTGTATTCTGTATGTTGGAATAAACTCTTTCGTATTACACAGCCGTGGAGTTGGGAGTTTGGTTTTCACATTGTTGGATTTCCTGTGGTTACTTGCTGGACTTTGTTGGTTTGTTTGCTGCTTAAAGGTTCTTTGATATTAACCTTTCACAACTTTTCCAAGAGCCTACTAGTCTTAGTTTTACCTTGAGTAATCATTCCCTCATTGACTGCATCCTTATCAAACATCCAAACAAAATGCATTCTCGACATGTCGTAACCTTCTATAACCTTAGTGGTCACTTTCCTAGTCGAATAAAAGACCCAACTACAGTCCCATTCCCTATATTATTGTGAACAGAGGTCTCCACCTGGAGTTACTCTCTTAATGACAGTCTGCTTCTAGTTAACTGGAGTGCCCCCCAAGTCACCTTCCTTACCTTCAGACTAAAGAAAAGTCACAGAGATCCATGGATATCCACCAGTGTCTTACATTTACTAAAATCCAGGGACAAAGCTTGGACCTGCAGGTAACAAAGTTATACTGATGCCTCAGAAGCACAGTACACTCCCCTTCATAATACTGCAGAAAGGATACTCAGGCAGAAAGCCCAGTACTACAGAACTAGGCTTTGTACTCCTATGCATGCTTCTATTTTAGGAAATAAAACTGAATCACAAGTGTTCCTATCCTTCACTCCCAGTGATTTCAGATTTTGTTTTTCTTCCCCCAAGCTCCCCAGCCCCATATAATCTCTACTTTCTTACTTCTCCTAATCCATTTATCCCCCATTTTTCCTTAAACATTTCTCCAAAATAGGCTTTAAAACTCCTTGATGGAACTACTGAGTCATGGACAGTCTGATTCTGATGGTTTCTACCCCCGGATCCTTAAATTCAACAAAAACTGCATTTCTTGCCATTTTTGCCAACTCTTTAACCAGCCTCTATGCTGTGGCTATTTTCCTAAGCAGTAGAATGTAGCAATCATTTTTCCCCTCCTCAGAATGAACTCCGTGTCCAATACATTTGACTTTCATGTTATGTCTTGTCCTAGCCATTTCATTTTTTTTTTTTTTTTTTATAAAAAAGGCTGCCGTTCTGCAAGTTCTGAATCCCCTAATAGCAGGGAAATATGCCATGTTAAATATGCCATGTACTCGAATGTTCGTAATCTCAGATGTGTTCAACACTGGCAGAAGTGATCGAAACTCATTTGCCAGTGTCAAGCCTGTGCAAGATTGCTCTTTCCCCAATGTAGAGTTGGTGTTTATATAATTAGCAGATGGTGAGCGTAGGAAAAAAACATAAGTGCTTTGATTTTTCAGTGTTTTGGCATTCAGTCTTTTGGGATTGATTGTTAGCCATTATTTACTTCGATGTTTAGAAGTACATCCAGCAGTTGTCACATTCTGTTCTGGATCCATCATGGTTTCTTGTCAAGTAGACTCACCCAAACTTCTGTTTTCCTATTAACAAATTCCATTCTTAAAGCTGGGGACCAATGTCTCTTCTCTGCTACCCTCTTCGCTGACCTTACAAAAGTCTTTAATCGTGTAAGTCATCACCTTCTATTTAACCTTCCTGCACTGCCAGTTTCTCTACTGAACCTGCATGCCTAACAGAAATTTCCGGGTCAGAGTCAAATCCAGCATCTCTTCCTATGCTCCTTTTCTGCCTGTAGTCTTTCAAGGCTCTGTCCTTGGTCCACTCCTGTTTTCTCTTTTGATAAATTCACTTCCTTCTGATCTTCACCTTACCCAACACCTTTTGTACACATTGATGACCGTACCCTTACTTGGTGTGCTCCTTCCATCAACACTTTAGTGTGAACTTCTTCAGTATTTCTTCAAGCTGTTAACTTAACTGGATGACCCACTTTTCCTTGTATGCTGGTATAAAGCCAAAAGTATGTTTTACTGAATTTCTGCTAATCTCAAATCAGCCCCCACCCAGACAATTTCCTCACATAAGATGCAAATGTGTTCCTACCTTCAGATGCCTAGTCCTTCATCTAGACAGTTATCTCACTGACTTCACCTGTTAATGTTGTTTAAGCTAAAGTCAGTCAGATTTGTAGCTGCTTGTTGGAAGAGCTCTAAATTTCTTTCTCTTGATGGTTGCTCTGCCAGTAGTGAAGGAAATTCTTCAACCCCAACTCATTGATATTCTCCTGTGTTTTGTCAGCTCCTCCAGAAAAAAAAAAAATCTTTGTACCCTCCAAACTCTGTCCACTAAAACCTACCACTTCACCATGTAGTGTTCAAATTTTGAACTTCATTGTACATCTCTTTTTCATATAAATTGGCTGTTGTCTGGCAATTAGCACAGAGGATTTAGGCTCTGAACTGTCAATGAGCTGATTCCTGTATAAAAGGAGACAGGGTTTGTTTCTTTCCATCTCTGTTTCCCTGCTGTGTGATCTTGAGCAATCACTTAACCAGTCACCCCTGATAAGGGTTTACTTGAGTCCAGTGGACTTACCCAGTTAACAAATGTGTAAAGTTACAAACATATTTATTGGTAAAAGAAAGAGGTGTCATTTTTCTTATAATTCTAATCTTCAAAATCCTAAAACTAAATGCCACCTCACTAACTGGCATCAGAATTTCTCCCCAGATATTCCACTTAATGACTGAGAATTTTACACAAATGGTGCCCTCATTCTGAGTGCACCCTTTGTTAACCGTGCTGTCTATGACTGTGTCTTCCTCCTAGGACCTAAAGCCTTGGTATCCCCCTTTGTAACATCAGGTACTCTGACACACTTCCGGCCTTCAGAAGCTAGCCGTCCCACTCACCTCTTCCTCTTAATTCTCTTACTCTTCATTCCACTTCTTCCTCAGTAACAATGATTATATATTGCATATAAAATGTAGTGTATTTTTAGCTGCTCTGTTTTTATTGCTCATATGAATGTATGTATATGTATATATATTTCTCAAATGTACTACTTTGCTTTATTTGTACGCTCGTGTATTTTCAGTTTAATCTTTTGTACTTGGTTTTGGTCCCAGGTTGTGACTGAAATTAACCCACGTGTGCATTTCCACTGTCCCAGTAAACAAACAAATGAAATAAATTTAATTTGAAAATGATTTTTGGGGATAAAGTACAGATTATCAACTTAAGGTTGTGGCAGTCAAGATTCTAGAAGACCAGTAGATGGTAAGCTTGTCAGATGAACAGCTGATCTTTGAAATTGAATCCACAGGCATTTTGGTATGTTGCACAGCTGTGAGATATGCCAGATGTGTACCCTGCATGGAAGTGGGACATAGAAAAAGTTGACCTTTGTGTCATTCATTTCAACAGTCACCACAAAACCTTTTGCTACCTGCTGTGTAGACTATATATAAAATGGACTCCCTCCTTTCTTCCTCTTTCATTCTTGTTTCCATGTCCTCAGAATGTATGTTTTGCCTTTCTGCCTTTCCTTTGATCCAGAAGATACTACCCAGTGCAAAGCAGGATGAAACAAGCCTTGTATTAATATCTTCCTCCTGGCCAAGACAAATGTGGTTCCTGCTTTTCCTCTTCCTCTTAGTTCTCCTGCTCTTCGCACTACTGCTTCCCCCTTAACACTGATTAAAAATTAAATAGGCTATATTTTACATGCAAATGTGTTTTTTCTGTTTCTGTTGCTTATGTTCACTATTCTTCCCTGGTTCTTGTCTCTACACAAATATTTAATGACCCAGCAGCAAGGAAAGGTACTACATCCCAACCCAGAAATACAAATATCTCAATTTGGAGGATAGGATTCTAATGCCTGTTAGTCAAAGGTTATTCATTCAAGTCCTAAATATCCTAAAGGAAGCCAGGTTACCCTAATGTCTTGCCTACAAAAGTGGAAAAGTTTTATACCATGGACTTGCTTCTAAGGAATTAGTCCCCATGAGTTATCCGTTTCCTAAAGTACTGGCTTATGCATATTATCCATTATAATGTGATTAGACACTCTTTCCAATGTGTGTGTATGCTTTTCCATAGATGGGAGACAGCCCATTTGTTAAATCCTTATCATGAAGCCCCCCCCCTCAAAAAAAAAAATTCTCCTCCACCATTGGGAAATTAACTTTATGCTGGAAAAACTAGTGTTTGGCAGGGCTGCAATGCTAATCCTGCTCCTCACTGTGACTTTTGACTGGATTTGACCATAAACCCATCTCTACAAGACCAGAGAAGTGATTACTTTTTTTTTTATTTGTTTACAATCTAGAGCTACTGTTTTGCTGTTTTGTTTTTGTTGATTTTGATACCACTCACTGTGTTGAGTGTTTTCTGTTTAGTTTGAAACATTTAGAAATAAGTTAATCTTGTGAGAGAAGGTATATTTGCTGGTGCTTTGAGTGTCTAGTGTCCCGTGGCATAGAAATAATTAGTTTTATGATCGACTGTTAGCTTTTTTTCTGTAGCTTTTATATTGCTCAATTTTCTGAGCCATTGTACTCCATTTGGCTGGGCTGCTCTGAGCTGTGCAACCTACAGCAATAAAGTTCAGAGCACTCCACAGACACAAGTCTTTCATTTTAAACTTTCACTATAGCCTTTCTAGTCTCTATACTCTTCCCTATAGTCCAGTGAGCCATGTTTTCTACTTGGAGTTGCAGGTTTGCTCTGTCCTTGCCATAGCTTAGTGAGGGGGGATATTACTGCAACCTCCTACTTGCTGCATGGAAAAATGCTTTGCTGCACCAAGCTGTGTACGCTCTCCTCTTCTTCTCATAGCATTCGTGTGAAGACTTGACATCACAGGGTAGGGCAATGTTGTTACAAGTTGGCCTAGGACAAAACAGATGCATCTCTTTAAATCCCACTTTATTGGTAATCCTTTTGCTAGGACTAGAGGTTATAAAAATCCTGCTTTACTTGTACTTTTGTATTAGACAGGATATGACTGTTTAGCAATCCTGCTGCAAAGTACATTTTTAGCTTACAAGAAAAAAAAAAAAGCTATTTTCCTAGTTTACTGGGCTGTAATGGCCCAGAATAGATACAACTCTCTGGATAGTCTATTGTACAACAGCTTTTGTACAAAATGCCAGTTTCTGGATCCATGTGGCTGCAGTCTGTCCTTACACAAGCTGTTGCTAATGTATTAACATTAGGCACTCTGAGGCATTACAACAACTGCCCTGTACTTACGGACAACCACACAGTGAATCTACACGTAAAAGTGTAAATACCTACTAAATTTAGAGGCTTGCCTCTCATCAGAACATATCAGTACCCACACCCACCTCATACCGGGTCTATATCATATTGTCGAAGTCTGACAACTTCGAAGCGCTTAAGATCGAACTTAAATGTTCGAAGTGTTAAAATTTCGAATGTCAAAAAAAAAAAAAACATTTAAAACCCAAAACAAAAACAAAAAAAATGCTGTATGCAGGGGGGCAAGCCCCCTGCACCCCCACTACTTAAATATACCAACTCTGAGATCGTACTACAGTGCAGTAAAGGGAAATCTTTCCTTCCCACACTCTATGGTGATCTCCGCTATATGTTTCGAAGTTCTGACACTTCGAACATTGAAGTTCGACCTTTAGTGATTCGAAGTTGTCAGACTTTGACATTATGATATAGACCCCCTCATACCATTATGTAAGTCAACGAAAAGTAAGCTTTCTTATGCTGGGGTACTTAAACTCTCCCTAAGCCTCAAATGTTTCCAAGGTATAGGTTTTGCACACACCTTATCACCATAAAGACTTTCTACCATGTGTAATACCATGCAACACAAATACCGCAAAGATGAGTCACCAGGCTGGAATATCAAAGCCCTTAAGGCTTTTGGGTCCAGCCACACCACATGGAAATATCCTAATCATGGATAACTCTGTAATGTAATGAGGCACACAGATATGACACTTATCAGGCTAGGTAAGGAAATGGTGATTGTGAGCTATTGTGTCAGGATACAGTGAGTTACTAGGGCACTCAGGTCCCTTTTCCCTAGGTACACATGCAACATGGTCATTGTTCATGTTGGTGTGAATGGCTTGAGATGCACAGCCTTGGATTATATGAAAAGTGACATGGTAGAGCTCTCGAGTTAGCATGTGAGACTGGTAAGCAGCTAGCCTTGAAAATGATGCCACAATATAAACAAAAGATAATTGACTTCAGCAACTGGCTTAGTTATTGGTGTCATTTCAAAGGGGTTCAGAATGTGTCTTTGAGGGTCTATATTAAATAAACGAACGCTTAAAATGTGTACAACATGCTCGACACATTTTAACTGAACGTTTATTTAACTGAAAGAAAACATAAACGAAAATCATAATATCGAAAAGTTTTGTTTGTCCAACACCTTCCCCTGAGTGACGTAAGAGACTAGAACATAGTAAACAGAAATAAACTCTTAAACTGACTCCCCGATTTAAACCTGTATTTACTATCTAACAAGCTGTAATATTGATATACACACCCTAAACATGAAAGCTATAATACTGATATACACACCCTAAACGTGAAACACCTAGTGTAAAAACAAACTATATGTAAATTATAGAGAAATAAAGCATTAAATCATCCCCAAGTGTGCTCAATGATGAACTTTAGAATTATGTTACACTTTCAAAAGAACTGCTACAGCCAGCCCAAAGAAAATCCTGAGTACTATACCCATCTTTATGTTGTAGTACCTGTTGCAATCTGTCACATTTCAGAACTGTTTTTCTTTTTTTAGGGGACGGAGGACATGCAAAATGTAAACGCAGTCTAGTCTCATTTACCTTGTTCTGCTCTCTAACCAGCATGGACAACACAGACAGAATATCACAAATCCGCCGTCCAAGTAAACAGAGGATTCGTCTGTGCCATCCCTCAACTTGATTTTGCGTATGAGGCAAAGTGCATTCAGTGCAGACACATTCCAGAACTCAATATTAAACATAGGAGGGAATCTGGAAATACAAGATAATCTAGTGTTCTGTTTTCTTACATGACCCAGAACATATGTATCCGAGAAATAGGAAAGTAAATCTTTTCCCTCACTTGGAAATGATTCACTTGGCTGTAGAAACACTGTAACAACTTCATCAGCATCTAAAAATTATAAAGCAGTGAGCTTTTTGACACTTTTCTGAAAGTTGACAGACCTTCCATACAACCTTGCTAGCCCTAAGCTTTGTAACTTTATCCAGACAGCCTGACTAAAACGAAAAAGACAACCCTTTGAGTATACACCTGGGAAATTGTGTTTTACACTGCGAAGGGCTGCCATCTCAAAGTCAGATAAAATAAATTTAACTGACACATTCAGATTAACCTTTGCCAACAAATCAGTGACACAGTCCCACATAAAGTTATAGCATTTATATGATTTCTTTGACATTAAGCAAAAAACTAATGGGACACACTTCGTATTTCCGCCAACTGTAAGAAGTCCATGAATGCTATATAGTTGTCTGCACAACCGACCTTTTGTTAAAAATACCCCATCCATCAGCCACATAGTAGATTTACTTAAATCCCTAAGATTTTCAAGAGTGGAAAAAACTAAAACATGTATCTTGTTTGCAATATCGCTCATTCTTTTCTGAACAAAGTAACCTCCTTTTAGGGTACATTCACTTGGTTTTACAGTTTCCAAACTAGTCCAGACAGGAACATAATTTCTAGCTGCAGAACGACGGACTGTGTTTACCTGTTGTAACATTGATCGCCTTGTTGGAAGGGCAGCTGTATACTCTGTAGATGCACAAACATCATCTACAACTACAGCAGGGGTATCTCTACATGTATGAGTGGTTTCCTTCAATTTATCACAGGCAATGTTGAGTTTCTCAATGTCACAAACATCAGAGGCATGGTGATGCCCTGTACATTTTAATAATAGTTCACCATAGATTTCTTTCTTAGTCACTGCATGGCCTTTACAGCATTCCTTTAGTTTACCTTTACAACAGCAGTTCTTCCGATCTTTCAGTACCTTTTCTAGGCTATATAAATAACCATCTATATTGAGCATATCTTTCCCTTTCTGAGACTTGACACACTCGTAATAGTCTCCTACAACTGGTGAGAAACAGTTTCTGTTAGCCATAATGTAACGCTGTTCTAAAGCACCATGTTAAGTGATTCGGTGTACTTCATTTTATAAGGACTATGCACTAACTACGTAATTAATTGCAATTAAGTATATTGAACTTGTATGCTTAGTGGAACATCTGCTTTCAGTTACAAACGTACCCTTTCACCTTAATTTTATTTAACATAACTACACAGGTACAGGTTTAATTTTTATTGTCTATGTTTTATGAAATTACGTCAGACGTAGCATGTTTTCGTCTTGGCCAAACATAACCATTCGAAACTCCTATTTTAGATTGAACTCTCAGTTAAATGAACGTTCGCTTAAATTTTGTCGAGCATGTTAATACTCGACATTTTAAGCATTCGTTTATTTAGTATAGACCCGTCTTTGAGGGTGTCTTTTCAAAGGGGTTCAGTGTATGTCTTTGGGGGATAAGGGGATAGCCTTATATCTCTCTTGTCAGGGTTTTTGATTATTGGCCAAGACTTTCTTCACCCACATAATGTCTTTTTTAAGCAATGCAGCCTGCTCTATCTGTCATTGTAGTCAAACCAAAAACATAGTGAAGCTCAGTGCTAGAAACATCCATAAAAATTGCCCTTCTGACCCTAGAAAATATTAGCATTTGCATCATTATTGAATATTGGTTTCAGTGCAGTGATGTCTCTATGAAGATTCGGTGCTTACCACTTGTTCCAATACCGTACTGTGGATATCTCTTGTTACTGATGCTGATGTGTCCATATTGCCTCACAATTGCACTTCAGCTAGACTTTGTGTGGCAGTATAACCTCTACATCAACTAGCTGTCAGTAAGATCCCTTACCATATCCTAACCAACTACAAAACCCTTTCTATAACATCCACAACCCTTACCTAAGATCACTCAAATAACACCATTGAACTGAACACTGATATTCTTAGGGATTTCAACTATCCTATGTAAACTGAAAGAACTACACTAATTCAAATAAATATTAGCAACCATTCCTAGACTTCATCATTGCAGTCTGTCTAGAGCAGCTAGTGCACACAAATTTCACATTGGCTAGACTTTATCACAGGTCTAGCACCATTATGCTTTATGCCTATAGTTACCCTATCACTAGTACAATATGGCTGCCATTCAGCGGTTTTCACCATTAGGACCCAACTCGGTGCCCATAAAGCCTACTCAAACATAGTGATTTCTCTTAGGCACACATTGCAACTAGCTGATGACTTGAAGCAGTGTAAGAAGTCCTGTCCCCTCAAGGGCCTTGTAGCCAGCACAGTAACTGAACCCCAAGTTACCTGGGTTGTAGCCAGGGCTCTGTCCCTCTGCACTACAGAGCCAAGGCTATTTATTGCTCTTTAGTTCTGTTTTGGCCATTTTTCTTAAAAGGAGAGTAAAGTTTTTAAAAATTATAAACATGGGCACACAATTCTGCCCCAAGACAAACACTCACTTTTTGTGCACTAATTGGACGAAAGTTATTTTTCTGCTGCACGTGTTATTTACTCCCCCAACTATGAGGGATAAAATAAAAGTGAAAGTTCAGGATAGAAAGTACGTGTCCACACCTGATGAGGCTTCAGCATCATGTACTGCTTCAGGGCTGGTTTCATGACCTTAAAGGCCAACCCCAAAGTTACTAGAAAAGATTCCCCTAAACTTAAGTATAAAGACAAGGAGAAAAAGCATAAAACTGACAAGGTGAAAGATTTAATTTCAGGTTGTCTGCCTAGAAAAGCTAGGAATGAAGAACTGTCTTCAACATATTCTTCTGATGATGTTTCTAACATTTCTGTTGCTGCTTCTACTCAATCTCTTGTGTAACTCACTGTCAATAGTGTAACATCTTTTTCTGATACAAGGATTCTAGAGCTTTGTCAGCAAAGTGTCCAGATGTTACTACACTCTTCCTGTAGAGGCTGACTGTGGAAATAAGACAGGTGTCTTTATTAAGTTCCCGCAAATAATGTCTCTTGTCTCTTTCCCCTGTACTACTGTTTCAAACAGGCACTCATTCATTGCTTTCACTTTCAGACATAACATCACAGTTCTTCTCAATGGCCCAAATTTAGATGGCAGTCCTGATGAGGCTAGAGTCAAATCCATGGATTCCTATGTCAGCTTTAACATATTTGTTGGAGTTTGATGTGATCTTGATGTTGAGATGACAGCCCTTAAGATCAACTCTTTCAGCATCGTTTATTCTTCATTTTTGACTGTTTCAGCGGTGATGGTTTTGGCATCAGGATTCCATCTATGTCCAGGGTTGGTCTCAATTCCAGTTTTAATAGTGCTGATGACAATATCTGTGGAATTAGCTTTCCAGCCTTTGAGGTTGACTATTGTCATCAAGCTTGGAGTCTGTCAGTATGTTGGGCCCACTGTCATACTCAATGCAGATTCATTTGCCATTAGTTTCTTCTGATTTCAGCCTTGGGCAGCAGAAGACTGATGCTCTCAATCTCAGTTGTGGCCTCAACATTGATATTAATACCACTGATATAAAATTTTCTGCATCCGCTGCCCTCTGTGCTTGTTCCTGGGATGATGATGGCCTCAGCAGATGACCTGTGTTTGTATAGGCCTTTAGCAATCCACCTTTTCAGGTCAGTAATAGAGGGGTCTGGTAACCTTTTGCAGGATAAATACCAGGTGTCTGGACCAGTGCAGGTGTATTCGTCATCCTAAAGGGCAGTCTGATAGGAAGCATAAGTCTGAAAGGAGGTGCTTGTACCCTTTCCAAGAATCTCTTTCCCCAAATTTCAAAGATGAAGTGGGAGCTGATTCCCCATTATAGCCCCAGCTAAACCCAGGTTTTGAGAAGTTTGTGAGATTACAAAAAGAGAGGAATTACCCACAGCTCATGGCCTGTCTGCAAAGGATACTGCAAGAGGTCTTCTGGACTTAGACTTCTTGAGTGATCCCTCCATTGCTAAATTTTAGTACAGCTTGCCAAATGTTCATGTGAAAAGCCCAATGTTGTGGCACCAGGCATCAGGAGTTGGGACAAGATCCTGTGACTTCCCAAATAATGGGCCTGGTGGATTGAAATTTCCATGGCTTGCATCATTGTTGGTGCTGCTGTCCTTAAGAAGTATCCTAAACCACAAAGTCCTGCCATCTGTCCTACAGATAGGTCATCATTGGCTATGGACAAGTCTTGGAAGCTTAATTATATGTCCTGCAGATTTTTCTTGTGGGCAGTAAACTATCTTTCCAACATGCTAATAAGATACTAGCAAATGGTTGATAAAATGAACCTGTTATTGGATGATTTCCTTGCGGGTCAACTTAAGCTCAAACTGTAGTCAAAAATGGCAGCTGTGTCTCTTGCTATTCTAGTCATGTGACTTACAGTTCTGTCAATGGCAGATTTAAAGTAGCAGGCACTGGTATAGCTATTTGTCATCACATGTGGCTGTGCCTGACAGACTTTGGGGAGCGCACCCCACTTTCAGTGGGTCTGCACTCTTCAGCCCATCAATGAGAAAGAGGGCAAGGCCATTTTTGTTATTGATGGTAAGTTCTAGCCTACACAATGCCATTTTCTTGAATGCAACAGACCCTATGTCTGCTCTGGTTTCCATGTCCAACAGCAACAGAACAACCAAGGGTCTGGAAGGAAGCAATAGGGCCACTGAAATTTTCTTAAGTCATTAAAGTACTAGGGCTGTTTGACAACAACAGGTGTACTGCTGCCCTCCACAGTCTGATGTTTGAGACTTTGCCTGACTGTTCGACTTTGGACATAGAGGTTGTGTCTATCCTTTTGCAAGCATGAATGGCTGTCATGCCGGACAGATGGGTTAAGTTGGTGATATCTAGAGGCTGTACATCTCCCTTCCACATTCTTCCTCAGCCCCATTGTCTCTCCTTACCAGACATCCCACTCATTCAAAAGAGTGTGGCAAGAAAAGTAAACCTTATGCAGAAAAGAGCTATGAGCTCACCACCCCAGAAAGGATCAGGTTATTACTTTAGATTGTTTTTAGTTCCCAGAAAAGGCAAAACACCTCAGACCTATATTCAGTTTGCATCTTCTAAATGAATTTATCCCCAAAGAAACCATTTAGATGGTCATGGTACAGTCCATCCATCCCTGTCAGGAGAAGTCTGGATTTGCCCTTTGAACCTCCACGACGCATCTATACACAGATTGCCAAAGACTCCAGGGAATTTCTACACTTCTGTGTAGGAGGCAGTCATTATCAGTTTTGGATGCTTCCATTCAATCTTGTATCAGTCTCCAGGATAGTATGCAAATGTGTGTCCGTATTTGCAGCAAATTTGAGGAACCAAAGTGACTCCTTACCTGTACAGTTAGCTTCTAGCAACACAAAATTAGATTGGTCACTGCTTATGGGAACCTTCTGAATCTCATGTCTTTGGAAATTACTAAACACTACATAATCATTCTGGCATTTGTTAGATGTGCTGTGGGCACTGTCCTGCCAAACACATAATTGACAAGACAGGATCCTTCCATTAGAAAACCTGGTACTTTTTCAGTCTGAGATAGTCACAATATTGTTATGCTTCCGGGCATCGAATATCATGGTAGCAACTATGTTCCCATGCCAGATTATTTTTGAGAGTTCTCCAGTGGACCTTGAAAGTCCAGTAGTTACGGTTAGCAGGTCTCATAACAGTATTACTTCAAGATATCCAAGACTTGGAAGTTTTATTTAAAATGGTGGATTCACATTTCAAAACTAAATCTAGGCAATCCTTTCGAGTTCTCCATTCCCACAGTGTCTCTCACCATGGATTCCTTTGCTATAGGATGAAGAACACATTGTAAACTGCAGACTGTCCATGTTGCATGTTCACAGATGGAGGATAAGTCTGCATGTCAGGATTCTGGAGATGAGGGCAGGCCTCACACATCAGGCATTTTAGGATTCCCTAACCCAAGATTCAGTAGTCATTCACTTCAACAAACTCACTCCTACCTGCTCTGCCAAGAAGCAAGAAGGATGTTATCATGGGCTATATCAATAGAACACTTTCTGATTGCTAATCGTATTCTTGGGGAACCATTTCCCCAGCAGACATACTTAACTGCTGCTTACTGATGGTTCACTAAAGGTCGCTCAGCTCATCAGTTGTCTAGAAGGTTTTCCATCCCTGGGTAAACCTTACTGTCTTTCATCCCTGCACGACAGTAAGTGCTATAACTATCTACCCTCATCCCATCTCTGGGGAAGTATCCCCTGGATGCCTTTGTGCAGAAATGGGCCCAGGGACGACTTTACATTTCTCACCCCTATTTTTTCCCTTATTTCTTAAATTCATACAGAAAGCCAGACAGGCAAATTCCAAATTCATTCTCATAACCCTGTTTAGGACTAGTCAGGTGTGGTTCCCTCTGCTCAGGCCTCATCTTTTGGTGAATCCTGCCAAGTTTGAGGCCTTTCAGAACTCACCTGATTCAGCCATGCAGCAAGCATCACCCAGACCTTCATTCCATCTTACTGGATGAATATTCCAGGTCCAGTAATGGCCAAATATTCCCCATACCCCACCATAGTTGTTCAGATTCTTACCTCTGCCCAGTAGGGTAGTAGTAGAAGAGAGTAAAAGAGCAAAAGTGTGCATGTTTTGTATGTTTTCTTTCTAAAAGCTTGGCTTCCTTCAGAGCTCCAGTGCTAGCTGTGCTCTGTTCTCATTTTCTCTCTCTCTTTCTCAGATCTTTATCACAGAATTACATTGCTCCCCTGTTAAGATGCACCTTGCTAACATCCTTAATTTTTATTTAAGTTTTGATTATCTATTATTAGCATCTTTGAAGGTGCATAAGGCCTTATTGAAAGGTACTTTCCAAATTTGACCTGCTGTCTGTACATTGGGTTCATACTTTGTTTTAGAGAAACTTAACTTCTTCCTTTTGATCCAGCTGCTACTGCTGACTTAAAATATTTGTCATAAAATGCTCTGTTTGTGATGGCCTTTACTTTAGGTAGAATTTCTGAGTTGCACCCATTGTGTACAAATCCTCTACTTAATTTTCCACATGAATAGACCGATGAATGGACCGAACCACAAAAGGAGGGGGGGGGGGGGTATCAATATTCGTCAAAGATACCCACACCTCCAGGTTGGTGGCACAGCATGAAGCATCAGAGACTATCCATGTGCAACTAACAGTGGGTAAAACTGCCTTCCAGTTTATAGCCTGCTACTGACCACCCTCCCAAACCCAGGAACCCCACTCGGCCTTCCTGAGAACACTGGAAAATATGAAGGTCTCTCCAAACACCATTATATTGGGTGACTTCAACTACCTAAACATAGACTGGGAGCATTACTCTAGCTCCAACACCCTAGCCCAAAGGTTCCTAGAATTTATAAACTCGAATGCTATGGAACAACTTGTTACCACTCCCACAAGAGGGGAAAACCATACTGGACCTGATCATCACCAACATGGGGACTCTATGCTCCAGACCAGAAGTGTATCCCTCACTGGTAAGATCAGACCATAAACTAATCTCACTTGATATTCACATCCCGACCCCACCCCTTGCCCAGAAAACCACAGTGAAAAACTTCTCTAAAGCAAATTTCACACTCCTCAAAACTGAGGTGGAATCCTTCAAAGCCCCCAGGCCTGTGGAAAATACGGCCCAGACCACAGAATCCTTTATAAACGCATTCTACGGACACCTTCAGGAATGCATGGATCATGCAATCCCAAATAAAACCAAGACCCAATCCTCCAAAGGCAGGCATCCTGTCTGGTGGACCCCAGCCATAAACAAACTATACAATAGAAGGAGGAAGCTACTACATGATAGAGCAAAATCCCAAAAAGGGAAGGCATCTCTGATCAGTATTAGCAAAAAACTACGGGCACTCATAAAATCGTCTAAGGTCAGCTTCGAAAGAAAAATTGCACAGGACACTAAGGATAATCACAAGGCTTTCTTTAGTTATGTTAGGAACCTGGGTGGGAATTCCCAGATATGCTCAGAATTAGTCCAAAATGACAAAAAATACAGCAAACCCACAGACATTGCCAACATCTTAGTTGACAGGTTCAGTGCAAACTCCCCCCCCCCATCCCCACCAAAAGGGCAAATATCTATCCCAGCAGAGTGCTGCCCCCCTGACATCTCAGATGCTCAGGTAAGAGCTGCCCTCTCCAAAGCAAAAACACAGCATCAATGGGACCAGACGGTGTCCCGGGCTGTGTCCTACATGAACTCCAAGAAGAGCTAAACCCAAACATAAAACTACTGTTCAATCTCAGCCTTACTACAGGATATATACCCAAAGAGTGGTGTACAGCAACAGTGGTCCCTCAACGGATCCTGGAAACTATAGCCCCATAAGCCTGACTAGCTTGGTCTGCAAAGCTATGGAAAGGATCATCATGGACCTCATAAATAAAGATATTTGGGACCTACAGACACTGGATCCTACCCAGTTCTGCTTTAAGGGAAGATCCTGCCTCTTAAACCTGGTCGATTTCTTTGGAACAGTCACCAAGGCCATTGACGAGGGGAAGGTGGTCCACACAGCCTACCTGGTCCTCGCAAAAGCCTTCGATACAGTATCCCACTCGGGCATTATAGATAAGCTCACCAGCTTAAATATAAACCCCTGTGTCACTAGATGAGTTGCAAACTGGCTCAAGGACAGAACCCACATGGTTAGAATTGCTGGAGCCATGTCAGACTCCAAACCAGTTACAAGTGGCATCCCACAAGGCTCAGTCCTGGGACCTCTCTTGTTCGGTATATATTTCTCGGAGGTACAGGCCAACATGGAAGGACTGTGGCTGCCCAAATTCGCAGATGACTGCAAACTAGGTGCCATAATCAACTCTCCAGCCAACACAAGCATCCTACAAAAGGGCCTCATAGAAACAGACAACTGGTGCCAGAGCCATGGCCTCAAGCTAAACGCCAAAAAGTGTATAGTCATCCCTTTGGCAAAACAAAGTGCCCACAAATTACCACATAGGTGGTAATCCATTAATCTGGAAGAAGTAATTAGGGACCTGGGGACCCAAGTTGATAGCAATCTCTCATTTGAAAACCACGTGGCCAAAGTGGTTAGAAAAACATTTTATATAGCCCACCTAATCATGAAGGGATTCACATCTAGATCAGGGGAGGTCATCGTGCCTCTTTACTCATCCCTCATCAGGCCCATAATTGAGTACAATGCCCCTTTTGGGATATACCTTACCAGACACCTGCAGCAACTGGAAAGACCCCAAAAGTACCTCACCAAGAGGATCAAAGGGCTCATATAGATGCCATATGCTGCCCGGTTAAAGAAACTCCAGCTCTACTCAGTGGCATACCGCCTGCTCAGAGGCGATCTGTGCCTGACGTATAAAGCCATGTCCAACCCGGAATTAATGGACATGCTGCACCTCAGAAAATCCAAATCCCATCGAGCTACGCGCTCGAGAGACTTGAACCTCAGCACTGAAATAAATAGGACATGCTGGAGGGACAGATTCATAACCCAGAGGCTCCCTTCACTCTGGAATAAAATCCCAGTCCATGTTAGACAGAGTCCCTCATTGACTCTCTTCAAGAGGAATCTTAATGAGTGGATGGGAGATCGTAGGTTTACCCCGGGTATCACTTCTGTGTCACTGTTAGACAGAGGCACAGTATACTAACCTCGAAAAAGGGCATAGCAAAATTCATTTAAAATGGGTGGCGAAAGCCAAACACACTTTGGCTAGGCTTATAAATGCCCTAGGGCAGATAGCCTAGTATGAACCTGTGAACCTAATAGTGTGTCATTGTGAACTAAGCCAAACCTCGGTCAGTCTGCCTGTATTCTTTTCTAATTGCACAACTTAGGAGAAATATTTGTTACATTACATAGCTATCCTTGTACAGCTCTGGTGTTATGTGAACAGGGCTAAGTCTGTAGGAAGAGACTAATGGTTATTTAGGTTCATAGGTTGGTACTGAGCTATCTGCTTGAAGGCATATATTAGCCCAGCCACGTTGTGCGGTATTCACCTCCCCTTTAGTAGTTCCCTAGACCCTTGTACTAGCAGCTAGTACCCTTGGCCCCTATCTAGTAGTGCTGTTGGTGTGATCCCCGGTGTGAACTTTCTGTTACCCATCCACTCATCAAGGTTCCTCTTGAAGAGTGATAGTGAGGGGCTCTGTCTTATGTAGATCGGGACCCTGTTCCATAGTAAAGGAAGTCTCTGCAAAGGGAATCTATTCCTCCAGCATGTTCTGTTCATTGTTGTGTTGAGATTTATATTCCTAGAGCATGTAGCTCGAGTAGATTTGGTTTTGCTAAGATGGAGCATGTTCAACAATTCTGGGTTGGACATGGCTCTGTACATTAGAGAGAGCGCCTCTGAGAAAGCGGTATGCAACAGAGAACAGTCTTAGCTTTTTCAATCGTGCTGCATAGGGCAACTATTTGAGGCCAGTAATCCTCTTGGTTAGGTACCTCTGTGGTCTCCCCAGCTGCTGGAGATGTCTAGCCATGTACATTCCAATTGGTGCATTGTACTCAATAATGGGTCTGATGGAGGAAGAGTAGAGGGGCACCATTACATCCTTAGATCTTGATGCGAACCCTTTCATGATCAGATGGGTCACATAGAAGGATTTTCTAACCACTTTGGCAACATGGTTATCAAAGGAAAGCTGGCTATCTACTTGGGTCCCTAGATCCCTTATTTCTTCTTCAGATTTCAGGGGATTACCTCCTATGTTGTAGTTTGTGGGTACTCTGTTTTTTCCAAAGGGGATTACTACACATTTTTTTGCATTTAGCTTGAGACCATGGCTTTGACAACATGCATCAGTCTCATTTAGGCCCTTCTGGAGGATCTCCATGTCGGCCGGAGACTCTATTATAGCACCCAGTTTGCAGTCGTCCGCAAATTTAGTCAGCCACAGCCCTTCCGTGCTTGCCTGTACTTCTAAGAAGTATATGCCAAACAGGAGAGGCCCCAGGACAGAGCCCTGAGGCACACCACTCGTTACTGGTCTGGATTCAGACATAGATCCCACTACTATTACTTTATGGGATCTGTCTGAGAGCCAGTTTGCGATCCATCTTGTGACGTAAGGGTTTATGCCCAGGCTGGTGAGCTTATCAATAATACCTGAATGGGGAATGGTGTCAAATGCTTTAGCAAGGTCAAGGTAAGCTGTGTGTACCTCCTTTCCCTTATCTATAGCCTGTGTAACTGTCTCAAAGAAATCCACCAGGTTCAAGAGGCATGATCTGCCTTTGATGAAGCCGAACTGTGTGGGGTCCAGCGACTGGAGGTTCCCAATCTCTCCATTTATGAGTTCCATAATGATTTGCTCCATAGCCTTACAGATCAGACTGGTCAGGCTTATTGGTCAGTAGTTCCCAGGGTCAGTTGTGGCCCCACTCTTGTGTAGTGGGACCACTGTTGCCATGCGCCATTCTCTGGGCACATATCCTGTGGAGAGGCTGAGACTGAACAGGGTATTAAGATGCGGGGTTAATTCCTTTTGGAGCTCACGTATGACACAGCCTGGGATACCATTTGGTCCCATGGAGGCATTGTTTTTAGCTTTAGATAGAGCCTTGTTAACCAACGTATCAGTAATAATTGGACTTACACAATCCCCTGGAATGGTAATAGGCCCTGTAGGTGGTGAGGGGGGGGAGAAATTTGCACTGAACCTGTCAGCCAAGATGTTGGCAATGTCAGAAGGGTCAGTGTATTTTGTTCCATTTTGTACTAGCTCAGAACAGACCTGAGCATTGCCATTTAGGTTTTTGACGTAGCCATAGAAGGCCTTATCGTTATCCTTGGCATCCATGGCATCTTTCTTTTCAAAATTAGCTTTAGTTGACTTGATGAGGGCCCTCATTTTCTTACTAATGCTGATCAGGGATGGTTTTTCTACTTGAGATTTGGCCCTTTTTTGTATAAGTCTCCTCCTTTTATTGTAAAGTTTGCTTATGGCCGGGGTCCACCAGACTGGTTTCTTCTTGCTTGAGGAAGGAGTCTTGGTTTTATTTGGGATAGCACGGTCCATGCAATCCTGGAGATGCATATAGCGTGCCTTGGTGTAGGATTCCGCATCCTGGATATCATTATCCTTCTGCAAGGGAATAGTGAAGCTTTCCACTTCAGATGCAAGTAGTTTGAAGTTTGCTGTGGAAAGGTTTTTGACTGTGTTTTTTTTGACTGGGGGAGGTGGAGGGGTGAGGATGCCCAGGGTTATCAGTTTGTGGTCGGATCTGACCAAGGAGGGAGTGATAATAGGTGTGGTACAGTGGGCACCCATATTTGTGATGATTAAATCCAATATGTTGTCCCCTCTAGTGGGGGAACATACTAGTTGTTCAAGGGCATTTGAATTTATAAAGTCTATGAATCGCTGAGCATAGGAGTTGGAACATTGGTAGTTCACCCAGTCTATACCAGGGTAGTTGAAATCACCCAAGATTATGGTGTTGGGTAGGACCTTTATATTTTCCAATGTCTCAAGGAATGCAGAGTGAGCATCTTGGGACATGGTAGGCTATCTATAACCGGCTACGACGTGAAATGTGGTTTTGCCTGCTGATAGTTGCACATTGATGATCTCTGGGGCATCATGCTGCGCTACTAACCTGGAGATATGGGTATCATTGATGAATATCGATACACCTCCGCCCTTTGTACTGCGATCCGGTAACTGAGGCCGGAAGGTATGATATGAATTGTAACCTGGCAGTGTTGGGGTGCTCTCTTGAGCCTTGAACCAGGTTTCAGTCACTGCACACACATTGATTTTCTCCATGCTGAGGAGAGCCTCGAGTGTGTGCATTTTGAGGTTGAGACTTCTGGCGTTGAGTAGCATTACCCTTAGTTTTTGGTTACCTGTGCTGGTTACGGTGGTTGGTTTGTCCTTTGAGCCTTGCCTAAAAGAGGCACTATGGGGATGGCAAGAGCCTTGGCCAGTATTCGAAAACCTAGGTGTGACAGGTGCAACCCATCTCTGGCAAAACAGCGAGGCTTGTCTGTCATGTCATCCCAGGCAGACAGACACTGGATCCCCTTAGAATGACACCAGAAGCTTAGCCAATTGTTGAAATTGATCATTTTGTCTTTGTATTGTGGTATCATTCTAGGTGAAGGTAGTATGCTACTCAAGGTCAGGGTCATACCAGCTTGAGCTACATGATCAGATAGCTCCTCAATGTCTCTTTTCATGTAGTCCAGGGAGGTACATCTTAGATCATTCATACCAACATGTACAATGACAGCGTCATACTTGTACTTGTTCTGGAGTGACCTAAGTGCTTGTGTTATGTGGCGGATCCGAGCACCCGACAGGCAGCTGACAGTAACCTTCTCCTTGTTCAGCCTGGTGAGTGGAACATCCGTGTGCCTTACTATAGAGTCTCCTATTACTAGCGTGTTAGGTATGGTGTTTTGCCTTAAGGGCTGTTGAGGCACACTGCTGAGGTGAATTATGTGTTTTTTGGCTTGTGTTTGGGGGTGCAGGTTGCTTGCTTGTCTCATGATCTCTGAATGAAATAGATTTAGGGATAAAATAGGGGATTTACTAAGATAAAGGGAAAAAAGTCTGTGCAGGTTCGACAACCTTGTGGCTGCATGATAACTTTCTAACTGTTCCTTCTAGAAAGATTTGCAACTTCTTTATATGATCAACCACTCCCTTTTTGCTGTTCATATACATTCTGACCAAAGTCCTTTGTAAATTTCCAGTCTTTATTTTCCCCCTCCCAGCAAATTTGCAAAGAAGTATAAGGTTTATTTCTATAGGTTGCTAATCTCTAAACACCTTGATAGGGCTTTCTCTTTACATTCTTGGATGTTTAAGATTGAAGTTGCCACCCCTCCCTACACTCTGCTCCTCAGTTACAAGCTATTATAGATTGGAACCAGTTTCTGTGTGCATTTGAAAAGACCATATTGTTAATTCATAATGGATATTTAGCTCCAAGTGATAGTGTTTTAAAAGTTTGTGGAAGTTATTCCTTGTTCAAGGGGTGTGGAATCTTCCATCTCACCACTGTTTGGGATTGCCTGCAGGTAACCAACATCTTAAATCTTAACATTCCCTGTTATAAGACAAGTTTCTAAGCTGCATGGATGGATTTACCCTTTTCAAGTAGATCCTGTCTTCAGGCATGCGTTTTGCAACTTCTTTAGATTCTCCTGTTTTTCCTCCTTTATAACAGCATTAGCTCCTGGAAGTAAAGATGACACCGGTGAGACTCTGGCAAAATTTCTTAAAGGCATCAAAGCACTCCCACCTTAATCATGCCTTAAGCACTTTTTGCCATCGGTTATGGTATTACCCTTTGTTGTATTAATGCCACGATGTCTGCACTGGTTGTTTTTAGGACCTCCCTTGCCCGTTCATCTTTATGTATGTAGCTAGCCTGCCTGTTTTTGTTGTTAGTGTTGTAACTGTATTAGTACTCGTTCTGTTTCTGTTACTGTTATGGGGAACCCCTGTATTATGTTTGGCATGTTCTAATTTGCTTATTTATGAATATTTTTAAGTTTTTTTGTGGTTAATAAAGATTATTGTTACAAAAATCTTTTGAGACTTATCATTGGGGTGGGATCACACCCATTGGTAGCATGAAATGTTGCCAACAACAGACACTACACAAGCCTTCCAACCAGGTCACATTTGCATCATGAGCTACCCTCTGTGTTAGGGTCCTCTCATCTGATCTCCACTGCTTGCTTGTCACCTTGCTGTTCAGTTTAGCTAGTTATCCTCTGCTGGAGGTAGGTGCTAGGGCAGTTCATCCTCTCCCTTAACCTCATCCTTAATTTCCAGTAAAATGGAATTCTGACAAGGAATTTTTCATTTTGAAATGAAGCTCTCCTACAGATTCCCCTTCAGATGGATGAGGATTTCTGTCCTGAAAGGTGCCATATTCACAGCTAGGAAATATCCATATTCACCATCTTCTTTTCTAATAAAAGCTAATATAGTCTGCCTGATTAAGTAGATTGTCATCCTGACTGTATCTTAAGGCAGATTCTGGATTTATCTATTCAGTCTACTTGTTGTCCCTTAGACCCCAGCACCTTTCCACCATAAAGTTTGATGATAAAGAGTCAGTAACTTTTGGTAGGGTAGACAAAAGGGTTTGCTGCTATGTCACTTTGGAAATTAAGTCCCTTAACAGTCTGTGTCATCTGTCTGAGTTCCAGCCCTCCATTGTTGTCCATGTTCCGGAGGAGCTGAAAGGCTTTCCTGATTCAAAGATCAGTGACGCACTGGAAAAGACCCTTACCTTGGCTTCCACAATAGGTTTTTGATATAGCTTTTTGCAAGTTTGATAGTGCTGATACTGTGATTGGGTCATCCAGCTTTGGTGTGTGCCTTTAAAAGATGGTGCTGCTTAGACTCTCATCATTTAAGGATGAGCTGAAGCAGGGCAATTCTGGGTATCACATTAAGGTGTGATGGCATTTTCTTACAGGTTTCTCAGTACTTATTGATAACCTTTTTGAAGAACAGACAGATGTTGACCACTTTTAAGGATTTCTGACAAGTGTCCTGACTTTAACAAGAAGGTGTCCTCAGAATGAGAATGGCCCACAACTCATATTCAGTGTTGCCTATTACAGCTGCACCAGCTATGTTTCTGAGAAGGATGACTTCTGAGTGCATCAATGGACCACCCATGTAAAGCTGGTTCTGTTAGTTTGCTGTGGCTTGGAGAGCCATCACCATGGACTGTTAAGTTTCTAAACCTGGTCACAGACTGCTGTGTATTACAACTGATTGAAACAGTCCCACATTGTAGTCCACAGTGGGGATTCTGAACATCTTCCTCCTCCAGAAAAAAAGGCAAAAAGATCTATTCCTGTCTTTTCCTTTTTTCCTGAAGACACTAGGAACTGCTATCTCGTATTGGGCCTCAGAAAGTTTACAGAGTTGTTCTGGTATATCAGGTTCTGGATAGTGACTCCATGAGCTATGCCTTATTGCAGCAGAACACCTGGATAGTGTGGTTGGACAGAGTGGTAGTCAACTTTAGTGCATGGTTGCATGGGTCCACTTGAGAGTTTTTTCATTTTTTTAGAGTGGGCTTCAATTTCAGTGCAAGGTGTTGTAATTTGGTTTCTTTGCTATACTCTGAACATTTGCCAGGGTGTTAGCTATTGTGGTGGAAGCCTTCCAGGAGAAAGAGCTTTCCCTGCATTTCTTTAGCTGGATAGTTGGTCTCATTGAGAGACTTCCGGCAGTGTCATTGGCTTTGATGCTGTAATGTTTCCAGACTTTTGGGGTCAACATCATCTGGGAGATATCTTACAAGTCTTACCTCCAGGCATTGTCTTCAGGGCAAAGTTGGATATGCTGTTTTGCTGCTCATGGAAAATACTGAGGAAGCCATAGCTTTGGAGGCTAGGTGACGGTGCAGATGAGAGTCCTTGCTTTTAACCCTTCCATGTTTCTTGGGCCTTATGGTCGCCAAGATCTTCAAAATTCAGTTTGTACACCTGGGGATGTGTGTGTTGCATTTGACTTTGAGTTGCCTTTGGATCATAGCTTAGTGGCGTTAGTCTTATACACAAGTAATACACCATTCCCAGCAATCTGAACATAGTATTCCCTTGTTGAATGGGGTGGCAAATCCATCCACTAAATTGTCTGGGTTGCATGTCTGAGCTGTGTATGACTACCCCAACTGCTTGCTTAGTAACAATCATTGAACCTGTTCCCCATCCTAAAGCAGAGACCTTCATTTTTTTTTCTAACAATGCCCATTTTGCTGATGGGATGAGGAGTGCAGTTGGGCTCCTTCCTTGTTTGAGGGAAGTGGATTGCCCCAAAGGTGTGAGGACGTCATAAAGAGTTGAAGCTAGAGGTAGATTTATTCACTCTAAAAACTGTGGGAGCAGACTTGAGAGCATATCACTCTTATTCATTTCAGACAGCCAAGTTACGATGAAGGCAGTGAACAAACATGGAGGGGGCACTTGCTTGTGCACATATTGTACATATAAGAGGTTTGAGTTTGACTGTTATTTATGCTCAAACATTAGTTTGACAGCTGTTCTCATTCTGGAGGAAGTGTACATGCTGGTAAGCTGTCTCCTTTTTGCCACTTATCCAGTCCCTCTAGTTGATCTGAGCATAAGGGAAGCCTGTTTGGTTTGGGTCTACAAGAAGAATGTGGTGCTGTCCCTGTCCTGCCTGCTTTTGTTTAAAGTTATTCTGTTTTCCATAGGAAGAAGATTTTTGTAGGTCTTTCCAGTTCCTATAAAGGCCTTATTGTAAAATTTAGAGAACAAAAAATACCCAAGTTTATCCTTGCTGCCCTTTGGTTGTTAAGAAGAGTAACTTCTGTCTTTCACTTCCATGGCCGTGTAGGCAGCCATTCTTGTAGAAGCCAAGGAAGTCTGTCTTCATTGTGGCAACAGCTGATTCTTCCTTGGGTTGTAGCTCCTCGTTTAGATCCTTTGCTGCTGTCAGGCTTCCCAAAAAGGATCACAACAGTAATTGACTTCACCACGAAATGTCTCATTTGCCTGGCAGTACTTTGCTTTTTAGAAGATTTTTTTATCTGGGCAGAGAGGTATTGTATGCCATCTTTATTATATAGGCAAGATATATGTATCGGGCATACCTGCACATCATGACATTGTAGAAATCAAGTCTGTTGCCTGGTACCAGCTGGTAAAGCAAAGTTTTTGTTTTATATTTTTAATATGGAATCGCCACAGTAGTCAGGAAGCCCTTCTATGTGGCACACCTCATCATAAAAGGGTTCTCATCCAGGAAAAAAGAGGTCATTGTTCCCCTCTACTCGGCACTCATTAGACCCATTGTAGAGTACAACGCCCCTTTTGGAATGTACCTCACAAGAGATCTGCAGCAGCTGGAAAGGCCACAGAAGTACCTCACAAAGAGGATTACTGGCCTCAAACAAATGCCCTACACTGACAGTCTCAAAAAACTCCAGCTTTATTCAGTAGCATATCATCTACTCCGAGCTGATCTCTGCCAAACATATAAAGCTATGTCAAATCCAGAGCTGTTGGACATGCTACACCTAAAGAAATCCCAATCCCTATGAGCTTACACGCTCTAGGGACCTAAACCTTGTCACCACAGTAAACAGGACATGCTGGAGGGATAGATTCCTGTCCCAGAGACTTCACATACTCTGGAACAAGCTACCCATCTATGTCAAGCAAAGTTCTTCATTAGCACTCTTCAAGAAAAATCTTGATGAGTGGATGGGAAATAGGAAATACACTTTGGGGATCACTTCTGTATCTCTGCTCGACAGTGGCACAGGAAAATAACTTTCTTGGGTGGCGTAAGCCAGGGAACCTTGTTGGCTAGGCTTACGTAGGCCCTTGGGCCGATAGCCTAGTACCTACCTATGAACCTATAATATATTTGTTACTAGGGTAAACCCACTAGATACAAGTGTCCCTTTTCAGTGGCAACCTGGAAGCAATGTGTGATGAAATGACTTGCTTAGAGTCGCACAGTAGGCAAATGGTGGTGAAAAAGTCAAACCCTGTACCCTTGACTACAGGAGGCAGCTCATCAGCTCATAACCTTAATCCTCAGCCTTTTCAAACTGTTTTCAACCATGGCCAGGTCACGGTGGAAAGGGTAAATGCAATATAGGTGTATGGAAAGTTCACTGTAGCCAAACAGCCGGCACAGTTTTGGGATTACATAGTGGACTTTTATGCTACATGTCTTCAGTAATTGCTGTTTATTTCTTCTCATTCTCCTTTTGGAGGCCTTGAAATGTCTGTCATTGTCATTCTTTTTCTAGTGCAAACATGAAAAACCTCTTTCACCATTGCACTTGCATACCATAATTTGTGATGTATAATGTCATTTGAGGCAGACACTTATTAACTGCTACTAAAATTCTTTGGTCAGTAGCAGTGATCGTGGCTGAAGATGCTTCGTTTTGTGGCATACGTAGGAATGATAACTCAAAGATGTACTGCTTTTAAGCCGTTTAAACTTCTGGCTATGTGTGTATGTGTAAAGGCATGATGTACATATTTTGTTTAACAAGATGTAGCAGTTGTCTAAAAAAACGTGGTAAATCAAATGTCTAAAGAGGCTAAATCATTTCATCTCATTCCATTGTTTGTATTTGCTTTTTTGCATGTTGTGTTGCATTTGTTTTCTTTTTTACATCTGTTTAAGCCATCATGTTTTATCATCTTCAATTCTAGAGTTACCTGACAACAGTTTTGACATTGCTGAGTCAGGCACCATTCCTGTACCTGAGATTAGTGTGACTTTTGTGACTCCTGAGAGACCCGCCAATGGGGAGAGAAACAGAACACTAACAGAGAATGATGTTCAGCATTTGCAGGGGGTACATGAAACAGCTTCAGATCCTAGAACAGAGGTCAGAGTCATGGCAGAAATCAGGAGGCAGAGGCCTGTAAGAAAAATGATGGAGGATGGATTTCACTCACCTGGCAAAGTCCAGACTTAGCTGAGTGCCAAACAAATAGCTGAACCCAAAGGTACCTGTGTAAAAAGGGCCAGCACAGCATGCATTTACAATCACAAGGCCACCCAGTGAAATTCAGTTAACATTTATGCATGCAATTCCTTTTCTTTAACAGTTAAAAGCATGAGTTGCAAGTTAGCATTTCAGTACGTTCTGTCACTTCTAGAAACAAGATGCAGCTCCTGTCAGGTGCTTGATTTGGTGATCTCCACTGTAACGAATCAGACTTGCCAGCAATATAAGGCTGTTCAGTAGTTCTCTTTTGGGGTAATAATGGTAGCTTCTCTCAAGTTAAATGGGATTATTCTTTTTAAGTCTGATGTGCTAAAAGCAAAGGTACATTATTGTTTATGGACTGTTTTGAGTTTTGTGCCTGCACACTGCTTCAGAAAATATTTGTTTTGTTCACTTTAGTGACACCAGTTACACTTTGCTTTAAGTGATGTTTATGAGCTGGAGGGTTTCAGTTGCATCATTTTCAAGATCGAAATTAACAACTTAACATTTTTTTGAAGTTTAAAGAAGTCATGATTAGAGCATTCTGTTGATTTCTTTCAACTGTTTATTGTTTTCTATAATTGTTTTGGTACTGAGCTTTACATAGTGTAAAACAGTTCACTCTGGAGGCTGGAAGCAGTGTTCATAATGTTGAGCATTTTGCCTTTCTGGGATGTTCTTGCAGGGCTATGGTGAAGGTGAACATAGCTAAATGGAGTTTTCTGGGAGATTAAATTACTCATTTGTATTTTGTTGCTTTTGATGCATCTAATAATTACATTGTCTAATTGGGGAGAGCTTTCATTTTGCTTTTGTGCGACTTGTGCATGCATGACTTAGAATCACATATTTCAGTGCTGCAAAAAAACCTGTGTGTTAAAATAATGCCTGCAACTTTGTCAGCATTTGGCTGTGCTTAACTATATCTCCTAAAATTTTGTAACACCGTTCTGTCTTGTTGCTTTCATCTAAGGTGGCTGATGTGCAGATTGTCATGTATACCTATCCAATTGAATGTTTCACTACTTTGGGAATAACATTTTCACTTGTTGATTGCAGTAATGAAACCACAGGGATTTTCAAAGTACTTTTACTCTGTGGGCAATTTTTTTCTCAGTCGTGTGAAACTATAGAGTGCCAGTCAGAGTAATTTTGGTTTGAGTGCAGTAGTGTTAACTGAACAGGCGGTACAGTTAGCGAAAATGTAAAAATTATGTCTGTGAATGCATGCAACAGTATTAAAACTGACTGATATGGTGATAGTTTTGCAGAGGCACAACCAATTTTGTTGTGTCTGTGTACTTTTTCTATACATTTTTCTACGCTTTGAAAATCCCTGAATATTTCCAAGAAAAAAAAATCCCATCTTGTTATGTTAAAAACGAAAGTGGAATGTAATGATCATCTTCTTGGAAGGTCATTGATTAATAGTAAAGCTGAACATCTGTGTTAACTTGCTTTCATTGATATAATTGAACATCTGTGTTAACTTGCTTTCATTGATATAATCGGACTCCAAAGCTATACCTTTGTCTGCAAAAAAGAAAACTCAAGCTTGCGGTTGTAAAAGTACTGACATAGGTTAAGCAAGTCTCCCTCATAAATCCAGTGCTGGCATCCAGTCTGTTCAGTTCTTCTCACTATCTTAGTACCACAGGTCAGTGAGTCTCGCAGATGTGTTGTTTTTTGTTAACAAAAAGAAAAAAGAAAAATTGTCATCTCAACTTTTGCTGAAGTAAAGGCATGTTTTATCCAGCTTCGTATCCAAAGTGCACGACCACTTCCTGTGACAATGAAAAATAAACTGCAAACTAAAAAAGTGAATTTCAGAAGGGGAAAATGACAAATAAACTGAAAAATGTAGTTAAGGACAGCCTGATGGCTCAGAGCTAAGGTGTTGTCAGTGCTGCCAAAGATGTAAGTTTGGGAATGTACTGATGGAGGATAGGATGAAGAAGCAGTCAGCTTCCAGGTTTCCTATCCTGGGGACGAGTGTTGAGGAAATTCAGTGCCCATGTGATCTCTAGTAGAAACTAGGAGCTTGATAGGTTCTTTTCTGAAGTTACAGAGGGCAGCGGCAATGTCTTCACATCACTGCATAAGCTACTTCTACAGCTAGGAACCTTGATTGATTAATGTGAGATTGATGGGTTCCAGCGTCATGCTTGCAACTCACCTGTCATATCCTTCACTCCCTTGACCTACAGGTGAGAAGCTGTTAGGGTCAATTTCCTAAAGAGTTAAGAGGCTCAAAGAAGGGTTATATCTGAAGGGGTATCCTGAAAGGATTCATAGGAGGATCTGGGGTTGAACAGGGGAAGAAACTGGGATTTCAGTCTGAGATTACAGTGGGTGACTAAATGCATGATGCCATACCAATATTTTCTTTATTTATATATATATATATATATATATATATATATATATATATATATATATAGGTCGGCCACTACCTGAGTTTCATTTCTGAAATGAAGCTGAAGTCTTAGAAAACTAAGTACCCTGTTGGGGATTCTTTTTTCCTGCACTAACCAATGTCAGAAAAAGTTAATTGTCTCGCCTCTAGAAAGTAAATACCACACTGGGACTTCCACTCTTACTGAGTCACTTGTCTAGGCCCAGACCAATGACTTCCTTCGTTGTCACTTCTGTTCTTTGTTTAATGCCAGGACTGTTCATCATCAGGCCCTTATTGTAGCCAGATATTTCAGTTTACAGTCCTCAAATTCCGATATGGCTTCGGTAAGCCATCCGACAGCAGATCTTCCGAAAAAATGTAAAGATAAAGACAGACAGCAGAGGACCAAACCTTCCGACGACGCTTCCATTAAGCTGGTTGTCAGCCCTTTGGAACTCAGTGAGGTGCTTCGCAGCCCCTGGTGCCCACTTCAGTCCGCAGGGCGCTACTGAGACCATTTCGAGGTCTGGTATGCCACAGAACTCTTCTCCGTCTAAGGATCCTGTGGTCGTCTCTACCTTGGATGGGTCCGGAGCTGCTGTGCAGGCACCAGCTTCCAAGGAAGTTCTTTGCAACACCGAATCCTGACATAAACTGACGCCTTCTTTCATGGCTACCGTTCTTTCAAAAACAACAGAGTTCCTTAGGCCCAGGGGTCGAACCACACCCAAGAAACCGACTGCCCATTCTCAGGTGCCCGCTCCCTTGCCTCAGTCTCAAATGCTTAAAATGGCAGAAGACCTTATCATGCTGATTAGGGGAAGCCAAGACACTCCCTCAAAAAGGAAATGAGATCTGTCTCCAGTAGTTTTGTCTGAACAAGAGTCAGATGAATCCGATGCATCTGACTATGAAGACATGCAGCCCCTCTCCACAAAACCGTGAATTGCAGTGGTTTTACCAATAAATTATTGTTTCTCTCCACAACAACTGTGAACTGGAGTGGTTTCTGCCATTGTTGGATTAATTTGCTGTGGTCTTTGGCTTCCTGGCCAGTTGTTTGTTCTATATTTAATTAGATGCTAAAGGGAATTGGTAGTTTGGAAACAAGGAGATTCATTCATAGTGTATAGGTTAGGCTGGGTGATTTTGTTGAAAGCATTGCACTGAGCTGAATAGAATAGAATAGATGGTCTTTGTGGGATAAACAGTCTGAATTGGGAGTCAGTGTTTCTAATTGTCAAAGATAGTGATTCCCAGACTATGGGAAAAAGAACTGAAAAACAGTGATTGCTGCAGTGGTAGAGGTTGTTGGGTGTATGTAAGGAGGAGGATATGGGGGGATTGAGTCTCACTTTGTAGTGGGTATGGCTAATAGAGAACATTGCTGCTAAAAGTGGAAAAGACCCTAATAAATCAGTTTGAGCCAAGATCCCAAAAGTAAGTTGGATCTTTGCTGGATGAGGAGCCATTTTGCTTTTAACAGGACGGAATGGTGTTGTTCATGGAAGGGGCTAGTATTATGAATGAGCATACCATATTTGATGAGATTTGCAGGAAGGTATAGTTGTTCTTGGGGGCCCCTGATTATAGGGAGAGGCCATATTCAAGCTGAGCAAGGAGATAGCTTAGATACCACACTAACAAAACTCATATCGTCAGTAAAACAGATTGGCTCCTTGTTTTACTTGAGAGAGAGTGAGAAAAAGTTAATGGTCTACTGTATTTCTTTTAGATGTAGTATGTACTGTAAACCTCTGTGAGACATTGCTGCAGCACACTTCACTACAGTAGCAGCTAGTTTAGCAGCATATTTTGAAAATTTGTTTGCAGAGGACGTTTTACAAACTGACACTTGGACTACTCTCCACACGTTCAGCAGACACTACTAGTTAGAAGCCCGGTTTTAAAAGTCAGGACAGGTTATAGCATGGTTGTGCTGCAGATGATTCTCTCCACCACCCAGGATTACCCAAGTACTGCCTGGAATTCTACCTAAATGCTGTAATTCATTGCTACACTGACCTTCCCCAAAGAAGATAATACATTAGTGTAAGTGATAACCATAACAGTGCAGATGTGTGAGGAAAGTACACTGTAACAACAAAGCTTTCCTTCCATCTGCCCCTTTATTGGTGTTTAGCTGTGCAGCAACTACACACAAATGTTTTGTAGTTTTAGTCATTTTTATAACTCGGGTAGAATCCAAATCCAACTCAACCATTTTCAAGTTCAGCCAAGGAATGCAAAAAATAAAACAAAATGAAAAAAGAAAGTCAAACACATGGTACTTTTACTAAAGATGACGATAAGCACACAATAACATTGACAAATTTATAGTGATTGACTGAGAAGTGGATATTTTACTACCTCATTATAATGATGAAGCATCTGATATTCACTCTATATAACAATCGTCATACCTCCACCCATCCTGCTACACTCATACAGTACACAGATGATTCGACTCTTATCTGCTGTGCACCCTCACTTACCACATTACAAGAACTCACTCAGGATTCCTTTAGCTTAGTGGAAAGTTGGATAACTCAGATCCAACTTATCCTTAATCCCAAAAAGACTAAATTGGTTCTTTTCACCCCCAACAAATCTATTTCTACCTCTCTATCCTTCTCAATCACATCCAAAAATGGTACTATCATCACCCCCCTCTAATCACACCAAACTCCTGGGTGTAGAAATTGACAAAAACCTACAGTTTGATGTCGACATTTCACAAACCATCAAAAAAGTCCATAAAAAAGTGGGAACACTATACAGACACACAAACTTTCTCTCAAAACAAGCGGGAATCTCCCTAGTCCAAACCCATCTATTGTCCACTCTAATGTATGTGGCACCAATCCTTCCCCATATCAGAAAACATGATCTTGCTAGACTTGACATGTTACAACAAAATTGCCAAGTTCGCTAATAATTGCACCTTCAGAACCCATCACCTTCAGGCTCTAAAGGAACTACAATGGCTAGAATTTCCTCAACTACTCAATTACCATCAATTAATCACTGCCTACAATATTGTGAGACATCCCGATAGAATCCCAGTCACCTACTCACACCCTACAAATCAAATCATCCCCTTCGCTCCACTGACAAATCACTCCTTTGTATCTCTAAGGCTAACAACACTGCAGGTAAAGCACTATTCTTCCATAAAATAGCTAAATCCTGGAATAACCATCCCCCTGCTTTATCTTCTGCCTCTTCTATTACACTGTTCAAAATCTCACTTAAATTACACTTAATGAATTCCTGGCTATGTCCATGCGTTACCTAACCTTCACTGTCTCTACCACCCCAGATAGCTTTATATCCAATTATACCATTTTTCTACAGTATCAGGAATTTTTATTTTCTGCTCAAGTTACTAATAGTTATATTAGCTTGTGCTAAACTTAGACAAATTAATTTGTAGTAGTCTGTCTCTGTAGTCAGTTATAATGCTTATCTAGTGTCAGTTTCTGTATCGAAAGTTGTATTTTTATCTAGTGTCAAATTTTGTTTTTTTGTATCAAAAGTTGTATTTTTAGCTATTGTTAATTTTTTTTTTTTGCTTCTGTATAGATGATCATATTGTTCAACTATTTCTTTTTCTGTACTGAATGTGGAGTTTTTCTCCCCGGGCCTCTGCTGTAAATGGACGTGTGTCCAGTCAGACTATCCCGGTAAACAAATGTAAAATAAATAAATATTTGCCTACCTCAAGCAGACTTTCACTGTAAGGCTTTTCTGCTTGAAATGAGGAGTGCACATGCCAGTACTGGATTTATGTAGGAGACTTGTGCCACATGTGTTAGTACTTTTACAGACACGAGGCTTTCATAGGGAAAAAAGGTAGCTTTGGAAATCCAGTGAGGTAATTGGGAAACAGAAGGTGGGTACCCCCAGATGGTCTTTACTCACTACTTCAGTGACTTTTCCTTGAAGGTCTGCTGTTATGGTGAAAATCTTATATAACTGTAACTTTTTTCTTTACTCACTTACTAGTGCTTCTTTACACAGATAATCCCTCCTGTGAGCTTCCGGATGAACTGATGGAAATCGCTGAAGTTGATGAAGGATTTTGCTCTCGAACTGCATCTAACACTAGCCAGCCTGCCATGCTGATTAGTAACAGTAATAAGACTCAGACTGGCAAGAATCAGAGACGCTCTGGAGGTGGCAAGGCTGCACGAGAGAATGTTACTGAATCCAGCCGAGAACAGCTTCGCAAACCAAGCCCACGTGCTACAAGTGAAAATCTGGAACTTTTGTCTTTGAAGCGATTAACCTTAACTACCAGCCATTCACTGCCAAAACCAGGTAGCCAAAACCTAGCCAAAACTGCCACTACCATTTTTAGCAAGTCTTTTGAACAGGTAACTAGTGTATTTGCCCCAAACAGTTCAGCAAATTCAGGCACTGGATTAGAAGTGGAAACAAACAGGTTTTCAGCTTGTAGTCTGCAGGAAGAGAATCTTCTCTACGTATCAGAAAGAACAGAACTTCTTAAGCCTAATCCTCGTCTGCAAAGCCAGCAATGCTCTCCTAACATAAGCATAACTCTTTCAACAGATATTTAAGTCTGTACCTTGAAAACCACAAGGAATGACAAGGGTCACTGTTACCGTAGTTTACTCAGTGGTTTTTCACTGCAGCAGTATACTGGCAATTGTAGTTCGCTGTTAAGTAGACAGCGTGTTACTGTTCTTTAGGAGTGGTCTTGGAAAGTTTAAGATGATTATATTAAAGCTGCATTGACCCCTGTGTTCCTACGTAGATCATGACATGGATTGGTTCTCACAGCTTGCTGTCCCAAAAGTGTTAGAAAAGAATGATTCACTACCAACCTGCAAGCAGCCACCATCATAGCACTCTCTTGCACATTATTTCAAAAAAAGAATGGGCCTGGCAGAGTATTCCCTGATTTTATATGTGTAGGTGTTTATTCTAACTTCCATGCTTATAGAGAGTTTTTATTAAAGCCAGCCACACCATTATTCTTGATTGTAGTGATATATTTTTTAGCTGTTTTGGAAATAAATAATGGGTAATTGTTTTTATTAAAGAAACGGGCCCACTGGGAAATTTAGATTCTGATTTCTGTATCTCAGCTACAAACTCTCAGAAATTAATATGTAAAGTGTCCTGTAGAATGTCAGTCTAATTATTTTCAAGATTAACATGCCTTCACAACTTTTATAGGCCCACATTAAGACTCTGTACCTACTCTAGGCAAAGAACTGACACATTTGTTTATTAATGTTGCTATTACCAGTGTGGTAGATACACAAATTGCACTATATTCTTGTCCAGTAAAACACATTTCTAAGCTTGTTTTGAATTTAGATTTCCTTAGTCATTGTTTAATCTCAGCAGTGGTTTCAGCCATAGTTAAAACAGCCTTGCAGTTCTCAGAGTCTTAAAAGGTGGTCTGAATTTAGATTGGGTTTTAACATTCGTAGTACCATTTGATAGACTGTTATGCAGCTTACCTGTTTCACTTGTCAGCACACTTCCCTTTTCTTCTCTGTTAAGTAAATGTTTGTGATGATTATGTTTACATCTCAAGAACCTAACACTCACTCCTGTCCGTAAGGTGGACAGTAGAAGCCTATGTTGTCTGGGTATGTATTTGTACTGCACTTCATGGAGTTCTGACTGTCATCTGGAGACAGTGGCAATAAGTATTCTTTAGGTGAATGGTGCCCACTCTATGTTCCCTTAATCCCAGTTGCAGTTTGTCATTGCCTTGAAGGAGGAACAGTCAGTGTGGTGAAAAAAATACCATAGGAGCCAAAAAAGAGAAAATATTTGTATCACGGTTCTTTGTTTTGTTTTCTCCTGAATTGTCTCCTTACTCTTTTCTGAGAAATGTCATTTTTGTTTTCATCCAGATAAGCCTTAGTCTGCACAAAGTGCCTCTCTTTGAGTGACCTAGAGGCTGTGTGCAGCAGTTAAGTGGCTTAGGTTAAGTTATACAATTTACATGTGGAACACTAATAGAAGCAAACCAATGTCTGTGAGATACTATTTAATCATCAGGTCATAGCCATAATGATTTATTCTCTATTGCTATGTTACTGATAGAGCCCCTTTTCTTGGAAAGAATTGACTTCTAGGAGTGTGAAGATAACCATCTAGCCCAGCTATGCTGTCTGCTTTTCTTCTCTACTGATGGTCAGGTTTGATTTGAGCCATTAATTAAGGGTGGATATATAGAAGCAGGGCACTGGTAATCTTGTGTGCTCAGAATAGAATGCTACTTATGCATTCGTCCTTTGTTCACAAACAAACCACTCCTCCAAAAAGCAGAGGTATTCTGGCTTACCACTCACCTGCGGATGAAGTTGTGACCTTTGCTGGCATCATGGTCTTCATTCCATGAAATGGCCAGCTTATTTAGAATTGTAGCACAAAATGACTCACTCAATATAGTAGTTACTGTTGACAGGGGAACAGCAAATGTATATCTCACTGCAGAAATATGTCCTTTTACAATTTGGCCAAGCAAAATACAATATTCATTCCCTTTTTTTATTAGTAATTCTGAATTCACTAGTAAGCAGATATTTACTAGTCATTCCTTGAAATGTCTCATTTCTTTCAGCCGCATGGTAGTCTTGTCAAAAAGCATCAATGAAAAAGTAATCCAGGGGGTTTGTATCACACTTGGCTCCACAGAGTACCTCATGTGCATGTGTCATGTAAACAAGTTAAGTAGTTATTGGAGCATTCTAAAGTGGTAAGATGAGGCAAAACGAGGTTTCATCCTCCAACTGCAAAGAGGACAGTACATCTTTTTTTCAAGAGCACATTACATTTATTAGTAAAAAAAGAACCACTTCAGCAATAGTTACATACTGAGTTATGAAAGATGAAGAAGCAGAAGATGTGGTCCTTAAAAACACCAGGTTCTACCTTTATAAATCTTCAAAAAAGTAGCTATTAATTATGCCTAAAATATAACTTTTTCTTATCTAAACATGCTCCCTTCCCACATTTACTGGTAGTTGATTTTAAGTAGGTGCTGTGTGTTGCTGGAAGAATGCTCTGACTTTTTTTATAAACGCATAAATGCTGTCCACTCTGGGATTGAAGAGTGGTGGATTTCCCTCCATCTTATATATACAACTATCCATGGAATTGCAAAACCTTAGTGACTGCATGGCAGAGGAAGGAAATGCAGTGAAACACTCCAGATAACTTGTTCCTGAGATGGGCAGCATATATTCCTCTGGTATGTAAGCTGTTGCTCTCAGAGAGAACCATCACAGTACCCACAGAAGCCTCTTCAGTGCTTCTGAAGCAGACTAACCTTTGTAGGTATGTAGGATTCATATCAGTCTTTGTTGTCTATCTTGGTTGTCATACTGATTTATGGTCCTTTTGTCCCTGTCTAATGCTTTTAAGATTTTTTTTCTGGTACTCCTGACTCTCATCATTTTAAACAGCACTTTGGAAACTTTGTGGTCATCACAGGTCATTTAAAGTTTAGATTATGTTGCGTAGTCAGTTTACTACTAGCAAAGTAAGATGCTTAAAATAAAATGTTCACAACTGTTCATTTCCTCAGATCTGCAGAACATTAAACAGATGCAACCTTTTCAGCATCTGTCTGATTGTAGTGTCTGTTTTAATAGGAAGATGTAAGAACATTCTTCCCTAGAAAAAAAATGTCTCTTTGCCATGGCTTTGCTGCATTGTAAAGTGAGCTTCTTTACCTGTCTAGTTCATGGAATACATATTGAATCTGGCTTAGACAGCTGTGATCATGCTTTCTAACATGTTGGCCGCTGCTTCCTGTTGCAAACTTTCAGCTCATCTTATTGCTTCATTTTTATCTCTGTAGTGTTTTTACAGAGATGAGGAGGCAACTATCTAGGAAAAGTATGGGACTCACTGGATTTTCATGTTCACATGAAAAAACATTGAAACATTGTTTATATATTTTTTTCTTTACAGTTGTTTCTATTTGTTATACCCTGATCAGCCTGCAGTACCCCAAAACAAGTCCTGCAATCAGGTGAAATGTAATTAATGTATTGCGTCATTGAACAGTATTCATTGCCTTTATGTTAAGATTTTAATAGTCTGAAAGCTATGGTCAGGAAGTCAGCTACATATTTGCTACATTCTTTTCAGACAAAAAGCACAGTAGCTCTTTAAGACAAATGTTATTTGCATTCTTTTTGGAGAGTGGAACATTCTAAAACTTAATTCTGCATTCACTGCAGTATATCCCTTTTTCTTTTCCAGGTGTCTAAAATCTGGTTTATTTTGTCTAGATTCATTCAGGATGTTGTGGAAATGTATATGTATTATCCATGTAGTTCACTGATTAGTAAGTGAAGTTTCACCTAGAGGCTCTGAGGAAAAGAACATGGATATGCTGCAGTGTTGCTGAAGGAATCTTTTGTCATTCAGAGTCATATGGAAGAGAGAGAACTTGGAATACAGCAGATGATTATCAGTTCCCAAAATGTCAACAATCAGGTTTTATTTTAAAGACAACGGCAAAAAAAAAAAAAAAAAGTCTTGACTACTAGCATTCACACTTGGCTTTGCCAACATTCCTTGATTCTGGAATGAAAGGGGTGTTCTTACCATCACTGATGTTTTATGTCCTTAATAACACCTGGTGCTCCTTAGTCATCACAGAATTGCCCATGTGGTCTCAGAAAAAAAAATCGGACCCAAGCCTCACAAGCCTGTAATGTGCCCATGTGGTCATTTGCCAGATACTGAAGTAAGAACCATCCAGGATTTTGGCTGTCCAACCTGAAGCTCCACATGATTTCTCCAATTGAATTTAATGCTACTGTTATAACAAGTATTCCCTTTCCACTGTCAGGTGAAGCTCATATGTTTCTTCCTGCTTACCACCTTTAAGAACTGAAAATGGGGATTAGACTAAGGAAAGACCACTGCTTAAAAAGAATGTATGGCAGGGTAATGGTTGAAGCATACAGACATGAGATAGCCTGACACTTGATAATGATTGCCAGTCACATGTTGAATCTGCTATCATCCTGTATTTTATTTGCTTCTCACAGCCTATTCCCACTTGTAGTGAGGTTAGGCACAACATATTCATGGCCATACTCTTCATAGATATCCAATCTACAGGAAATGCAACAGAGTGGCTTCTGTCCAGCTTCCTATTTTGGTAACAGATACTAGGCTATAGTTGTTGCGAACAGCCTCCCACAGGTCACTTGAGAAGGCTGTGTCATGTACTAGTAGAAGGCACAGGATACTGTTTTGTAAATGCAAGCATGACATGACATCTGACATCGGTCCTTAGTCTGTCTTGACTAAAGTTCCATTCTTGCCTTTCATTTGTGTTAAAGGGTTGCCTGCAGGCCATCGGCAAGCCCTTTATTCCAACTTCCACCATGAGTCAACTGTAGGAACCTATTCTTTGCATGTTGAAAGATAATCACAGATATATGTCCGACAGCACCTTGTGGTGGGTTGGTAGAGCAGGTATTAAACAAAATTACTTTTGCTATGTGCGGTGTGAGCTACAAGTATGCAGGCTCCCTCATTGATCCCTCCCTTAATCTGGCCTGACCTCTACTGGCACGTGATGCTGCTTTAACAATTTCTTAAGTTTTCAGTTTTTCGTCCCCATATGGCCTATTATAGTAGGAATGATATGCCTCAGCTTGTCTATCGAAAGTCTAGTTTTCCATCTATGGTAAAACTGATATTCTGCTGTAGAATTTAATTGCATTTATGAGTTTGCCTTGTATGATCACTGCCCTGCAGAGAGTCTTTCTTTTGTAGAGGACCTAAAGATGAGTATGCCTTAATTAGGTGCGCATCAGTTTTCTTCTCACAGAAAGCATGCAGATTATTATTTGGAGTCCCGTGTCATCCCTCCTGAGGCTGTCCTAAAAGATGCCATTCATTAAAACTAGGAAAGTACCAACCCTGGTCTTTATGTTGTAAGAGGACAAGTAATTTTAGAACAAGTCCTCATTTTCAGACTTTGGTGGCAAAAAAGGTAAATATAAAGTAATTGTGTAATCTGTGCTACATTGCAATAATCTAGAAGGCTTAAATGTTTGCCTCACCATCACCAAGCAATGAGTCTTGCTATCTGAATACATTTCATAAAAAGGCTTGTGTCTGTGTTGTTGTCACACTTGTGCTCAGGCCTGTCAGACCCAGAGCTAAACTTCTCTTGTTATGCTGTACATGATTCACCAGGTAGGAAGGCTGCAGGAAGTTTCTCCTTACATTTTAATAGGTAAGTATTCTCACTAATCCTGCAGTTAGGGCTCCATTGTTTTGAGTCTGCATGTGTGTTATTGCTTGGTACCCCATTTCAGAGGGGTGATACTGAAAATATCATTAAAGTGTAGAAATGCTGCAATGCTCTTTGTGTGCTAGAAGAGCTTCATACTTCCACTCGAACCCTACACCATCCATAGAGCATTTCACAAAGAAGTGAACTTATGGCCACCTTTGCAGGTGTGTCAAGCACCAGACTATTATTCCACTCCAGATTAACCTTTTACGTCACTTAAATACATGGTTTTGACAGCCCAAGCCCTTTCAGTAGCCTTTGCTTTCCAAATTGTGAGACAGCAGTCTTTGATAACAATGTAAGAGGCAGTTTTTCCATCCTCCAAGGACTAGTAGTTGGGTGACAAAATATTTAGCAACTCTCTCAAGGTGGTGGATTCTTTTTCGGGTTTTACACTAATAGATAAATATGGTTTTTGTATATTCCTTGGCAGAAGCAAATTCTCAAATGAATGCTTTTGGAGAAGACTGATCGAGTGCTATTTGCATATGGTCTGTGGTCAGGAAGACTTGGATGATTTGATCCTTGTGTCTAGTTTTGTGTTCCATCTTCATATTAGATATTACAAGGTCATGCAGTTCACCCTTCAGGCCGTCATTCAAAGATGATTGATTTTTACTGGCTTATGAAGATCCCTTGGAAAAGTTTGAGCTTTCTGTACCCTGTTCTGGGCACTTACTACTTCCAGTATGGAGTGCTACCTTTTGTACCGGTCTGCAGCTACAAGGTTTTGCCTAGATGTTTTTAGGTGATGGTGATGAGAGTAACCTGTTGGTTAAGGGACCTCGTAGTGTTCTCATACTTAAAAGTTTAGTTGCTGGCAGTCTATTCTTGGAGTTTTTTAGCATAAGTCCTGCTAGGCCATGTTTTGATTACAGCCTTTTTAAGCATTTATTTAATCTCCAAGAAATCTTTGATTTGTTCTCTGGAAATCATCTTATTGTCCACGCTGTTTTGAATTTGCAGTACTTCACCATGTTTTAGCCATGAGATCAAACTTGGAGTCTGATCTGCCTTGTGGAATTTGTTTCCTAAGATGAGTATTCTAGTCTTGCATTGTTGTTTAATCAACTGGAATTAATAGTAGCATGCATTTTTGCAGTTTAAAATATCCACTTCATATGAACACATCCTTTGGACTGTCTTTACCTAGTAGCTAAAGAAATATCTTATGATGTCTTATAAGAGATTTACTTATGATGTGTGGAGGTCTGTTTTCAGTAGATGCTTCACTGGAAAGATTTGAAACTTGTGAAAATTCACATCTAGGAGTTTCCTATATTTTCTTGAGCAGGAAATTGTGATCAATTCCTTGGATACAGAGGCTCTTAGTTACACCTTTAGGATATAGGGAGCTGACTTTTGGGTAACTCTTGGATTTCTGTCATAGTCTAACCCTGGCATGGTTATGTAGTTTTTCTAGATTTTCTGATTGGACAAATGCATCACCTGCTGGCGCATTTCATGATATTGCATGCTAGATTTTGAGAGTAGTGCCTGTCCTTAATCACACAGTTCAGCTCTGTCGTTGCATGCATCATTGGAAAGCTTCCTTGTTGGTTGCCTGAATCACAGAAGCCTAAAAAATTCTAAAGTCATGACTGCTTGCATTGCATGAAAGAAGTACACTATGTGAATAACCATTACAAGTGCCAGTGCTTTATTCTACCTACCTGCAGAAGAAGGCATGACATTTATGAAGTCTACAAAATCTCAAGTAAGATAGCAGTCTTGGACGGTGCCCATTTCAGAGACCAGTACTGAGGGATCACTCGTGTGATCTCAGATCAGGGTCACATAAATGGGAGATAAAAAGATCTAGAAGCCAGCCATTACAGCCTTCTGTCACAAATTCATCCAATGACTGGTTAATTCCAGACATGTTCTCAGAAGGCTATGTCTTGGAGCTGTTTCAGCTTCTCCTGTAAAAGTTGTGGTTATGGATATAGCTTCCAGTTCTGTAATCTTTGTTTTATATCTAGTGAGAGATTGAGCTAATGCCAGTTATTGACTAGTAGTGAGGGGAGCCAGAGAGGTACACACCTGAAAGTCATCTTGAGCAGTATGTCCCAGAGTGTCTGCACCTACCTTTGTACAGTGGAACATCCTGAACATAAGCACATCTCACCACTTTGTTCAGAAAAAATCCTTGTGCTCCCCAGCTAATAATTAAATTCTGGCTTATGAATTCTTCTCAGCTGAAGTAAGGACATTTCTGTTGGTCTTTCCTTGCCAGTTTGATCTTCCGGAATGTCCCATACATTAGACGTATGCTGTTTGACTCATGGTGGGGTCTGATCTCATCGATTTGGCAATGCTACGGAGGTTTGGTAGTACTAGAAGGCGCCCCAGAGGGCTTCAGTGTGCCTTCTCAGGCACAAAGGTTGTTATGGTAGATATCTGCTTTCAGATCGGTCATCATTTTGTGTTACCTCAGTCCACTGTCTATTGAAAGCTGTGGGTAGGATAATGTTGTCACTTTCCTAAGTCTTCTCACACTGGGGAGAGAATGAGTCAGACAAGGATAATGAGACATTCCCTTTGTTGTAGCTGTTCTTCATTTGGACCCTTCCTTTGAATTAGCTTGTTACACTTTACCTTCTTCCCCAAAAAGACTGGACCAGTATTTGGGGATGGAGGATGAGGCTTTGGGTCATTCCTCCCATATCTAGAAGTATTTAGATTCAGCTTCCTCTGTTTCTGAGCAAGTGGACCCCTCCCCTTCAGTCACCCGATAGTGAAATTATATCCTAGCTAACCTTCCCAGGTTATAGAAAAGCTGGTAGTGCTTTCCAGCTTTGTAGCCAGGGAAAGACTTGCATGACTGCTTCCTCAGAGGGCTTTCCACAGTGCCCACTGTAATATTGGCTGCTGCTGCTGTGTCAGTCTCTGGAATGCATGCTAGATGGTGTAGCTTAGCCTCTTCTCTTTTGAGAATAAGCTGTGCCAAACCATTATGAAGACACACTTTAGAATGATGCCCTTTTTGGGTAGGTTCCCAGTTCCTAGTCAGACGCCTCCAAAAGAGGAAACAAGTATTGAACACCATGGTGAGTTTCTGTGATACACTTCCATGGAGGATGAAGATGGTTTCCAAGTGTCTTAAGGTATTGTCTCCACCTGGTCTGCTTGTGAAGTCTGCTAGGAGACTCACTGAGCAGGAGGAGTTACAGCAATCCTAGATGACCTGTAGAGCTGCCCATGGGATATTGGTTGTCTGTTTGCCCCAGCCTGGAGAATCCTTACCAGTGACTTGTTGATTTCAGACATGTTCTCAGATTGCCATGTCTTAGAGCTGTTCGGGTCACCCCTTGTAAGGGATGAGCTTAGGGACAAGGTGGTCTCAACAATGCTACTAGAACAGGCTCTGACTAAGGTCCTTATATAGGCTATGTAGTCTGCTTGTCCTTTGGAGACGAGCTGTGAGTACTTATCCTCCTCTTTCTTGTCCCAAATATAAAAGGAGAGTGTCACAGTATCTTGGACTTCAGCAGCTTCAGGAACGTCTAGTACAAAGATTTCAGATTGTGATTCTGCAGGATGCATAGATGGTGTGCTGGGTGTGACAGGTGCCTTTTAGTATGTAAACATCTAGGGTCCAGGTGGACATCATTTTCATTACAGAATGCCTCTGTCAGGTCTATTTTTTGTGCCAAGCACGTTTATCAGTTTGCTAGACACTATAGTGAGGGACTTGCAGGAGAAGATTTCCTTGTGTTCACTTACCAGGATGACTAGTTCCTAGTAGCAGTGATAAGAGACTATATAGTGGAAGCCCTTTTTGGTTTTTCTGTGGTTGTAAACTCTGAACATGGGCATAACTTGGGAAATGTTCTCTTGTCCTTTTAGAACATATTGTTTTACTGGTGTGAAGTTGAATGCTTTTCAGTATAAAAAGTTTCTGCCAATAGAGAGTTCCCAGAAAATCATAGCATAATCACTTGGGTGAGGATACAGCTTCTTCTGTTTCTGAGCAAGTGGACCCCTCCCCTTCAGTCACCCGTGAAATTACATCCTAGCTAACTTTCCCAGGTTATAGAAAAGCTGGTAGTGCTTTCCAACTTTGTAGCCAGGGAAGGACTTGTATGACTGTTTCCTCAGAGGGCTTTCCACAGTGTTCACTGTAATATTGATTTTATACAACTTGTAGGATTCATGGCTGCCACTTGTGTTTACAGTGCTGTTCATTGAGGCAGTGTTCACTTTTTTTATACAAGATGTAATGATAGAGTGTCAGCACTGAAAGTGTTTACATCCTTTGTCATTTTTAAATTAGATTTTTTATACTGTACAACCACTGTAAAATGATAATCACCATTTCTTGCTAGTGTAGGCTGTCCCATGGAAAGTTGTACATAGATAAAGATCATATACTGAGGCTACCCTACTTTTTACATATTGTGAAGACTTTTGATTTTTGCTTGAATCCTAGTTTCTTTAATGTTGAACCTGATCTTATAATTTCAGCATAATAGAGTGGAGTATTGAAGAAATGAAACCATTATTGCATATGTAAAATCATGTGCATGTTTTCTTAGCCTGTAGTTTGTAATAAGTACATACCACCTGGTGTTCTTCAGTATATGAACATCTTGTCTGAGTTTGCTGTTATTGTATGCTCTGGTGCCACAGATCTGTTCAAAGTTAACTTTATTTGCCAGCAGTATAAAAAGAAACATGAAAGTCATAACTCCTGTTATGTGAAAAGGGTGTAATTTGCTGCAATTAATAAATTCATCATGTAGCATGGCGATACCATAAACGGTGCAAACTTCTGACTTGTACTCGGTTTAAGAAAATGAGAGGACCTGCATAAGTTGCACACTAGTAAAAATAAAAGTTTTTATGAGATATATATTTTTTAAAGGGAGCTCTTAGAAAATAGGAGCATGTAAGATATTGAAAAGTATATCTACTGAGGTATAATAATGGCCAGTTAAATATGATTGAGGTCGGAGTATATACTCTTTGAAAATTCAAGTAACCTACCATTGTACACTGTCTCTTCTGATTAGAGTTAGATATTTTCTTAGTAGGGCTAAGTGTCTGTGTTACTGTAGGTAAATTGTTACTGCAGTGCTCAGCTAGTGAAAACTGGCATCACATCTACAGTTGATTTCTGCATCACTGATTTATAAAATAGTACAGTAATATATTTTTCTCTTTTGCATTCATGTTTTCAATACTGAAATGCTCTGTGCTGGGATTTATTAGCCACAGGGTATGGACATTTTTTTAATTGTATTTCTATATCTCAGATGCACAAAGAAGGGGACCATAACCATCAAAAATGCAAGAAACAATATAAATAAGAGCTAAACACAAAATAATAGAACAAATAGCATATTAAAAGCTATTTACCACTCTTTACATTGAATTATGAGTTTACTTAACATACATTTACCAATGTACTCGGACCATATAACAGTTTTGTATTTAAATAAGAGTATTATGATAGTTACAGTTTGTGGACATTTTCTAATGTACCAGCTCATCCATTTCTGTGTGGGAGCTTGTTATCTTCTGTAATGCACCCCTTTAAAATGGGAAGTCTGAAGGGGTGATAAATTGTAGATATAGCTGCTTAGTGAATGGGATGCTAGCCTGATACTGTCCAAAAGGTATGAGGCATTACTTCATTTCAGCAACTTTAACACAAGAAGTGTGTTAAGGATTCATCTTTAGGCCTTACTTCTGGAATACACACGGTACATTACTTTGTATTGCACGTGTATAGTGGTAAGAACACCACACTCCTCAAGATCTGAGTCTTAGTTTCACAATTTTAATTTATTTATGAATGCCATACTGAGGTCTGCAGTAGTGTGGATGTAGCACTCATGATTTTCTCTCTCACTGTTTGTACAACTTCCCTTCCTAGTCAAAGAAATACAGTGCCACCCTTGTTGCTTTATTGCTGTAGCTAAATGCAGTTATCTGGACTGAACTCCCAAAAAAGACTTTAATTGCAGCTCCAAATCCTGCCTGACTTACATTGCCAGATGAAAATGTTTTTCCATCTGGGTTCAGAAGTAAGGTCCAGGTCTGAAGAACTGTGTAGTATACTTCAGACACTCCTTTGTTACTTTACTTTGAACACATATATTCCTCAGCAATGTGAATGTCTGTATCCTGTGAAAAATAATTTGGTAAAATTAAGTGGGAGAAAATCCTGTTTTCTTCAGACTTGAATATTTTGAGTGAGCAATGTAATTTTTCCTTTTGACCCCATTTTTTAGTCCTTGGGTTCATATGTAGGAAGCCACTCCCCCAACAAAAAACTAAACATAGGGGTAAGTGCCTCCTTCATACTTTGAACTTCAAATAGCACCTCTGTTTCTGTTTTGTGATAAAAGTTATCTGCAAAATACACCAGCTTCTCCCTTATGCTCTGTGTTAAGTAAGGAAAACCTGTAGCTAAGTGGACCTTTTCCAGTATATAGCTTAAAAAATCTAATTATGACATTTATAAGCCTTCTTATGGGTGGACATAGTGTGCCACTGATTTAAATCAACTTGGCTTTGCACAGTATTGAGAGAGTTGGGCATACATAAAAGAAATATTCATTCGGCAGGCAGTCATAGTAAACTTCTAGAGGAAGAATTTTCAGGATACACTTAACAGTAGGGGAATAACTGAACCACAAAGGCATTACATTTTTGACAGTTATTTGAGTTGCTGGTCTTGTGACAGTTTATTTTTAAAAGCAGGGTTAAACTGATAAACTACATTTTGCAATCTAACATTTTGTTTAGGTGCAGTTGAATTTTAATGCCTTTGTGACTCATTTCTTGTGTAAATGTTGTAAGTTATACACTTTTCACATAACAGTAGCTATATCTGCTCTATTTCTTGAGTTTGAATGTTCAGTTTTTTTCATTGATTGTGTTAGAATATTATTTGTGTAAGTTACTGTGTCTTGACCCATTAGCTGACTATAATTCCTGATTACTGAAAGCAGAGAAGATTTCTCTAATTTCATTATTTCTTCATGAACAGTTGCAGTAAAGCTGAGCTTTAGTTATTATTTATTTATTATTTAGTTTATTTCCAGTTTGATTACCGGGGAAGTCCTCTGGGCCCGAGAGCCCATTTTCAGTGGAGGCCCGGGAAGAAAAGCTCCATGAAACAGATTACAGTAAAGATAGTCCAGTAAAAGTAAGGTACAACTACAAATACATATCAAATAATACAAACTGTGAGCAATATTATCCATAGTGGAAAAATATCGTGCAGATACATTTTAACAAATTCACAAACAGTCAAAGTCAAAAGCTATTTACAATATTTACAGAGTGCAAGAGATCGTGTGGGAATTAGTTATAGAAGGTTATAGCCAGCTATAAGGTGCTTAGGAACTCAGGAGGATACCCTCCCAGGGGCTTTTGTTAGAGTTCTAGGTAGGGAGAATGCAGTTACATTTCCATTTGGAGGAGAGGTAGGTGTAAAGCTGTTTTTTGAAATTGTATTTGACATTGTACTTGGTGTGAAAGGGAGAGAGTTCCATTTCTTACCTAAGGAGAAGGGGAGAGAGTTCCATTTCTTACCTAAGGAGAAGGAGAGGAGAAGTTGTCCAACAGGATGTTTAGGTTTGTGGATAGTAATCAAGTTTTGGCGTTCAGATCTGAGACTTCTGTTTGGGGTGTATAGGGGAAGGATGTTGGTTAGAGCTGGGCATTTGGTTGGATTAAATATTAGTCTGTGTGCTGTAGTCAGCTGGAGGAAGTCCAGGTAATTTGTGAATTCTAACTAGTTGAGGGATTGGAGGGTAATACAGTGATGTATGGAATGTTTGACTTTGGTGACAAATTTAGAAATTTTGTTATAACAGCTTTCAATTTGGAAGTGATAGAAGAGGGTAGGTTAGTTAGTAGTGGGGCTACTTTAGTATTTGTACTTCCACAAAACCTCTTTAATGGAATTCTGAAACTGCAAATGACATTGTGAATTGAGGAGTGAGATTAATTAAGTTACTAATCTCGAATACCCCAAAGTCATTGTTGGGCACTATTTACTTCTATCTCATTGTGTTCAGGAACAGAGCAATTATGCCTTTACTGATATTTTTAGTTTGTTCATTCCTGCTTTTTATCCCTTTTCTAGCCTCATTTCTAAATTTCAATCCGCTATTGGCTTTTTAATTAATATGTTTCAGCTTTTAGGACTGAGATACTCTACTGCTTGGGGTTGTGTGTATCCTGCCTGTCACATATATCACTCTGCAGAGCTATAGTTAGTTCATCTGGCACCGTCTGCAGTTCTGTGAAGTGGCACCCCCTGTACTTTGAGATTTTTCTTTTTTGGCTATTTATCTCAAAGTAAAAGATCAAAAAAAAAAACTCTTCTGCTTTGGAGTGAAACTGTTGCAAGTATTTTTCTACAAATGTAACAAACAGCTTGCTAAAGTTAAATTATTACTCAGAGTGCTTCAACCACAACAGCAACTGCAAAAACACAGTATCAACATTCATTTCCGAAGCCATGCTAATCTTCTGGGTTAATTCTGGTTTTGCAGTCCTACACCTGCCAGTTATGTCCCCTAACTGCCTGTACCTGAGGCAGCCACCCCTTTTCCCAGCCCTAGTTACTGCTGTGCCTCATTTCCTTAAATGTATACTACTGGAGGGGAGGAGTTGTTAGCCAAGATGAGTCAAGTTGAGAATAGACTAGAAATTTTATCAGTCATAAGAAAAAGGTTGAAGTTCATATCCTGCCTGAACATTTCCACTGTTTGCCTGCAGTCCTTGAACATAACATTGCACAGTGAAGGTTTACATGTCATTTTCTGTGACAGACTTAGTAGAAGTTTTGTTGGTGTTGATGGCAAAAATCCTGTTAGAAAAGTATTGGAATAAGCTCAGAGGACCATGAGAAGTTGCGCTTTGAAGAACTGTAGTAATGCCCCAGTCGTCAGTAGATGTACTTCTGAACAGATTACCTTCAGTCTTGTCATCCGTCAGATGAGTTTACATATTTGTCACATGGTAGAGAATTTTCTCACTGTTGGGCATTTGGAAACAGATCCAAATGATTCTCTGTTTTGTTTCAGAAGAAAAGTATTTTCAATCTGCTCCTCTAGATTTGAAGAAGCAATAATGTTGTAATAATTGTCTTGATAAGAAATTTTTCACCTTCACATAAAATTTCAGGATAGTAGTTGAGTAGGACTTCTCTCTTTCAATGAAGTTTTCCCTTTATTGCATTGAGCATTGTTTTTCTGTGTATCTGAGAAGACTGTCCCTCTGTAGCAGTTGATACTTTTAATAGCACAATTATTCTGCAATTGTTTTCATGTTTTATTCTATGTAAATGTGCACTATATTAAAAAAAAAAAGAAATGAGTAATTATCTGCAGTATTTCAGCACCTTGTGTACCACTCCGAATGTTATGTTGCATTGAGGATACATTTTTGTATGAATCTTCATGAAACATCATTTTTTTTTCATTACATGTTTGTTTGACTTTATTGTAGTATGGTAGTACTTCTAATTTGTATTATATTATTTTATGCCATAAGAAACTAAGTAGTGTTATGGTTGTAAGCAGCTTTCTCCTGGCTTATTTGCTGTCAGGTGTCCTTGATGTTGTAAAACTAAAAATTGGTATCACATTTACTTGCATTTTTATTTAGTGCATTTTTATATGTACAAGTTTCAACAGGTTTTAAAATATGTACAGCTTAACCTGTATCACAGCAGATACATACAGGTATTTAATTAATATTTGCTATGTTATGTACAGTGCTGAAAAAGGGAATTAAAAACAAAAACTTTTGTATTTTGATAAAATCAGCATTGTGCTTTAAACATATTGCTACTACTGTTGTTGGTATTGTCTTTTTATAAAACGTTTTGTTACGTAAATGTTTACATTGTACAGTACATTAAGAAGCTTGGTGTTTTTACCAAGTTACAGTTCTAGGTGAATAAAATGTTAAAATCACTTTGTTGAAGCTTCGTTTTTATTCATTCCTGCTCTTGAATTAACAGAATTCAAAACTATGGTGACAAAAGAATGAATTTGTGTTTGTAGATGCACTGTTTTATGAAGGCAGTACCGTAGTGCAACTGAGCTGAGGGTCTTTTCCCCACTGTGTTCTGCAAGAACATAGTGCAGTTTTGACAAGTTAAGATAAGGTAACATGAGGACAATGCAAGGTTGTATATGGATGAATAGAGAGAAGAGGTGGAAAATTATGCATATTTTCCTGACTGATGTACAGATCACCGAGTTGAAACTCCCTCTGTTACAAGATGCCAAGGTGTAAAACGCCAGTGAGTGTTTTCCATACAAAAATCACTGTCATTGCAGTTTAAGGGCATTGACTGTGATTTCTTTGTTTTGAGAGATTCTCTTCTTTAAGTTTGTATGACTATGGAGTTGGTCTGTGTGTGTATATATATATATGTATATATATATATATATATATATATATATATATATGTGATATATGTGTGTGTATATATTTCTTTTATGGAAGGGTGGATCTTGCCCCATGTAAACAAAAAAAAAAAAGCGTGTTTGATTTTTCACTATTTTGGTTTTATGGTCATTTGTTTGGATGTGTTTCCCTGGTGTCTACTAACGACTAGACTTTCATTGTGGAACTGTACTTTGTTTACTGCCTATTTCAAGGGGCTGTACAAACTCACTGTGGAACTTTGGATGTTGTTCATGTTTCACTGTTGCAGTCATCACATTTAGGTTATCCCTGCCAGGGTAGCCCTCAGTCGGCCCTAATACCAGAGGCTTAGTATTTCTTCTTCAGTTGCTGTCACTCCAGGACTGACATCGGGTCATCAGTGGTATAAAAACAGATGGCAGATGCCATTACATCAGTCTTTCTTGCCGAGGAGCCCAAAGCAGAAGCAGTTTGCATGAGTGCCAGTTGGCCACTACCTGAGTTTTTCATTTCCGAATTGAAGTTGAAGTCTTCTAAAGCTAAGTACCGCATTGGGGTTCCTTTTTTCATGCTCTAACCAACTTCAGAAAAAGTTAACAGGTGTCTTGCCTGTGGAAAGCAAATACTACACCGAGACTTTCATTCCTACTGCGTCACTTTAGGCCCAGACCATGACGTCACCCGCTGTCACTTTGTGCTTTGTTCAACACCAGAACTATACATCGTTGGGCCCTTTTTTAGCTAGATATTTTTGCTGTCAGGCCTCGTCTTCCGATATGGCTTCAGTAAGCCATCTGACAACCTATCTTCCGAAAAAACATAAGAATAAAGACAGCGACAGACCGCACAGGTCTAGAACTGCTGACAATGCTTCTGTTAAGCTAGTCATCAGTTCTCCGGTCCTTATTGAGGTGCTTTTGCAGCCCCTGACACCCACTTCTGTGGATTCGCAGGCCGCTACCAAGGCGCTTTTGAAGTCTGGTATGCCGTGAGACTCTTCCCCTAAGAATCATGCAGATGTCTCTACCTTGGATGGGTCCAGAGCCGCTGAGCAGGCACCGGCTTCTGAGGAAGTACTTCACACTACCAATTCTTGACAGAGACTGACGACTTCTTTCACGTCTACAGTTATTTCAAAACTACAAAGTTTCTAAGGCCCAAGGTAGGAACCACACCCAGAAAACCGACGACCCAAGCTCAAGCCCCTACTTCCTTGCCTCAGTCTCAAATGCTTAAAATGGTGGAAGACCTTATAATGCGTATCGGGGAAGCCAGTCTAACCCTTCCAAAAGAAAAAGAGACTTGTCCCCAGTAGTTTTATCTGAACAGGAGTCCGATGACTCTGATGCATCTGAATATGAAGATATGCAACCCCTCTCTGCTTATGAGGATTCTGATGCAGAGGAATCCATCCCTTCAGCCTCTCCACCCAAGACCTTTTCCTTTGGGAAAACCCTACATACTTTAAGGGAGCATTTCCAATGGGAATGTCAGGACTATCCTCAGTCAAAAAAGAGACTCAGGGAATTCTTAAATCTTCCACAGCACAGACCTCTGGCCATTCCTCCTGTCCTGGATGTTGTGGATGATGTTTTTATGGAATCCAGTCTGACCTCTGACGCCTCTCCCTCCTGCTCCCAGGAAACATGACCCCCGAGGTCATCTCTCAAGGACCTAAAGGAATCAAAGCAGCTTTAGCTAAGAATCTCACCCCCCTCAGATAGGGATTCCTGAGCATTAGACGGAATAAAAAAGTATACATCTCTGCTACTCTTGCTATTAGAGTATTAAAGTGGCAGTTCCATATGCTGAAATATCAGCAACATGTCATGAAACTCCTCAAACAAAAAATATCTTCTTTCCCTACTTGTGCAGAAAATAGAGTTACAAGAGTTAATGCATTCTGCAAGTCAAGTAACTAAGCACACCTTACAACGTGGTTTTGAAGCCCTAGAAGCATCTTGCAGGGCAGCAGTTACTGGTTCTATACTTAGAAGACATGCTTGGCTTAAGGAACAGTCCTTGCCAGACCATGTCAAATCCAATTTACTGGACACACCTTTGCACAAAGACAACCTATTTGGCACCAAGGCAGAAGAGGTCCTAAAAAAGATGGAAGAAAAAGCTAAATCTATGCAGACAGTTAAAGACTTCTTACAGGTCCAGGCACCGAGGTTCAGTAGGCATTGCCCCTCCAAGCACTGGTCCTTTCCTGCCCCCCCCCAGGTCAGCCTAGCCCAGCCCAGACCCAGAGGAAGCAGGGCCCCCAGACAACAGCCTCAGAGAATGCAGAGATCTAAGCAATGGAGTTTCTCATCATCAAAACCAGGGAGTGCAAAGCCACCCCCTTATGGTGAGAGCTCACAATGACTTTACACTTTCACCCCCTCCCTCTGCCCACCTGCACTTACCCCTAGGAGAAAAACTCTCCTTCCACGCAAGCAACTGGGCCACCATTACCAACGACCACTGGGTCCTCAACATAGTGTCCTAGGGATACAAATTTTATTTTCACACTCTGCCAACCCAAAAAGGGTTCCCATATCTTCCCCCAGACCAGTGAGCAGAGGCCAAAAAGCAAGTCCTTTCCCTCCTGTCTATGAGGGCAATAGAGCATGTTCCTGCAGAACAGACAAGCCAAGGTTTCTACTCCAGACTCTTCCTGATATGCAGAAAAGATGGCACATGATGCCCCATCCTCAACCTATCAATTCTAAACAGCTTTCTGGTGATACCAAAATTCAAAATGCTCACCCTCCAGCAGCTTCTTCCTGTGCTTTCTAAGGATGCTTGGATAGCCACCCTAGACCTAAAAGAGGCCTACCTACACTTTCCAATCAGGGAATCATTCAGGAAATACCTACGTTTCAGAGCAGGATCACTGCACTTTCAGTTCTCTGTGCTTCCCTTTGGCTTATCCACTGCTCCCAGAGTTTTCACAAAATGTCTGGCTCCTGCCATTGCTTTTTGCAGGCAAAGAAATATTCAGATTTACCCATACTTAGATGACTGCCTGATTCAGTCTGACAGGAAAAGCTGCTAAAGCACCTGACCTTTGTAAAGGCCCTACTGACCTCCCAGGGTATGCCATCAATGAAAAGAAATCAAAAGTAGTACCCACACAAAAAATTGTATTCCTGGGAGTAAGCCTGGACAACAGCATCCCAGATGGCATTCCTTATACCAGAAAAACAAAACCTACCTAACAATCTACTTCTCTCAACTAGCCACCAGGACCCAGTTATCCGCAAGAAAAATCCTGCAAGCTCTAGGGTTCATGGCTTCTTACATTCTACTCATTCCATATGCCAGACTGCATATGAGAAAACTACAATGGTACCTAAAAAGCCTTTGGTGTCAGCACTCTCAAGACCTGGACACCGTTATTACCAATGATACCTTGTCTAAGGAAAGATTTTCTGTGGCAGGCAGCAGCATGCTACCACAACAAGGGACTTCCCTTCTCACTACCCCATGCTGCCCAGACCCTCACCACAGACACATCAGACTATGCCTAGGGTGCATATCTGGACGGGAAGTGCATTCAGGGCCAATGGAGCCCAAATGAAACACATCTGCACATCAACCAAAAAGAGATGTTAGCTGTTCAGCACACCCTGACAGCTTTCAGACCCCTACTTTCCCCAGGGCCACCACTGATCAAAACAGATGACACCACAGTGATGTGGTACCTCAACAAGCAGGGAAGGACTCACTCTTATCCTCTGTGCAGGTTTGCCATGACTCTTTGGCACACAGCCGCAGCCATGCAACTACACCTGTTAGCACAATTCCTGCCAGGCTCTCTTAAGCTCTCTGGCAGGCAATCTAAGCAGAAACCTGCTAGACCCGCATGAGTGGAAGCTAGACCAAAGAACCTTCACCCTTGTAACCCAGAAATGGGGCACCCCGAAGGTAGACCTCTTTGCCTCCCACTCCAGTCATCAGTTCAGCAAATTCTGCACCAGGGAACCTCACAGCAAGGCCTGGAAAGTGGATGTTGTATCCTTCCAGTGGGTAAACCTCTCAGTCTATACATATTCCCCTCTACCACTCATTTCAAGGGTACTGCACAAAATAAGGGGCGGAAGAACCAAGGAAAATCTTGATTGCCCCAGACTGGTACCCACTGCTGCGCAGCCTATCACCCATGCCACCATGGCACCTACCTCAGATCCCAACACTCCTGACCCAGAGGAATGGAGAATTCATTCATCCCCAATTGCAGACCCTCAGTCTGGCAGCCTGGCTTATTCCCTGACCTGTCCTCAAGCTGCCAGTCTAAGCAAGCAAGTTCTAGATGTTATACATGAGGCCAGATGCCCCAGCACTAGAAAGTCTTATGCTGACAAGTGGAAAAGGTTTTGCACCTGGATCCTGGCTAAGGGAGCCAAAACGGCACAGCCCACCTTACCTGTCATCCTGGATTACCTGGGAGACCTACTACACAAGGGTCTATCTTTCTCTTCTATTAAAATTCATGCCTCTGCCATCTCTGCTTATTTCAGCACAGAGGTGCCTCTTTTCTCGCACCCTCTCATCAAACAGTTCATAAGAGGGGCTAACAAATTGAGGCCACCCAGAAGAGCTCCTACCCCAGCTTGGGACCTAAACTTTGTGTTGGAAAAGCTCACACTGTCCTTCTTTGGATCTGCAGCTTCAGCAAAGTAGAAATTTCTCTCTTGGAAGACAGCCTTGCTTCTGGCCATCACTTCAGCTAGAAGAGTATCAGAGCTACAAGTACTTATGGCTGTAGAGCCCTTCATCATTTTCCATGCTGACAGGGTCTCCCTCAGGACTAACCCATCCTTCATGCCAAAATGGTGTCCAGTGTGGCTCTCAACCAATCCATTCATTTGCCCACCTTTTTCCCTAACCCACAAAACAAGGGGGAAAGGATTCTGCACTCTCTAGATGTGCAGAGACAGTTCAGATTCTACCTAGACAGGACTAAATATTTTAGAAAAACTGATCAATTGCTAGTCAGTTTCGCTGCAGGAGCAGAGGGCAAGGCCATATCCAAACGACCAGTTTCCAAATGGATAGCACATTGCATCCATTTCTGCTACAAACAGCATGGAACACCTCCCCCAGAGGGTCAGAACACATAACACCAGAGTAACCTCCACCTCTGCAGTTTTTCTCAGAGGGGTCCCCACCAGGGACTTCCTGTAGGCTGCAACATGGACTTCTCTTCATACTTTACCAAGCATTACCACCTGCCTATCTTCTCCAAATCCAGGGCAGGCTTTGCCACTGCAGTGTTAGCCATCCCCCAGTCTTCCTTACCTGCCTCCACCCTTTTCTTCAGCTTTATAAAACATTCAGTCCACTCCAAAAAAAACTAGCACCAGCGGTAAAAGAATGTTAGAATCTCCGCTCACCCAAAACACAGCAACACTCCGAAGAACTGCCTCCGCTCAAAAAATAGTAGTATTGCAACTCAAAAGTGAATCACCACAACCAGTGGTACAAAAATACATTTATTGTGACAAAAAACGTTAAGCGCTTTCACTCACATGAAAGTGAGCTTCATCAGAATGTTTAACCGTTACAAATTGTTTAAGTAGCATCTTTGGTGCCAAAACATTTAAAATAATTTAAAGTGCAACTACATTCAAAGAAAACTTTTTTCATGTTGAATTAAATACAGACATTAATGTCTGAAACAGTCTTGCCAGCACCACATGTAAGTTATGAAAATACAATAATAAAAAAAAAATATATATATATATATATATATATATATATATATATATACATATACATGAAATACTAAATAAACGTTTTAATGTTTTTTGTCACAGTAAATATATTTTTGTACCACTGGTTCTGGTGATTCACTTTTGAGTTGCAATACTACTATTTTTTGAGTGGAGGCAGTTCTTCGGAGTGTTGCTGTGTTGTGGGTGAGCAGAGATTCTAACTTTCTTTTACCGCTGGTGCTACTTTTCTTCAGCTTTGGGAATCATCCCAAATGTGATGACTGCAACAGTGAAAATGAAGAACATAGTACAGTTGTGTACACTTACCATAAATGTAGATGTTAGAGTGTATTCACTGTTGCAGTCCTGGTTTCCCTCCCTCCATCCCCCCTCACTCTCTCTCCTTACAAGGGATTTTGGTATTTACTTTCTACTGGTGTTCTTCCACCATAACCTAGCTTCTTATTGGGGGCTCCTGACAGGGCAAGAAAAACTGATGTAATGGCGTTGGTTGCCTGTTTTTATACCACTGATGACCTGATGTCAGTCATGGAGCGACTGCAACCAGTGCAGAAATACTAAGCCTCTGGTATTCGGGATGACTGAGAGCTACCCTGGCAGGGATAACCCAAATGTGATGACTGCAACAGTGAATACACTCGAACATCTACATTTATGGTATGTATACAAAACTGTACTTTGTTTCTGTAGCAAATTCAGCATGTAGTACTGAATCCAGTTACTTAACTCATGACAAATATTTCTTTATTTTTTACATGCTTCTTTTGGAACTGCCTTTCAAGCGTGTGTGCAGTTTCGTGATGTGTACATGTAATAATTTTGTTCTCCTATCCCTTCTCATTTTTCCTTCTTCCAGACTTTTCAGTGCCAGCTTCTTGGACCATCATATTAAAAGTGTTAAGCATTAAAAGTCAATGTTGTGTTGTGCTGCTCTCAGTTAAAAAGTTTTAACAAAGTATGCTTACTGGCTATGAGTTCAGCAGAAAAGAACAAAATTTGCATTTATGTGGTATATTGGCATGCAGGTGTAGAACTTTCCCACCATCATCTACCTGCAGATGAGGGATGTCATGCCCATAGAATCTGTGGGCATATGTTTGCTGAAAAATTTGTGTTTTTTAATATTACTTTCTTCAAACTTGCTTTGCTCCACCGGTGAGTGAAGACATTGGAACTGGAAGAAGCCTCTGCAAGCAGTCCCGTTAATTCTGAATCTCATTTAAAGAAAAAAATCAGAGGTTTGTTTTACTAACCTTTGAGATGCCACCTTGTTTGCTATGCCATTTCAGTTTATATAGGAACATCTTTGAATCTATGCATTGAGTATTGTATCTGAGGAATGATTACCTTAAAATGTTAAGTGTTTCCTAATTTAAACTGAAATGGCACATGCATGGAAAAGCACTAAAGTGTAAACTGAACACCAACCTGTCTGATCCTTTGTATCCTTTGGACTGTTTAGTAGAATGCATTTTTATCTCGAATACTTGGCTCTTTCCCAGCTGAAGAAATGTATATAACCTTGTTGAGCCTAGTTGTTGAGGAGTGAGCCTTTCATAGGTTAGTACTAGGTTATCAGCCCTAGGGCCTATACAAGCCTAGCCATAACAATTCCCTGGCTATTTCTTCCCACACTATTTACTTCCCTGGACCCCTGTCTAGCAGGGCGACTGACATGATCCCCGGGGTGAATTTCCTTTCTCCCATCCAATCGTCAAGGTTCCTTTTGAAGAGGACCAAAGAGGCACTCTGATTGACATGTATGGGCAATCTATTCCAGAGTCTGGGGAGTCTCTGGGTCAGTAACCTATCCCTCCAGCATGTTTTGTTTATTGTGATGACAAGGTTTAGATCCCTGGATCGTGTGGCTCTGAGGGATTGGTTTTTCTTTAAGTGTAGCATGTCCAACAGCTTTGGGTTTGACATGGCCTTGTATGTTAAGCAGAGATCGCCTCTGAGTAGACAATATGCGACCGAGTATAGCTGGAGTTTTTTAAGGCAGTCAGCATAGGTCATCTGCTTTAGGCCTGTGATTCTTTTAGTGAGGTATTTCTGTGGCCTTTCCAGTTGTTGCAGATGTCTTGAGAGGTACATACCAAACGGGGCATTGTATTCTATAATGGGTCTAATGAGGGATGAGTACAGTGGGACAATGACCTCCTTTTTTCTGGATGAAAAGCCCTTAGTGATGAGGTGTGCCACATAGAAGGATTTCCTGACTGTTGTGGCAATGTGGTTATCGAAGGTGAGACCACTGTCCACCTGTGTCCCTAAGTCTCTTATCAAACTTTCGGTGTTTAGTGTACTGCCACCTATATGGTAATTCACAGATACATGTTTTTTCCCAAAGGGGATAACTATACATTTCTTGGCATTGAGCTTGAGCCCATGGCTCTGGCGCCAAGCATCTGTTTCTGTAAGCCCTTTTGTAGAGTATCCACATCATTTGGGGATTCAATAATGGCTCCCAGTTTGCAGTCATCTGCAAACTTTGTTATCCAGAGTCCCTTAGTGTTGGCCTGTACTTCAGAGAAGTAGATGCCAAACAAGAGCGGTCCCAGGACTGAACCCTGAGGTACTCCACTTGTCTGGAGCTGGATTTGGAGTCAGCTACTTTTACAGTGTAGGTTCTATCAGTAAGCCAGTTAGCAACCCATTGGGTGACGTAGGGATTAATGCCCAGCTTAGTAAGTTTATCTATGATAACAGAGTGGGGGATGGTGTCAAAGGCCTTGGCAAGGTCTAGATAGGCTGTGAGGACCACCTTACCCCTTGTCCATGGCTCTGGAGACTGATTTGAAGAAGTCAATCAAGTTCAGGAGACAAGATCGGCCCTTCACGAACCCAGACTGGGTGGGGTCCAGTGTTTGAAGGTTGCCAATGTCTTTGTTTATAAGTTCCATGATAATATGCTGCATGGCCTTGCAGATAAGGCTTGTCAGACTGATGGGACGGTAGTTTCTGGGATACAAGGTGGATCCCCCCTTATGGAGTGGGATAACTGTAGCTGTGCGCCATTCAGTGGGCACGAAACCTGAGGTGAGGCTATGATTAAACATGACACTTAGGTGAGGTGCCAGTTCATATTGTAGTTCATTTAGTACACAGCCCGGGATGTCATCTCGCCCCATAGATGCTGTATTCTTAGCTTTGGAGACTGCGTTTTTTACCTGTGTGGCTGTTATTACCGGAATTTGGCAATCTTCCAGTATTGAGATGAGCCATTTCGGGAGCGAGAGGGGGGTGAAGTTGGCACTGAATCGATCTGCCAGGATATTGGCAATATCCTTGGGATCAGTATATTTAATGCCATTTCTGTTTTAGCTCGGAGCAGATCTGAGCATTGCCATTTAGATTCTTGACATAGTTATAGAATGCCTTGTTGTTGTCTTTGGAATCTTTGGCAATTTTATTTTCGTAACTAGAAGTAAGAATACACACTGCTTTATACCTAGGTGCTGTGCTTCACTGCTGACACTGAAACAGGAAAATGCATCTTAAACTGGAAATGTTGTGTAATATTATCCCATTGCATAATGTATACTGGCTGAACCTTTGGCAGACTATCTAAGCAGTGATGTCATGGGGGGGCAGAGATGAAAGGAGGAAATACTATACGAACTTCCAGAGAGCAGATTTATTTTACCAAGGATTTTAAGAAAGTTGTTCAAAGTTATCTTTTAAGAAAATCTAAACAGTAAATTAGGAAAACTGATTTATTTAAAAAACCTTTACCTGCTACTGCTTACTGTCATGAATGTAGTATGTGGTAAAACACAATCTAGACACAAGAGATTTTTTACTTATGCATGTTTACCTCCATGACTACAGTAGGTGATTTCTTACTGAAATGAAACATGGCTATGTACTGTAAAAGCAAGATAGATGAAAATTTGAAGGATATATCTAAGTTGAGAGGTGCTGAAACCAAACCATATTTTTCAGAACCAGTTAGTTCAGTACAGTGAGAGTCGGAAAGAGATTATGGTACTAATTTTACTAGTGATTCAAGAAATATCATGGAAATTATAAAGAAACATTGGCAGGTGCTATTAACTGATGAAACCAACAGAGAAATAGTAGGTGAACACCCTGAAGTTAAATATAAAAACTATAAATCACTTAAAAGAAAGTTATGTTATCTGAAAAACACTTCAGAAACAGCGATGGCTGAGTATAATGAGCATGTACAAGTCCCTGTGGACACTGCAGTTCTTGCAGTTTTATACAAACAGGAGGACTGTTTATACATCCGGACACAGGGAGGCGATATTTCTTTAAGGTAATAGCAGATTGTGGCAGCAGTCACACATAGTGTATGTAGCAAGCTGTCAAATGTGCAGTAAATTTTATGTAGGAAAAACACAGAGACCTGGCAGAATATATGAACGTGTTTATAATCAGTGCTTTTTTTGTAAACAAACAGGTGGTGGTATGCATATGTTGCATTTGGGCCCCCCCCCCCACGCAGCCATTCCATTGTCTCATTATTTGGCTGTTTCTCCACAGTTGCCATAAATACTGTTCAAAACTCTGTGTGTGCATACTGCTTTCTGCTTCACTTCTACAATGAATACAGATATTTAGATTTAATTTAAATCTTTTATTTCAAACTTTCCAGCACAAGCACTGATAGACATTTGCTAAACAGAGCAATACAGTCTCACAATGAAAACAGACTTAGCATTAAAACTTCTGTGACTTTGAAACTCATATTCATTGAAACAGCATTGAAACTCACATTCAAAGAAAATGCATCTGGGCAGTGGCAGATTGTTTACCTTTGGGCAGTTTTCAAATCATAGACCACTTGCACACATTTTTAGGACCATGCAAAATTTATTTGATTCACCTTCCTGATTGTATTAAATTATAATATATAATTAAATTATGTCCCTTGTATAATACAACACCACGTGTTAGACCGTGTTTTTAATTTATAGCCAGTAAGCAAAGAAACAAAACATATGAACCAATAATGCCTAATTCAGAACGTTTCAACCATAAAAAGCCACTCAGACTTCTGTCATTACAACCCACCAATATGTATCAGTCAATATGCACAGTCTCTGCAGAAGTAAGTCATCTGAATAATTCCACATTAAAGAGATCTGACTGAACTAATGAAAAGGTAGTCTTGGGGAAAAAAAGTACACAAGGCATAGAACCAGGCAGAACACTAGTGCACCAGAGAATGCACACACACCACACATCAATAGGCAATTTGGAAATTCACCATTTCAGCTATCTGCATCTTTAGGATGTGAAAAGAAAGCTGACAGCTCTGTGAAAACCCATGAGGGCACAGAAAGCACTTGGCCAGGAAGCAAAACCAAGAGCCAACCATGTTCTGTATTTTAACACTTTCAAAGCCTATTCACATTGTGCTTTATTTGGGATTCAATTTAATCTATATATCTGAATAGTACCTGCTTAGTATTTGCTACCCTTTTAAAAGAAAAACAAGGAAAAAAACTTTAGTGTTCAAGACAGAATACTTGAAGTTCCTTCTACTTTCACAACTAGTTATATGGTAACTTGTTGGTTTCTCGATAATCAACAGAAAACTTTCTACATTCATAGGATAGTTTCAGTTACAATACTTAAAATAAATGAACAAAAACCAAAAAGCTAACCATATTAGAACATGTCTAAGATATCAGGAAATTTGTTTTATTGGTTATTTTAAGCAACAATGAACAACTGTCTCTAATAAATATGTTTTGCAATAATATTTAAAGGCAACACTGAAAAATTAAACTCAGAAGCTTATGATGTAAATGATTTCTTACTGCTGAATAAAACTGAAGGCAGGATTCACGAAGGCTTGCACGGAGTCTAAGAGTAGTGTAAGACACCATGCAGCCTTTGCGATCCAGGAACAGCCCAAAGTCCGTGTAAGAGACCAGCTAAAACATCTCTTACACGGAGTGGGCGTGGATAAGCTAATCACCTTACTTGCAGCTGAATAGCATGCAAATGAGGATGATTAGCGATCCAGGAAGCCCAAAACAGCCTGTGTAAGAGCCGTTTTAGCTGCAGAAATGTACTCAGTTGACAACTGAGTACGTTTCTGCAAAAACCACAACGGAGCCATGTCAGCTCCAAATAAAGGGTGCATATGTGTCAGGCAGCATGCCAATGGCCAAATATGTGGCCATTGGCAAGGTAACCTGATGCAAAAGTAATACAAATATGTATTTTTTTTTCGGCGATCACCCAGCGCAGCCCCGCGCAAACGGGCTGCGCTGTATAATACATAAAAATGAAGATTATAAACCCAAAAATGTGGGTTTTATGCAATACATGGATTTTCAATGCAGGGACCAGCAGACCAAAAACAACATGGCACTGTGTAGTGGTTGCTAAGGGGGGGGGGGAAGCTGAGTCTAAGAGATGTAACTAAGCATTAGTAGGCAATCTGATGCAAATGAGTGTTAGGATACTGAATTCCACTGTCACATAGCAAATGAGCACATTCTGAGTAGTGTAAGAGTTACAGAAGGGGGAGGAACAGAGTAGGAGATAGGTGACATCACAGGGGGGAATGGCAGAAAGAAATGCAGTTCATTGGAGGTCAGAGTTACATGACAGATGTCAGACACACATCATGGAAAGAGGAGTGCCACAACATAAGCATGGGAAAGTCAAGAAATGGAAGGTGTACACTGTTGCCTACACCAAAGTTTCTTGCTGGGTGTGCATGCGCACGTGTGCGTGCCATGAAGCGCGAGTAAGACAGTGTGCACACGTGTAAGGCAGACTGAGCATGTGGGAGCATGTTGGGAGATGTTTAACATTGTTTGCGCAGTTGTGTGCGCGTTTTAACCCGAATAAGCAGATTCTGAACCGTGTAAGCATGTGTGCGCGCGTGTAAGCCACTGTGAGCGTGTTTCTGCTGGTATACACGCTGCTCCCCCCTGAGGAAACAGAAAGGAAAAAGGAAGCAACATAATTAGTAGGAAGCTACCAGGGAATACTACTGGAGCTAGCAGGTAAAAACAATTAGAAGCAGGCAATTACACAGGCAGAATAGTAGCTCAGCCCAACACTTAAAAATCTGCAAACAGCAGTGCAAGATGTTTCTCTCAAGAGACACTGCAAGACAGGAGTAAGCTATTAGAAGTGAAAACTGAAAATGCTGAACTCAGAGCAGAAATGTTAGGGGCTGCCATAGCTGTCATAATGAGACATAGGCGACTTGCTGAGGGTGGTGACAATGCAGATGGTGCCAGACAACCCACAGTGAGGAGACGGAAAAGAGTGTACAGGCCCAGGGTCACCTACCACGGGTTACATGAGCTGGAGATAGTAGAGCGCTATAGAGTGGACCGAGACCTCCTGCAGCGAATAGTGGAGCTGTGCAGGCCACGCCTCACTCACAGAACCAACAGAGGGGAACCCATCCCAGTGGAAACCAAGGTATGTGTTGGCCTAAGAATACTAGCAACAGGTACCTTCCAGAGACCAACTGGTGATATAATGGGGATATCACAGGCATCAGCCTCCAGGGTACTGCACCAGTTCCTGGATGCCATGTCAGTGATTATGTACATTTCCCCAATGCCCGTGAGGTATTGGCCAGCAATATGCGTCTCTTCCAGCAAATAGCGGAATACCCTGAGGTAATGGGTGCAATAGACTGCACTCACATATGCATCAAAGCACCAGCCGGTGAGCAGGGTAGGGCCTACATTAACCGCAAGGGCTTCCCGTCCATCAACTGCCAGGTCGTGTGTGATGCCCAGGGCATAATAATGAATGTGTGTGCTGGCTGCCCTGGGAGTTACCACGATTCCCACATCTGGCATTTGATGCAGCTGTACCAGACATTTGCCAATGGGGACATCCCACACGGACACCTAGTGGGGGATGCAGGTTATGCACTGGAGCCGTGGCTGATGACACCCATCAGAAACGCACACACACCTGAACAGGAATGCCATAATGAGGCACATGCACAAACACGTAATGTAATAGAGCGTGTGTTTGGGCTGCTCAAGTCACGGTTCCGTGTCTGGACACATCTGGTGGAGCCTTGCAGTACACACCAACTACATGTACCCAAATTGTCATGGTATGTGCTATGCTACATAATATGATCTTGCGAAAACAGCTGCAGCAGGACCAGCATAGGGCTGGGCCAAACAGCCCCCCACCATTGCCAAGGCTATCACAGGCAGAGCGTGACTCGGAGGAGGAACAACCTGAGCCTGCCCCAGTAGGCAGAAGGAGGCGTGCCCAGTATGCCCTGGCCTTGGCAAAGAGGCAACGCATAGCACATACACTGGCTCAGTAGGAACCCTGGGAATGATACCCCCTCTGACTCACTCAAATAATAACATGGATGCCTAAAATGACATGACCTGCTCACAAACATGTACAGGGAAGTGTAATATGTGCATCCGACAGAGGCAGCCCTGCAGCACCACCTGAGGCATGAATGCCATGTGTGAAGTAATGTAACACCATGTACTATATGCACACCTGAGGACCCTAACATCCTACCCTCACCAAGCATCATGCCACAATATGACAATGAGATGATCAAGTGCAATAATTGACTGAAGTATCGCAGTTAGTCAAAGGGGATCCAATGTGTGCCAGCCTGGGATGACATGCTGAGCATGACATGATGCTCCACCTGCTAGGACTGGCGTGCACCTATCAGTGCAGGCCGTATGGATACTGGCAAAGGCTGTTGTTACCCACAGCGTGCCCTGAATAGGTAAGGCTCAAAACACAAACCTACCTCCATAGGTATCAGAAGGGATAAGAATAAGTTAAGGGATAAGTCGAAACAGCAAGATGCATGCAGTCTAAACTCACCCAGTATGGAGAATGTTGATATCTGTGCTGTAACAGAAAACTGGGTCAAGGCTCACAACAGCACCCTAACACTACCAGGTTACACCTCATACTGTGCTGTACAGCCTCAAAACATGGAACAAGCTACAAAAGGAGGGTGACTAGCAATAATTGTCAAGGATAACCACACCCCCATGTTGGTACCACAACAAGAAGCAGCATGGACTAGCCATGGTCAAGTAACAGTGGCTAAAACTGCCCCCCAGTTTATAGCCTGCTACAGACTACCATCCCAACACCAGGAACTGCACCTGGCCTATGCTGGAATACATGAATATATCAAGTCCTCCAAACCACATTATATTGGGTGACTGAAAATACCCAGACATAGACTGGGAGCATTATACTAGCTCCAACACTGTAGGACAAAAGTTCATAGAATCCATAAACCAAAATGCCCAGGAACAACGTACCACTCCCACAAGAGGGCTAAGCATACTGGATGTGATAATCAGCAACATGGGTACTGAATGGAAAGACGAGAAGTGTATTGCTCACTGGTAAAACCAGGCTATAGAGTAATCACACTGGATATACAAATCCTGACCACAGTCCCTGGCCAGAAAACCACAGTGGAAAACATGTGTAAAGCAATATTTGCACTCCTCCAAACTGATGTGGAATCCATTAAAGGTCCTGTGCACGTGCAAAATATGGGTCACACCTCGGAACCTGTAATACAGCTATTCCATAAACACTGCCAGGAATGCTTGGATTATGCAATCCTAAATTAAAACAAGACACAATGCCATACACGCAGGCATCTGGCATGGTGGACACCAGCCATAACCAAACCATGCAAGAGAATGAGGAAGCTACTACATGATAGAGCGAACATAAACAATGAAGTAATCACTGATCAGTAGTATGGCAATAAAATAAGCCTAGCACTTGTTCTCAATACTTCTCTACTAAGTAAGCACTCTCGTACTAAGTAAAGCACTACATCTACTTACTACCCCTGTGAATATCCACTTCCCTTAAAGGTGTACCACTCCCTTATACTGTTCTAGCATGTCGAGTGGTAGATTACTGGCGTCGTCTCCAGTTCAGCTGGTCAATCTGGGTATCTTGAGACAATGCTACAATTGTCTCATGTACACAGACATCCCTCTCCTCCTCCCAACAAACACAAATACATGTGAGAGATGCAACTATATAGCCAAACTGGAAGCTGAACTCTCTCAACTCAGGGCTGGCATGACCAGACATGAGGCGATGGAAACCACACACACAACAATCCCAGTCCCACATAGACCTACCACAACTGCAAACCAAACACATAAAAACACAAAGACATACTCGAGGCTCTAATAAAAACTTACCAAAACAACAGAGGCTCCCAAAGCAGACATCCAAAAATCCACCACCTCAAAACAAAACACATGCAACACATACTTCAATAAATCAGTGTGTCGACCAATCGCAGCCCTTAAGGCCAAACACCTTGCCTGATACACTAGTAATAGGTGACTCCATAGTCAGACACACTGATGTCCCACTGACCAGGCTGAACAAGGAGAAGGTGACTGTGAGCTGTCTATCGGGAGCTAGGATCCGCCACATAACACACGCACTCCGGTCACTCCAAAGCAAGTACAAATATGACTCTGTCATTGTCCATGCTGGTGTGAATGACCTGAGACGTACCTCCCTGGACTACATGAAAAGAGACATAGAGGAGCTCTCTGATTATGTAGCCCAGGCTGGTATGACCCTGACCCTGAGCAGCATCTTGCCCTCACCAAGAATGATACCACAATACAAAGACAAGATGATCAGCTTTAACAATTGGCTCAAGTACTGGTGTCATTCTAAGGGGATCCAATGTCTGTCTGCCTGGGATGATATGTTGGACAAGCCACGCTGCTTCGCAAGGGATGGCTTACACCTGTCACCACTGGGCTTCCTGATATTGGCTAAGGCTCTTGTCACCCCCATAGTGCCTTTTTTAGGCAAGGCTCAAAAGACAAACCCACCTCCTTAGAAAACAAAAATGGAAAAAAACTAAGGGTAATGCTGCTCAACGCCAGAAGTCTAAATCTCAAGATGCAGGCACTTGATGCACTCCTCATCATGGAGAACATCGACGTCTGTGCAGTAACTGAAACCTGGTTCAAGGCTCCTGAGAGCACCCCAGCGCTACTACCTCGTATCATGCTTTTCGGCCCCCAAACCCGGGCCGAACCACAAAGGGAGGGGGAGTGTCCATATTCATAAAGGACATCCACACCTCCAGGTTAGTAGCAACACATGAAGCATCAGAGACCATACAGGTGCAACTAACCATAGGCAAAACTGCTATACAACTGGTAGCATGTTACAGACCACCCTCCCAATCTCAAGAACCCCACTCAGCCTTCTTGAAGACATTGGAGGGTATGAATGTATCACAAAATACCATCATACTGGGAGACTTCAACTACCGAAACATAGATTGGGTACATTATTCTAGCCCTAATACCCTAGCCCAAAGGTTCCTGGAATTCATAAATTCAAATGCACTGGAACAACTAGTCACCTCTCCCACTAGGGGAGATAATATACTAGACCTGATCATCACAAACATGGGGACAAAATGCTCCACACCGGAAGTATACCCCTCACTAGTGAGATCTGACCGCAAACTAATCACCCTGGATATACATATCCCACCTCCACCCCCAGCACAAAAGACCACAGTGAAAAACTTCTCAAAAGCAGACTTCACTCTTCTTAAGACTGAGATGGTATCCTTTAAGCCCACTGTGCCAGTGGATACCACATCCCACAATGCCGAATCCTTCACTAATGCTTTCTATGGACATCTCCAAGAATGCATGGATCATGCAATCCCAAACAAATCCAAGTCCCTCTCCACCAAATGTAAGCGTCCTGTCTGGTGGACCTCAGCCATAAACAAATTGTATAACAAAAGAAGGAAGCTACTGCACGTCAGAGCGAAATCCCATGAAGGGAAGACATCTCTGATCAACATTAGCAGAAAACTACGTTCTCTCATAAAAACATCCAAGGCAAACTTTGAGAGAAAAATCGCTAAGGACAGTAAAGATAACCACAAAGCCTTCTTCAGCTATGTTAGAAACCTGTGCGGAAACCCTCAGATATGCTCAGAGTTGGTTCACAACAACAAAAAATACACTGAACCCACAGATATTGCTAACATTCTGGCTGACAGGTTCAGTACAAATTTCTCCCCTCCTTCACCCCCAAAAGAAGAAATACTTATCCCAGCTGAATGTAATCTCCCTGTCATCTCAGATGTCCAAGTGAGAACCGCCCTAAACAAAGCAAAAAACACAGCATAAATGGGTCCTGACAGTATCCCGGGGTGCGTGTTACGTGAACTCCAAGAGGAGCTAAACCCACACATAAAAATGCTATTTAACCTTAGCCTTACTTCGGGATATGTACCTGAACACTGGTGTACAGCAACAGTGGTCCCACTCCACAAGGGGGGTGCCTGTATAGACCCTGGAAACTACCGCCCCATAAGCTTAACAAGCCTGGTCTGCAAAGCTATGGAAAGAATCATTATGGAACTCATAAACAGAGACATAGGGGACCTACAGACACTTGACCCCACACAGTTCGGCTTTGTAAAGGGCAGATCCTGCCTTTTAAACCTGGTTGACTTTTTCGAAACAGTCACTAGAGCCATTGATGAGGGCAAAGCAGTCCATACAGCATACCTGGACTTGGCTAAGGCCTTCGACACAATACCCCACTCAGGCATCATAGATAAGCTAAACGGCTTAAAAGTAAACCCTTACGTCACTAGATGGGTTGCAAACTGGCTAAAGGACAGAATCCATAAAGTTAAAATCGCTGGAGCAATGTCAGACTCAAAGCCAGTCACAAGTGGTGTCCCACAGGGATCTGTTCTGGGACCCCTCTTGTTCGGCATTTATTTCTCAGATGTTAAAGCAAACATGGGAGGGCTGTGGCTGACAAAGTTTGCAGATGACTGCAAACTAGGCGCCATAGTCGATACACCAGCAGACACACATCCTACAAAAAGGCCTCACTGAAATGGACAACTGGTGCCGTAGTCACGGCCTTAAACTACATGCCAAAAAATGTATAGTCATCCCTTTTGGAAAAACAAAGTACCCACAAATTATCACATAGACAGCAACCCACTGAGTACGGAAAAAGTAATCAGAGACCTAGGGACCCAAGTAGACAGCGACCTCTCATTTGAGACCCACGTTGCCAAAGTGGTTAGAAAAACATTCTACCTTGCACACCTCATCATGAAGGGATTCACATCCAGATCCAAGGATGTCATTGTACCCCTTTATTCCTCCCTCATCAGACCCATGATTGAGTACAATGCCCCATTTGGTATGTACCTCACCCGGCATTTGCAACAGCTGGAGAGACCACAAAAGTACCTCACCAAAAGGATCAAGGGTCTCCAACATATGTCTTATTCTGCCAGACTAAAGAAACTTCAGCTCTATTCAGTAACATACCGCCTGCTCAGAGGTGATCTCTGCCTGACGTACAAGGCCATGTCCAATCAGGATCTGATCGACATGTTCCACCTCAAAAAATCCAAATCCATCAGGACCACGAGAGCTAAAGACTTAAACCTCGGCACAAGTATGAATAGGACATGCTGGAGGGATAGATTCATAACCCAGAGGCTTCCCATGCTTTGGAACAGGATCCCAGTTCGTATTAGGCAGAGCCCCTCACTGACTCTCTTCAAGAGAAATCTTGATGAGTGGATGGGAGATCGTAAGTTTACCCCAGGGGTCACATCTGTGTCACTGCTAGACAGGGGCACAGTAAACTAATTCTATTATATAAGGGGACCTTCATTGTGTCAATTACTAGACAGAGGCACAGTATTCTAGATTTATTCTGTACATTTTTGTACCATTTCATGGGGTGGCAAAAGCCACATCACTATGAATAGGCTTACAAATGCCCCAGGGCAGATAGCCTAGTACTATACTATGAAACTATGAAATATGTCCACACATACAATCCACTAAGGCCAGCCACAACAAGTTGAATCTTGAGGCAATGTTACACCTGCCCCAAGTACACAGACAACCCCCAACTCCCCCCAAGAAATATAAATATATGTAAGAGATGCAACCATCTATCCAAACTGGAGGCTGAGCTCCCTCAACTCAGTACTCCCAAAACTAGTCAGGAGGAGAAGATAACCACACACACCACAAACACAGTCCCACATAGACCTATCACAACTGCAAACCAAAGACATAAACACAGAAAAACATTCCCGGAGGCACAAATTACAAACACAGCACACCAACAGAGGCCTCCAAAGCAGACACCCAATCAAACAACTTCCAAACATAGCACATGCAACATATAGTACACAAAGCTGGTATGCTAAACAGTCACAGGCCAGAAGGAGAAACAACATGCCTGATACAGTTGTAATAGGTGACTCCATAGCGAGACACACTGCTGTCCCGCACACCAGACTGAACAAGGGAAAGGGTACAGTAAGCTGCCTGTAGGCTGCCACAATACGCCACATAACACAAGTATGCAGGTCACCCCAAAGCAAGTAGAAATATGATGCAGTCATAGTCCATGCTGGTGTGAATGACCTGAGATGTACCTCCCTAGACTACATGAAAAGAGACATAGATGAGCTCTCTGATTATGTAGTCCAGGCCGGTATGACACTCACCATTTGCAGCATCCTACCCTTACCAAGAATGATGCCACAGTACAAACACGGAATGATCAGTTATAGCAAGTGGCACACTTACTGGTGTCATTCCAAAGGGATCCAATGTCTGTCTGCTTGGGATGTCATGCTTGACAAGCCACGTAGCTGTTCCTGGGATGGCTTGCACCTGTTACCCCTGGGCGTCTGGATATTGGATAAGGCTTTTGCCACCTCCATAGAGCCTTTTGTAGGCAAGGCTGAAAAGACTAACCCACCACCCTAGAAAACATAAGTGGAAAGAAACATAAGGGTAATGCTGACCAATGCCAGATGTGTAAACCCCAATATGCATGCTCCCAAGGCCATCCCCAGTATGGAGAACATCGATGTCTGTGCAGTGACAGAAACCTGCTGCAAGCCTCCTGACAGCACACCAGCACTACCAGGTTATACCACATATCATGCGTCATGGCCCCAAAACCTGGAACAAAACATAAAAGGAGGGTGAATATCCATATTCAGCACAGACACCCATACGTCCAGGTAACTGACAATACACAAGGCATTGGAGTCCACCCATGTGCAACTAACTGTAGGCAAGACTGCTGTACAGTCTGTAGCATGCTACAGACCACACTCTCATACACAGGAACCCCACCCAGCCATCCTGAAGACACTGGACAGTATGAATGTCCCACCAAATACCAAACAAGGTACCACAAATTACCACATAGGTGGTAAACCATTATGTATGGAAGGAGTAATCAGGGACCTAGGGACACAAGTGGACAGTAACCTGTTATGTGACACTCACATTGCCAATGTGGCTAGGAAGACTGTCTACATTGGACACCGTATCATGAAAGGATTCACATCTACATCAACAAAGGTCATTGTGCCCCTATACTATTCTCTTATCACACCCATAATCTAGTACAATGCCTCATATGGGATGTACCTTACCTGACACCTGCAGCAGTTAGAAAGACCTCAAAGGTACCTCACCAAGAGGATAAAGGGTCTCAAATATATGTCATATGCTGCCTGGCTGTAGACACCCCAGCTGAATGCAGTCACATACTGCCTACACAGAGGCATTGCATGCCTGTTGTACAAGGCCATGCCCAACACAGGAGTAATAGACATGCTCCACCCCAGAAAACTCAAAGCCATTGGAGCTATGAGAGTGGGAGATGTCAACCTCAACAAATAATGAAATAGGATGTGCTGGAGGGACGGATACATAATCCAGAGGCTCCCCACACCCTGGACCAGAATCCCACTCCATGTTAGGCAGAGCCCCTCACTGACACTCTTCAACAGGAATCTTGCCAAGTGGATGGATGATCGTAGAGTTACACTGGGGGTCTTCACTGTGTCATGTTCAGACAGAGGCACAGCAAAGCAAATCATAAATGGCCATAATATTCACATAGCAAGGGGTGGCGAAAGCCAGACACACTCTGGCTAGGCTAACAAATGCCCTAGGGTGGATAGCCTAGTATGAACCTATGAAGATACAAATTGTACAGGACACTAAGGATAATCCCAAGGCTTTCACAACTGATGGTAGGAACCGTGTTGGGAATTCACAGATATGCTCTGAATCACACAAATATCACAAACAACATACCAAACACACACACATATTGCCAACATACATCCTGACAGGTGCAGTGCAACCCCCCCCCCCCAGAATGCAAAATATCTATCCCAGCAGACTGCTGGCCCCCTGACATTGCAGATTCTGAGGTAACAGCTAGCATCTACAAAGCAAAACACACAGCAGCAATGGTATGAGATAGTGTCCTGGGCTGAGTCCAATGTGGACTCCAAGACGAATGGAATGCCAAATCACACTACTGCTCAATGTCAACCTTACCACATGATATGTACCCAAAGAGCAGTGTACAACAACAGTGGTCCTTCTCAACAAAGGTGTTGCCTGAATGGATACTGAAAACTACCACCCCAGAATCCTGAGAAGCTCGGTCTGCACAGCTATGGAAAGGATCAGCATGTACCGCAGACATAAAGATATTGGGGACCTACTGACACCGGACCCTACCCAGTGTGGCTTTCTTAAGTGCAGATCCTGCCCCTAAACATGTTTGACTCAATTGAAACAGTCATTAAGGTCAGTGATGATGGCAATGTGGTCCACACAGCATAGCTGGACCTTGCAAAGGCTTCTATACAATACCCTACGTGTTCATTATAGATATGCTCACCAGCTTAAATATAAACCCCTATGTCAGTAGAGAGGTTGCAAACCAGACCAAGGACAGAACAGACATGTTCAGACATGCTGCAGCCATGTCAGACTACAAACCAGATATAACTGGCATCCCACAAGGCTTGGTCCTGGGATCTCCCTCGTCTGGTATATATGTCCCATAGGTACAGGCCAACATGGAAGGACTGTGTCTGAACATGTTTGCAGAGGACTACAAACTGCTCACCTTATATGATCCACCAGCTGACAGAAGCATCCCACAAAAGGGCCACATAGAAACAGACAACTGGTGCCATAGCCATGTCAGCAAGTTAATTGCAGAAAAGGTATAGTCAACCCCCGTGGATATACAGTAAGTGCCCACCAATTACCACATAGGTGTTAACCCATTATGTACTTAACATGTAATGAGAGACCTGGGGACACAAGGTGATAAATATCCTGCATTGGACAAACATGTGCTGTAGTGTTTACAGAAACATACCATATACCCACCTAATCATGAAGGTTGTCAGATCTAGATAAGGGGAGGTCATTGTGGCTCTGCAGTCATCCTTCATCAGCGTTACAATTGACTACAATAGCCCCTGTGGGATGTACCTCAGCAGACACCTCCATCAACTGTAAAGTCCCCAACAGTACCTCACCAGGAGTATCAAAGAGCTTGCACAGATGCCATGTGTTGCCTGATTAAACAAACTGCAGCTACACACACTGCCATACTGCCCACCCAGAGGCAAGCTGTGCCTGATGTATAAAGCCATGTCCAAGCTGGTATCAATAAACATGCTGCACCTTGTACAATCTGAATGACAGTGAGCTATGCACATGAGAGACCTGAACCCCAGCACTGACTTACATAGGACAAGCTGTACTGCATGATCCATAACACAGAAGCCAACCCACCCATGAGTAAACTCCCAGTACAGGCTACCCATAGAGTCACTTATCGATTCTCCTCAAGAGGAATCTTGATGAGTGGATGGGAGATGGTAGCTTTATCCTGGGTATCACTGTCATGTCACAGGTAGACAGAGGCACAGTATACTAACCATGACATATGCCATGGCAAACTCCACTTACAATGTGTGTTGAAGGACAAACACACTCTCCGACTAGCATTAGAAATGGCCTAGGGCACATCACTAGTGTTTGCAAATGTACACCTATGTTGTGGAATACACTACCAATGTTGGACAAGCCTGGTTTAAGTAGTTCATATCTGAACATAATGCAACATGGTCAGATGTGCACAACTGGCCCCTAACCAGGCTGTTGTGCTCACTATGGAAATGTAAAGCAGTGATAGGACTAAAGCCCAGGATACTGTCCACCACAGTCAAAGTACTGAACCAGTACACTATACAGTACTACAGTGTTAGGTCAGTGTGAAAGGATGTTGACAACTGTATGCAAAGTATCCCATGCAAACCCTGCAGGCACAGTATAATCCTGTTGTGTTCACACACAAAGCAGTTGTACAGTAACTACACAACATGACACACAACACACAACCATAAACGGGAGATATTTGTTGAAGTTCACACTCATCCACAAATGTGGTGGGCTGCAGAGTTCAACATATGGAATGCTCACACTGGGCATGCTCACACACTTTGATAAATGAGACATATGTCAGACAACATGCCATGGGAAGGCTGAACTGGGCATGCTCACACACTTAGGCCAAATCTCAGTTTAGCAGTTGGCCACACATATCTGGTATTTTTACGTGTTATTCCAGGAACCAACCACATTACAGCAATCTGCCCAGTGCACACAGATAAATGACTACAGAGACATACGTGATATAGTGGATCCCTCCCATATGCAAACATCTTCCACAGATACACAAGTTGTTCATACAAACAGGGAATGCTATGGCAATAAAGACGTGCAAACAGTCTATCAGCAACAAATAATGTGCATTTGACAATTAAACATATGGGTGTAGAGGTCAACACAAGGCTGTTTGCACTAGGGAATGACAGCTTAGCCAGAGTGTGCTTGGCATCTGCCTCCCCACAGGATGCACATTCCCCTTTCTAAACACCAATGATGTCAGCACCCTATAAGTACAGCAGGAGAAGAGAAACCTCCCAGTAATGCGAATAGCGCGCTCCGCTAATGCGTCCGTCTCAAGTGTCATAACATAGTTAGGTAGGGGTTTGAATCCTGCAAATGCTCAGTGTGTGTGGGTGTGTGTGAGTGGGGTTGGTGTGTGTGCAAGTCTGTGGGAGGGAAATGTCCCTTTTGGCAACTGGGAAAACACACTACAGGATGCACTTTCCCCTTTCTAAACACTGATGATGTCAGCACCCTATAAGTATAGCAGAAGGGAAACCTCCCAGTAATGTGAATAGCGTGCTCCGCTAATGCGTCCATCTCAAGTGTCATAACATAGTTAGGTAGGGGTTTGAATGCTGCAAATGGCAAGTGTGTGTGTTTGACTGAGGGGGGTTAGTGTGTGTGCAATTGTGTGCGAGGGAAATGTCCCTTTTGGCAACTAGGAGAACAGACTACAGGATGCACATTCCCCTTTCTAAACACTGATGATGTCAGCACCCTATGAGTACAGCAAGAGAAGGGGAACCTCCCAGTAATGCGAATAGTGCGCTCTGCTAATGCATCCGTCTCAAGTGTCATAACATAGTTAGGTAGGGGTTTGAATCCTGCAAATTGCAAGTGTGTGTGTTTGGCTGAGGGGGGTTAGTGTGTGTGCAATTGTGTGCGAGGGAAATGTCCCTTTTGGCAACTAGGAGAACAGACTACAGGATGCACATTCCCCTTTCTAAACACTGATGATGTCAGCACCCTATAAGTACAGCAAGAGAAGGGAAACCTCCCAGTAATGTGAATAGCGCGCTCTGCTAATGCGTCCGACTCGAGTGTCAGAACATAGTTAGGTAGGGGTTTGAATCCTGCCAATGGCAAGTGTGTGTGTTTGGCTGAGGGGGCTTAGTGTGTGTGCAATTGTGTGTGAGGGAAATGTCCCTTTTGGCAACTAGGAGAACAGACTACAGGATGCACATTCCCCTTTCTAAACACTGATGATGTCAGCACCCTACAAGTACAGCAGGAGAAGGTATGTGGCATGGACAATGACTGAGTTATATTTGTCCATGCCTCTGACTGACCTGTATGCTTGTGTTATGTGGTGGACCATAGTGCCCCACAGGCATATCACTGTGACCTTCACCTTGTCCAGCCTGGTGAGCGTGACCATACTGTACCGGACAATAAAGGTAGCTAACACAACTGTGGCAGGTGTGTTGTCTAGCCGTACAGGCTGTGACTGGCACACAGGATTTGTGTGCTATGTGTTATGTGTTCAGGCATAACGTATGCCTGTGTGCCAGCTGCAGAGGTGTGTGCCACTCAGGCAGGATGCTATTCTAAGGCTCCACGAATGGCCCAGTGTGTTCACGTGCTTGTATTGCTGTCAGTGTAGGTCTACATCAGACTGGTATTGTAGTCACTGTAGTATTGCATGCCACCTGACAGGTTATGCCAGTACTGGGTTCAGAGTGCTTAGTCCCCAGTTTGGCTATGTGGTTCCATCTCATACATGTGTTGTACGTCCATGTGTAGGGGAGAGGGTTGACTGTGTACATTTGGCAGCTGTGACATTGCCACATGAACCACATATTCCACAACTGTAGCATAAGGGTGACTGACAACTGACCTTTGAACATGCTACCATAGTATTGTGATTGCCATGGTGATAAACAGCACATAGGGCCAATGGGGAACAAGGTTCATAGGTTCACAGCATCATACTAGGCAATCTGCCCTAGGGCATTTAAGAACCTAGCCAGAATGTGTTTGGCTGTCGCCATCCATTGTAAATATATCTTGCCATGCCCTTTTCCGAGGTTAGTTTACTTTGCCTCTGTCTAACAGTGACACAGAAGTGATGCCCGGGGTAAACCTACAATGTCCCATCCACTCATCAAGATTCCTCTTGAAGAGAGTCAATGAGGACCTGGACTGGGATTTTATTCCAGAGTGAAGTGAGCCTCTGGGTTATGAATCTGTCCCTCCAGCATGTCCTATTTATTTCAGTGCTGAGGCTCAGGTCTCTCAAGCGTGTATCCCGATGGGATTTGGATATTCTCAGGTGCAGCATGCCCATTAATTCTGGGTTCGACATGGTGTTATACATTAGGCACAGATCGCCTCTGAACAGGCGGTATGCCACTGAGTAGAGCTGGGGTTTATTTAACCGGTCAGCATATGGCATCTGTTTGAGCCCTTTGATCCTCTTGGTGAGGTACTTGTGGGGTCTTTCCAGTTGCTGCAGGTGTCTGGTAAGGTACATCCTGACAGGGGGATTGTACTCAATTATGGGCCTGATGAGGGATGAGTAAAGAGGCACGATGTCCTCCCCTGATGTAGATGTGAATCCCTTCATGATGGGGTGGGCTATATACAATGTCTTTCTAACCACTTTGGCCACGTGGTTGTCAAATGAGAGATTGCTATCAACTTGGGTCCCCAGGTCCCTAATTACTTCTTCTGTATGTAATGGAGTACCACCTATGTGGTACTTTGTGGGCACTTTGTTTTTGCCAAAGGGGATGACTATACACACTTTTGCATTCAGCTGGAGGCCATGGCTCTGGCACAAGTTGTCTGTTTCTATGATGCCCCTTTGGAAGATGCTTGTGTCAGCTGGAGAACCGATTATGGCGGCCAGTTTGCAGTCATCTGCATATTTGGTCAGCCACAGTCCTTCCGTGTTGGCCTGTACCTCCGATAAATATATACCAAACAAGAGAGGTCCCAGGACTGAGCCTCGTGGGACACCACTCGTAACTGGTTTGGAGTCTGGCTTGGCTCCAGCAATTCTAACCATGTGGGTTCTGTCCTTGAGCCAGTGTGCAATCCATCTAGTGACATAGGGGCTTATATTTAAGCTGGTGAGCTTCTCTAGAATGCCCGAGTGGGGTATTGTTTTGAAGGCTTTTGCGAGGTCCAGGTAGGCTGTGTGAACCACCTTCCCCTCGTCAATGGCCTTGGTGACTGTTTCAAAGAAATCTACCAGGTTTGAGAGGCAGGATCTGCCTTAACAAAGCCAAACTGGGTATGAACCAGTGTCTGTAGGTCCGCAATATCTATATTTATGTGGTCCATGATGATCCTTTCCATAGCTCTGCAGACCAAGCTAGTGTGGCTTATGGGGTGATAGTGTCCAGGATCCGTTGAGGCACCACCTTTCTGTAGAGGGACCACTGTTGCTGTATGCCACACTTTGGACACATATCCTGTAGTAAGGCTGGGATTGAACAGTAGGTTTATGTTTGGTAGTAGCACGTCTTGGAGGTCATGTAGGACACAGCCCGGGACACTGTCTTGTCCCATTGATGCAGTGTGTATTGCTTTGGGGAGGGCGGCTCTTACCTGAGCATCTGAGATGTCAGGGGGGGCAGCACTCTGCTGGGATACATATTTGCCCTTTCAGTGTGGAGGGGGGTGAGAAGTTTGCACTGAACCTGTCAGCTAGAATGTTGGCAATGTCTTTGGGTTTGGTGTTTCTATTGACATTTTGGACTACCTCTGAGCATATCTGGGAATTACCACCTAGGTTCCTAATATAACTAAAGAAAGCTTTGTGATTATCCTTAGTGTCCTGTGCAGTTTCTCTTGAAGCTGGCCTTAGACAATATTATGAGTGCCTGTAGTTATTTGCCAATACTGATCAGTGATGCCTTCCCTATTTGGGAATTTGCTGTATCATTTAGTAGCTTCCTCCTTCTATTGTGTAGTTTGTTTATGGCTGGGGTCCACCAGACAGGACGTCTGCCTTTGGAGGATTGGGTCTTGGTTTTATTCGGGATCACATGATCCATGCATTCCTGAAGGTGTCCATAGAATGCGTTTATAGAGGAATCTGCGGTCTGGTCTGTAGTTTCCACAGGCCCGGGGCTTTGAAGGTTTCCACCTCAGTTTTGAGGAGTGTGAATTTGCTTTAGAGAAGTTGTTCACTGTGGTGTTCTGGGCAGGGGGTGGGGTCGGGATGTGAATATCCAGTGAGATTAGTTTATGGTCCGATCTTACCAGTGAGGGTTACACTTCTGGTCTGGAGCATAGAGTCCCCATGTTGGTGATGATCAGGTCCAGTATGTTTCCCCTTCTTGTGGGAGTGGTAACAAGTTGTTCCATAGCATTTGAGCTCATATATTCTAGGAATCTTTGGCCTAGGGTGTTGGAGCTAGAGTCATGCTCCCAGTCCATGTTTGGGTAGTTGACGTCGCCCAACATAAGGGTGTTTGGAGAGACCTTCATATTTCCACTGTTCACAGGATGGCCGAGTGCAGTTCTTGGGTTTGGGAGGGTGGTCTGTAGCAGGCTATAACCTGGAAGGCAGTTTCACCCATTGTTAGTTGCACATGGATAGTCTCTGATGCTTGGTGCTTTGCCACCAACCTGGAGGTGTGGGTATCTTTGATGAATATCAATACTCCCCCTCCATTTGTGGTTCGTTCCAAGTTTTGGGGCTGAAAAGCATGGTATGAGGTTAAACCTGGTAGTGCTGGTGTGCTCTCAGTAGCCCTGAACCAGGCATCTGTTACTGCACAGATATAGATGTTCTCCATGCCAAGGAGAGTTTCGGGTGCATGCATCTTGAGGTTTAGACTTCTGGCGTTGGGTAGCATTACTCTTAGTTTCTTATCCCTTGTGATACCTATGAAGGTGGGTTTGTCATTTGAGCCTTGCCTAACATAGGCACTATGGGTTAGCAAGAGCCTTTCAATATCTGAAAGCCCAGGGGTGACAGGTGCAGGCCATCCCTAGTGAAGCAGGTGGTTCAACAGAAGATGAATATGTGAGGGTGTAGTGCCTGTGATTAGTTAGCAGTAGCATATATGACTGCTCACGTGGACACATGCCAGGTAAGTCATATGCAATGTGTCACAGGCAACGTACATGTGAACAGGACAAACAGTGACATTCTGTCAAGTGAGACATGGACATACATATAGTAAGCTATGCATATGGCATTAGGAGTCCACAGAAGCTCTATAACTATGCATTGCAGGTGGGATCAGTATTCCAGGGTAATTGCAAGCAAACATGCATGCAAACAAAGCTACAGTAAACAGGGCTGCATGTAGTCCATTGTACAACAAACAAAGCTGTACCACTTCCGGTAGGTAACACTGCAAATATGCAGGCACTCTGCACATGTACATGGAAATACACGGGTCAGATGGCTAGGGTCCAGTCTCAGCGCACACAAGTGTACAGACCATGTACTGTCAGGATGTACAATAACTGGATGGAAACCCATTTGCTCATACCTGCAGTAATACACATGTCAAATAACAGACACTGAGCCTTCACTCAGTGGTTCCATACTTAGTAGGATGTATGCTACCTGGCCTGCCACCACAGTATCCCTGACATATATGGGGACTCTCCCTCCTGTGACAGTTAGTTTTGTGTGTTGGGGCTGTCTAGCATGGTATGAGATGTGAGCTTGCAGTGCTAGGGTGCTTCTGTGTGTCCTGTACCAGTCGTGTAGTACTGCACACATATCAACATCCTCAAACATCCACATTGCAGAGTCCAGTGTGGGCAACATGCCACTTGCAGTTTACATGTCCATCATTGCGTATTACTACATTCATTACCTTATCCCCTGTGCTACCTATGTATGTAGCCTTCTGTTGACATCATTACCACCAGTATGCCAACATGTGCAGATGATACACTATGGTACTTACCATGGGTGTAGACAACAGTACATGACAATCACACCCTTACTGCATCAGGCATGCTGTGATATACCCACAATTAATTCAGCACACAGTACTGTTAACAACATGATACTATTACTACACGTCTATGTGGTCACCCTGTGCATCAGCAACATGTTAACCTGTACCTGCACAGTTGTTACAGATTGCAGGAGGTGACACATTTTCATCATATGCACAGGGTGTGAACTTGGTATGCCTGAGTCAGCCACCGATACCACCGATTGACATGTATGTGTATGTGTGTTGGTGAGGGACAGCAGTAGAAGGTGGGGCAATGTTGATGCAGTGTGTGCGTGTATGCGGTAGCCCTAGGTGTTGTCAATTCACATGTGTGTATGGATGCACACAGTTCCACCTCATGGCTGCCATATACTGGTGTTTGTGGACAGCCACAGACTGTACCTGCCAGGTCATACAGATCAGTGTCTCTGGCCACGGACACGGTACCTGTGCCTTGCAGGGGTGCTATGGACCATATCCAGTACCACCCCAGGCTGGGTACTGTCATCAGAAGCAGGTGTTCATTGACTGGACACAGATCCCTGTCGGGCCTGGCCAGAGCCACGTGCACGTGGCCTCCTGGGGCGGTCTGATGACAGCACAGACCCAGCATTGCTGGGGCTGCTGCTGGCACTATGGGGGCGGCCACAGCCCTGTTGTCATCCGCGACGACTGCCAGCTGCTGCTGTTGCTGGCATACGGCCACGTCAACACCTCAACCGTCCACCATTACCCTAGCTCATGGACATGTAGTTGTGGAACCGGTCTAATATGTCCCCACAACGTCTGTCTATGACATCAGTGAAATCACGGATGGCAGCCACAATGTCACGCATACTGTCAGTCATGGCTGTGCGACATGCTGTCAGCTCCCTCAGACCCTGTCTGGTGTACCGTTCCATACGTGACTGTGCCTGCATGACAGCCCAGCTGAGGTTGTAAGACATCTGTGGGCACGTCTGACAGGGGCAGTATGCCCACGGATGCTCCCACGAGAACCCCTGGACATCTGTCTATGTGGTACCATCTCTGGGCCATGCCCATGGCTGCTGTGTGGGGAGGCATGTGCCACAGATACCACATTACCCTGGTCAATGCCCACTGTATGCTGTCCATCACCTAGGGACATTGGTGACAAAGGGTGTATTGGCAGGATAACTGTGCGCATTGATGGGGTCGACAGCTGTGTACTGTCAATCGGCTGACCAATGGCGGACCCTGGCATACCTTCCTGTGCCATTACACAGATGTCATCATTATCAGTACCCATGGCACCTGATTCAGGTTCCCTGCTACATGACACCAGAGCAGCACCAGAACCTGTGGGAGGGAAACAGGAAACACAGTTTACAAGTGATGCACACATGCGTACATGCACACATGCACAGGTGCACAGGTGCACACATGCACACATGCACAGGTGCACACATGCACACGTGCACACATGCACAGGTGCGCACATGCACACATGCACACGTACACAGTTTCACACAATTGTACAGTCCTCAGTATGCGTGATATCAAGACACAGACACACCTACATGCATACAAAGAGCACTACTAAGTGAGCCTAATATTACTATTACTATCAAGACTATTACAGATATTGTTAATACACACTCACCAGCATGGATAGGCTGCATTGCTGTTACACCGGAGGGACCTGCAGACGTGAAGAAACTAACTTCAGTGGGCACAACTGTGCCATTGTTACTGAGTATGATACAGGTCAGTAGTACAACAGTCGCCTTTCACAGGTCAGCTGCTAATATTGAGGATATCACACTTGCACATTAAATACTATGGTGACAGCTACAAACCAAGGACACACCTCACACATGCATTAACTACCAGTGTACACAACAGTCAACTATACATATGGCATATTACCTGCATGCTCACTGTCTTGCTGCTGCGTGGCTCCAGCCTCCATCATAATGCATGTCTGCTGCTGTTGTTGTTGCTGGCGGACTGGAGCCACTACACTCATGAGTAGTCCCTCCAGTCTGGTGAGTGGGGGATGTGTAGCCACCCCACCACCTGTGGCGACCTATTGCATGTGGATATCCGACGCACGCTGACGGACATTTCTGATTAAATCACTGCAGTGATGTCGTACCTGCTCATATGTCCTATTATGCGTGCCTATGTCATTTACCCGACGGACCAGGTCTTGCCACAGTGCAGCCCTCTCCTGCTGATTCTGGCTGGTGTGGGAAAAGAGTATTGCATAATCCCGCACCAGGCTCTGGTGTATCTCCTCATCCTCAGCTGTGGAGTAAGTGGGATTTCGCGGGTGAGCCATGTACCTGAAAAAGAAAATAACCTGATATCAGCAATATATGTCAGCAGAATTTGGCACACATACTACACATACTACTCGACTGTTATGATACAACATATCTCACATATATAGCATCTGTCAGACTATTGGTGGATACACATGTAAATGGCCAGGTATCAGTGCTCAGCCAGCAACTGTGCAACAGTACCTGGCATACTCCATACGACATACTACCAAACCCCAGCAGTCAGAACACTGATTCAGGTCAAGAGCACCTCCTCACTCTGGGGGTTTGTATCTAGGTACTGTATGGCCTACATCATCAACTACTGTGAGCTGACCACACACTAATTGCCCTGGATATACATATCCCACCTCCACCACCAGCACAAACGACTATAGTGAATAACATTGCAGATGCAAACTTTACACTTTGTAACAGTGACATGGTATCCTTTCAGCCCACTGGGCCAGTGGCAGATACAACCCACAATGCTGACCCCTACACAAATGCTTTCTACAGACATCTCCGAGAATGCATGGATCATGCAATCCCATATATGACCAAGACACTCTCCACAAAGGGACAGCATCCTGTCTGGTGGACCCCAGCCATAGACAGATTGTATTACAGAAGATGGAAGCTACTGCAAGACAGAGCATAATTCCATAAAGGGAAGGCATGTCTGAGCAGCACTAGTAAGGATCTATTTTCCATCATACAAACATCCATGGGCAACTTTGAGAGGGAAATCAAGAGGGACACTACAGATAACCAGAAGAACAGAAAGACACTGCAACCAAGTAACTCTGGAAAAACAAAGTCAGCTTAAACCCAGCAGCAAATTATGAGACTCCACAAGTTGTTTTTAGCGCTTTCATTCACTTTAATCTTCTGTGAACTTCCTCAGAAACAACTTCACCATCCATACACCTGTTTAAGTACTATTCAATCACAATTAATTTACATACATAATTGATGGCAATGAATAAAATTTAAAGACATACCATAAAAAATTACTGAAAACTATATATAGTACATATGAACTCTTAAAACATCCTAAATAAATACTTCTCAAGTATATGTTTAACGCTAATATAACTATATCATTTGAATATGTGATATCACAATAAAAATTATGAATTCATTTCCGGGAAACATCTCATATTTATAGTTTCATTAAGACCTGGAAATTTGTCAGCTCCTAAAAATATTTGCCAAAAGGACTCTTTACATTCTAATAAAAGTTTGAAATTACCACCAAATGTTACACTATTTACACTATCTAGAACAGCAAATGTAAACTTTTTAAATTCATTACAAATGATAGAATGCCTTGCTAATGCATTATTTGTGTCTTTTTTCTTTATAGCCAAAATGTGTTCACTAATTCTGACTTTCAAGGCTCTTGTGGTACTACAAATAGAACGGGTGTCATACAAACTAAAGGCACCTTTTCTTGCCACTGTTGTAAACAGTGTAGATACATCACTAATTCATCTTTTGTACACTTTAAGCATTTACGAACAACACATTGGTCCTAACAGTATTTTACATGTCACAGTACTATGGTTGTTTATTTTGCTCAGTGCCAAACATGTCCAAGTTATTATGTGGGAATGACCACAAGAGCCTTGAAAGTCAGAATTAGTGGACACATTTTGGCTATAAAGAAAAAAGACACAAATAATGCATTAGCAAGGCATTCTATCATTTGTAATGAATTTAAAAAGTTTACATTTGCTGTTCTAGATAGTGTAAATAGTGTAACATTTGGTGGTAATTTCAAACTTTTATTAGAATGTAAAGAGTCCTTTTGACAAATATTTTTAGGAGCTGACAAATTTCCAGGTGTCACTGAAACTATAAATATGAGATGTTTCCTGGAAATGAATTCATAATTTTTATTGTGATATCACATATTCAAATGATATAGTTATATTAGCGTTAAACATATACTTGAGAAGTATTTATTTAGGATGTTTTAAGAGTTCATATGTACTATATATAGTTTTCAGTAATTTTTTATGGTATGTCTTTAAATTTTATTCATTGCCATCAATTATGTATGTAAATTAATTGTGATTGAATAGTACTTAAACAGGTGTATGGATGGTGAAGTTGTTTCTGAGGAAGTTCACAGAAGATTAAAGTGAATGAAAGCGCTAAAAACAACTTGTGGAGTCAAATAATTTGCTGCTGGGTTTAAGCTGACTTCGTTTTTCCAGAGTTACTTGTTTGCAGTGTCTTTCTGTTCTTTGAAGTTTTTGTACGTTTTCAGCTTTTTACCTTTGGCTAGAATTATGTCACAAGACCTGTTGATGGATTTATCCACCCATCCAGTTCCAGAAGGATTTATGCATTTTTCTGAACAGCTAACAAGTGTTATTACTACAGCAATTCAAAAGGGTATCGAAAATGCTTCCAAACCAGGTACTTTTTCATTCAGTGAGGGAAGTCAAAATGCGTACACCCGTAATCGTGGTTATTTGGCCAGCACACAGGATAACGGAAGTGCCAGCAAGTCGCAAGACGTTCCTTTCGTGGGTCTGAGTAGTGTGGTGGAATATATCGCAAAAGATGCAGAAAACCCTTTTGAAAATATCCAGGACATTGAAATTGCTGACGAAGTAAGTAACACGGTGGATTCTGATTTTCATAATCAAAAAAGCTGTAAACAAAGTATTTATGAGCTTGAAAGACTAACTTTTAAACATGTAAACCTAGATTTGGAAATCTGTTATCTTGCTGAGTGTGTCAAGCGCAAGTGTGTCCCACAAGGTCTTCGCTACAGTAAATTTCCAAACTGTGTAGCGTTTGGGGACAGTTTGTATGAAGAACTGACTGGTTTATTTAACGACTTTGGACTAAAATTGATGACGGCTTTGATTAATCATTATACAAAGCAGCTACAAGTCTTAAAACAACAAATGACTGATTTAGACTCTAAAATTAAGAACTTTGCTTGTTTTTCTACTTTTACGAGTTTGTACTCCAGCATTACTGCTAGAGCAGACCGGCAAAGAGCGACGATCATTTCAAGAAAGCAAAAGAAATTAAAAAGGGACATTACAGCATATGCTAACAAAAAAGCTTATGTTTTGGTATCACATGTTGACACAGAATATATGCATGATACTAATTGTAATAACAAGCATATTGTGTTTTCAAATGACAAAAGAAATGTGTCTGGCTCTAATAGTAGGTTGAGCAATAATGGTGGGGCAAATAATATCGAAGCCCCTATCTTAGATAATTGTAATAACTGTGACAGGAATGGTCAGGTTGCTAGTGCATCTAACAATGATAGTCACACAGTTTCTAATAATACCACAAATACGGACAATAACTGTGGTGACAATGGATCCAATGGAGGTCCTTTTTTAGTCGACAAACAGGGGAACAAACGTGGGCCAACTTGGAACAAAGTGGTTCAGAACAAACCCAAGGGAAGGCTGAGAAACAGAAAGAGATGGTAGGGGCAGTTCCCTTAAATTCATATGAAATACAGATACACAACTTGTCAAATATGGAAATTTCTGAAGAGACTACTAGTCTCTTACAGAAAGGTTTGTCTTTTATTCCTTCCAATCATTTTAATAAGACAAAAACCATAATAGATTTCAGATTAACACTTAGGAAATTCAATCTTAAATACATTATGAAAGACATTACAACAATCTCTACACAAGAAGGTCCCAAGAAAGCTAGTACCTTTAATCCACCACTAGTGGGCACACTTCAAGTTTTTCAAAACATATGTGAGGAAGCTATGAGAAACATAAATGCCACTAGCTTTCCTGAGAATTTAAGTGAGCCAGAGTTAACGGCTCTGAAAAACTTAAAAGACAACATGGACATAAGAATTATGAAGGCTGACAAGGGGGGCAAAATAGTAATTATGGAAAATTCACAATATATAAACTCAATGGAAGCTTTGTTAATGGACAAACAGGTCTATCAAGAAGTAGATACTAAGATGATACAAAAAAGTTTTTTAAGATTAGATACTACTTTATTTGATATGTTTAGTCAAGATGAAATAGACTATGCATCATATAGTTTCCTATTAGTTGAATTTCCTAAAATGGGAAACATGTTTGGTATCCCAAAACTACAAAAAAACCTGTTTGATCCCCCTTTTAGGTCAATTATCTCAGCCCCCAAATGTAAGACAGAAAATATCTCCATTTGGTTAGATTACACTTTGAATCCAATAGTACAACGTTCTAAATATTATTTAAAAGACTCTTGGCATCTATTGGAACAGCTTAGAGAATTACAACCTCTGACATCTGAATTTTTTCTTGCTTCCTTTGATGTACAATCTTTATACACTTGTATTGATCATGAATTTGGAATTGAACATTTAAGACAATATTTGGTTGCTAACACAAATTTAAGTAATATTAAGGTTAACACCATTTGTAGTCTTATGGAATGTGTATTACAAAACAACTTTTTCAAATTCAATGATAAATTTTATAGGCAAGTTTCGGGTGTGGCAATGGGGGCAAGGGTAGCTCCGGCCTATGCAAATCTGACTATGGCACAATGGGAAAACACTTTTGTGGCAAATTCTATTTACAAAGACAAGATCATCTTTTACACCAGATACATAGATGATCTGTTTTTTCTATGGAATGGTACCTTACAGGAATTTCATGACTTTGTTCATTATTTGAACAACACTACAAATTGTCTAACATTCACTGTTGGTGAATTTGGAACTAACATCAATTTTTTGGATTTACATTTAAGTTATGACAATGTACTTAAAAAAAATTTCAAGTTCCATATATAGAAAACCTACATTTGCAAATCAGTATTTGCACAAAAACAGTATACACCCTTACCACATGAAGAAAGGGGTTATAAAGGGTCAATACATTCGTCTAAGCAGGTTGACATCTGACAATGAGATTTTTCTGAGTGAAACAAATAATCTAAGGGGATTTTTTGTCAATAGAGGTTATAAGTTGGCATGGTTAAAAACAATAGAAAGAGAAGTAACATTTCTTCGTGAGACCACAGCAAGGCCTATTTTAACAGTAGGGTCACTGGTCACAGAAGTAACAACTAAGAACAATAAGGAATTTAGTGGTTCCTTTTTGCTACCCATTTCTAATGAGATGTGGCTTATTAAAGACATTATTGTAAATAACTGGAAGATTATCTTGGGTAACCAAGATTTAGCGAACATTTTAGGCATTAAACCAATGTTCACTTTCAAAAAAGTAGTTAATCTAAAAAGTATACTTGAGAGAAAGGAAAACAGATGTACTTCAAATAGAACGGGTGTCATACAAACTAAAAGCACCTTTTCTTGCCACTGTTGTAAACAGTGTAGATACATCACTAATTCATCTTTTGTACACTTTAAGCATTTACGAACAACACATTGGTCAAAACAGTATTTTACATGTCACAGTACTATGGTTGTTTATTTTGCTCAGTGCCAAACATGTCCAAGTTATTATGTGGGAATGACCACAAGAGCCTTGAAAGTCAGAATTAGTGAACACATTTTGGCTATAAAGAAAAAAGACACAAATAATGCATTAGCAAGGCATTCTATCATTTGTAATGAATTTAAAAAGTTTACATTTGCTGTTCTAGATAGTGTAAATAGTGTAACATTTGGTGGTAATTTCAAACTTTTATTAGAATGTAAAGAGTCCTTTTGGCAAATATTTTAGGAGCTGACAAATTTCCAGGTCTCAATGAAACTATAAATATGAGATGTTTCCTGGAAATGAATTCATAATTTTTATTGTGATATCACATATTCAAATGATATAGTTATATTAGCGTTAAACATATACTTGAGAAGTATTTATTTAGGATGTTTTAAGAGTTCATATGTACTATATATAGTTTTCAGTAATTTTTTATGGTATGTCTTTAAATTTTATTCATTGCCATCAATTATGTATGTAAATTAATTGTGATTGAATAGTACTTAAACAGGTGTATGGATGGTGAAGTTGTTTCTGAGGAAGTTCACAGAAGATTAAAGTGAATGAAAGCACTAAAAACAACTTGTGGAGTCTCATAATTTGCTGCTGGGTTTAAGCTGACTTCGTTTTTCCAGAGATAACCAGAAGGCCTTCTTCAGTTATGTTAGCAACCTGGTCAGAATCCATCCTCTATGCCCATAGTTAGTACACAACAACAAATATTTCACTGAAACCACAGATATTGACAACATTGTGGCAGACAGGTTCAGTGCAGGTGTCACCCCACCCTCTCCCCCAAAATAAGACATAGTTATCCCAGCTGACTGTAACCTCCCTGTCATCACAGATGTCCAGGTGAGAGCCGCCCTCATGAAAGCAGAATACACAACATGACTGGGACCTGATGGTATCCCCAGTTGCATGCTACATAAACTCTGACAGGAGCTAAACACACATATAGAAGTGCTATGCAACACTTGCCTGACTACAGGATATGTATCTGTACACTGGCGCACAGCAGCAGTGGTTCCACTCCACGAAGGAGGCACCTCAACATACCAGTACAATACAACACAATACATTACATTACAATACAATACGCTATTGCCCCTGGGACTAAAGCAGCATACTGTTCTGCTACCCTGACCACTGTGACACATGTGGTGTGATGGTACCTGCTGCTGTCACACAGTTACACAGGGTGACTCATATGGCATATTACCTATCTGACTAACATTCAGCAGGGGTATGTGTGACATGTACTCATGGGGAGTCTTGCTTCTTAACACTGTGTGGTTTATTGCAGGGTATGTCTTATCTGTGGGTAGGAACTTTTACCTACACATGTGCTCTCTATTGCAGTGGCATGGACAACACACAGCAGTCATTTAGGTTGTGGATGGTGTGAGGTGTTACTATGGTTGTTGGACATCTATCATGGGTGTGACTTACGTATGTAAATCCGGGAGTTGTAACCTCTATGTGGGTAGTATGTGTGTACTCTGTGGTGTTGTCAGTCACTGTGCATTGGTAATGTGTTTGAGTGCATTGTCACAGTGTTGTACATGTCACTGTGTCCTTCTCCATATCTGTAGCTGTCATGTGAGGTCCATACCATGGCATCCATTATGTGGTGTGGAGGGGTACACCGACCTACATGTCCATAGCTGACACACCATGTCTGCTGACACATACCATGTGCAGGTATTCCAGGAATAGTGTGTCACTGTGAATATTATTGGGGCCACTATTGTACACATTTATGACCCTGTTCGCCCCTGACACATGCAGTGGTGGGCAGCCAATCACATATCTGGTGGTTACTGGTGTAGGTGATTTGAAATGGGGTATGGTACTCCGGTTTTGACACTGGTGTTCACTCCATGCCTTTGTCACCAGGCACCTTTTGCAATACATCTGTACACATGTGCATCACTCAGAATTTATATACATCTCTCTCTCTCTCTATATATATATATATATGTACATATATATATATATATGTATGTATATATATATATATATATATATATATATATATATATATTTATATATATATGTCTGTATATATATACACATATATATATATTGATGTACATATATTGCTATAGATGTGGAGAGGGGGGGACACAGAGGGGGTGGGAGAGGGGGTGTTGAGGTCGTCATATACAGTCATACCTGTAGATAGTCAGATCAGTCTGTCTATGTATATGTATCTACATATATCTATATCTGTATGTGTGCATTACATATATATGTTTGTACATATTCTATCTATCTACATCTGTCTATGTATTCCTACATCTCTCTCTATGTATGTATACATATATGCATATTATATATATATATATATATATATATATATATATATATACATACATACATACATATTTTGACATACATACGTATCCATATGATAGACAGGTATATCAACATGTTTGTCTACCATACTGTATACACACACTAACATACTGCTAAACATACATAACTGTGAAACCTACTTTGTACATTGCACTACAACCTACAGTCAACCTACATTGATATGTGCACATAGATGCTCTCACATACAAATGTATGTACAGCCTTCACTGATAGTTGCTTTATGTCCCCTGCCCTTTACACATCTTCATATATATATATGGATACAGACCAATGACACGTATGGAGGGTTCACAGTATGTAGACCTTTATAGTATTACTTTACATTACCTGTGTTTGTCACAGCTGCTTGTGTTGCTGTCTGGTTTTCTGTCCTGCTGCTCCACTTCCCAGTTGTCAGCTTTCAGGTGGCTGTTGCTGAACAGTTTTGTTTGTGTCTGCTTAATTTCAATTTTCTCTGTCTCTCTCTCTCTCTCTCTCTGCCTGTCTGTCTGTCTGTCTGTCTGTCTCTCATGTCCTCCTCAGGGTGCAATGAAAGTATTGCATGTGTGGACTGGGAGTACAGCATACTTTTGTAGGTATCTGCATATGCCCATGTGATGGCCTCTGCACCAATTGTTAGCCAGCATTTGCTAATTGCATGCAGCCAGTTGTGTACTGATTGCAGTTCTCACTGTGATTTCAGAACAGTGCTATAAAAAGGTATGTGAGATAGGCATAGCCCTTTCAGATTTTAAGGGCAGGGACCATGCTGGTATGCTGTGGACAATGTTCTGTGAGTGTAAAGGTTGGTATCTCTCTCATATTTCCAGCTGTGTTGTAGATTAACATTCCTCCATTCATTTCTCCAGTTTCCTGTACTAACTGTGTATGTACACTGACACCTACAACTACTACTACTGTTAATGTGTGTTTGTGTGCTTTCCTTTCACTTTTGCTTGCCCTTTGTTGCTAAGGCTTCAATATTTGCCCTTTACAGTCACTACTTGTATGCCTGCTAGGTGTCCTGACGGTAGTGTGCTGCTGTAGCTTTCCTATTTTCCATGTACATTCACACCTTGGAATGCTTGCTATATATACTAGGGTGTTATAGCATGCAGTGTGGTCTGGCCATGGTGTGGGCCTTGACATCTATTAGGGTATTTGAGTATGCTGCTGAGCAGGCCCCAGAGACTCTCAGGTTCATCTGTTATCTGCCTCGTGGAATGGTACATATCAGTGGGGTACACCCATTAAATTGTCTGGTATGCTGCAGTTGTGACTGTGGGTTAGCATGAGCATATGTATTACTGCACTTATTCTGCCATGCAAGTGGTGAATACTTTCAGGACTCCATAGTTACCATTGCATGTGTTGTTACACCTTTCTGCCTACTGTTTGTACATTTCACATGGAGTCTGTGGGGCATCCCTGTAAGTCATTCACTGTTGCTATGTCTAGGCTCTTAACTATTCAAATATGGTGGTGTCACGCCTCTCATGTGTACAAATATTTGCAGGTTGTCCACATTTCTGCCTCATATTTTGGTCAATATCTCATGCACAGCTTTTTCTGGCAAATCACTCTGGGCTCAAGTCAGAATATAGTGACAAACATTCAAGTTTCAGACTTCATACCCTTCCAAACATCCCACAAAATGCAGACCCTGTTACTCTCTGAACTGTCTGCGTTTGTTGTAACATTATTTGTAATGTGTCCTTGGCTTTGGACCTTTGCTCCACATATTTTATTACTTGGTCCGGATGTGTTCCTGTAAGAGGTTGTGGGGTATGGGCAGTGATTATCCTGCTGTGAGTATGTGTGTGGCTTGCAAGGTGCTACAGTGACATTATTACCTACTAGCTACCAACTAGCATGGCTGTTTCTGTTCACACACTACTATTATGGAACTCCACTAGTTTTGACAGTAATTCTAAATGACATGCTTTGTGTACTACACATCCTATATTCCCTTTACATTCATTCCTACTATTACATGATATATTTATTTTAGCACAATGTTCTTGTATAAGAGTCATGGCTTAGTGGTAAGTCATGCAGACTACTGTTTCCAAGGTCCTGGGTTCTAGACTGCCAGTGGGATTTTATTTTGCTTCTGAACTGACTACAGGACCTGTCAATCAAAGTGTCTAAGGCACTTTTAAGCAGTTGTAACCGGGTTAGCGCTGGTTTGCAGAGCTCACATGCGCACTAGTGTTTAGCTCAGCACACAAGCACACCCGCTACAACCGCTTAAACGTGCTTACTCTTGCGCACACCCGCGCTATTTTCTTTGAAAGAAATGAAAATGGGGAGACAGGAAAGTGGTGAAAAAGGGGTCACAAAGAGGGTAAGACAGTAGGGAAACAAGCTTGGGTTTTGCAGGAGGGATGTAGGTAAGGCCCATAGCTGCCCATTCCTTCATCAGCAACAGCTGTGCATATGTTTGTAATTTGGTGTGACATTTGATACCTTCCACCCCTGAGAGAGGTGTAAGGACAACAGTAATACTTGTTGTACAGCCAATTGTAATTGATAGTTTCCATGTCTGGTAGACATATGTGCGGAATGGGCAGCTATGTATGGGGCATAATTTTTTGTGGGTACAGAGTGCCCTTTTTTCAGGTGAGAGTGGTATGTCAGGTGAGGGAAGTCAGTATAGCTGGGGAGGTAGGTTGGGTAGGTCAACAGACAAGACAAACAAGACGCATACAGGGGTGTATGACACATGTGGGGGGTTACACAATTGACGGGGACGGAGGTTTGGATATCCAGAGCCCATGAGCCCAAAGATGGCAACAGTGGAACTGATATCCCCACCCATGGGCAGTTGCCACTGTTCCTTCACTGCCCAGGACAGGGCTGTGCTGGGGGCTGTGTAGGCCGGGCAACAGGCATGCCCGTAAGTTGTGCCACCTGTGCCTCAAGCTGGCATAGGGGCTCAAGAACAGAGTCCCGGATCTCCCTACGCACCACAGTCCGGACGCTACGGAGGGTGAGTGGTGGTTCTCCTCCAGCCACGCTTGCAGAGGGGGGATAGGCCCCATCCCCTGCAGTGCTTCCACCCGCAGGTGGCACAGTGCCACCGGAGGAGGGTCCAGACTGGGCACTAGTGCCAGGTGCACTCGCCAGCTGAGGTGGGAGAGGTGGGTCCGCTGGAACCCGCCTTCCCTGTCGTTCTATGTTTTGCATTATGTCATGACAGTTTGGGTTAGTAACATACAATACCATTCGCAATTAGTTGTAACAGCATGCATTAGTATTCCCATTAACCAAACACCCAGATATTCACACCATTGAACAGCAAGCATAACACATGCATAATTTGAACAGAAATACACAGTCCAACAACATGCAGGGTTGATTGATGGCAACAGGCCATCAGGTTTGGATGTATGAACAGGGCAGATGCATCAATGGACATGCAAATATTTAGGACCCATCAGGACAAATGTCCAGGGGTGTTAATTGTGATTGCAAATACCATTTTCACGTGGAATGGATTATATGTGGTTATAGGGTGGGGTGAAGAAAATATTATTAACACCTTCGAATACCAATACATATGCTGTACATTTCTAATAGCTACAGATATATATACACACACTACTGTTCTAACTACAGTTTCCTATATGATAACTACTTCAATTTGGTGATAGGACTGTTACTGCTACATCAATATACATTTTATTGTTATTCCTACACGTTCATATCTGGCTTTGTTCAGCTACATCATCCTGCTACATATGCTTTATATAGCTATAGACAACTGTGGATGTTTGATATTTCAGACAATCATACTATCTGTATATTGCAGACTGAGAGCAACATATCCAGATTTTGGGGTACACATTCCAGCTGCAGCAACACTTTGGACACATTTCACAGTTTGGTTCTACTTGTCACATTCATTTCATTCTGTACTGACTGCAGTATACTTTATTCAGGGGTTATTACTACTTTATTGGTGGATTCATAACTCTTTCTCACACCCTCTCACTTGTTTTCCTTTTACTATTCAGGATGGTACTTACTTCTAGGCTTTATTGGCATGTTTTACCTGTAGTTATTGCAATCCTTTCCAGCAGTCTCACTTCTGTCATGTTTCAGTATTTCAACAGGGATATATTTCACACATGTGAGTTGCTCATCTTCTGCAGCTGTACTTTTCAGCCTGCTGCAGGTTGTGCACTATGATATTATAGGTGGGGCATCTTTATTTCAGAATTTATTTCAGACATTTTCATTTTTCTGTTTGGATTTCAGACTGCAACACACTTTTGTAATCAAGCAATACTTGCAAACACTTTTACACTGTTACTTGCACATTTTATTACTTAATGACTACACTGCACTCTTTTGCTAACTGTCATACTTTTATATTTCTTTACAGTTACTGGGAGTGGATTACTGACCTGCCTGGTGGCGCAACCGCACCAGCCTATCGCCATAGGCTCATCGGTTCGCAGAACGGACACCTGCAGCTGTAATATAAATGAAGTAATATTGGAATACACATCTCCATAATATCAGCTAATTTAATTTCTTACATATATAATTAAATGTAACTTACTAAGTAGTGGGGCGTTGGGCATTTGCCAGGCCTCCTGGATCCCAAGGTTCAATTGGTCCTGCTTGTGTCTCTTCAGGTCCGCATGGTGGTGACGGACCTGCTCACCAGTCCTTGGAATCCCTGTGGCACTGGTAAGATCATGAGCCAACCGGTCCCACGCCTCAGCCCTATATGCTCCCCACAGGACCTGGCCCTGCATGAGTTGGGCCTCATGATTGTGGACTAGGAGCCAGACCATGTATCTGGACTCCTCAATGCCCCACCTCTGTGCTCGAAAGCAACTACCCTCACCTACACCTGACATTCTGTCTGCAAGTCAGTTCTACAATCATTTATGCTGTGTATTCCCGCCTATGGGGCTTATATATGCCGTTTTTCCCACACTTATCTGTGATTGGCCATTTTGGAATTGTATCCACTTCACAAAACCTGCTTTGTCATGCTCCACTTTCTATTCATTCCTATATATTTGCTATTACTGCATTTCTGAGTGCAGCTGTCGTAGCTTAGTGGTTCAGTACCTTGACTATGGTGCATGGTATCCTGGGATCGAACCTGGCCACTGCTTTTTATATTTTATGACTGTCTAGACAGGCTAGGGGGTGTGTCTGTGTAAAGGCAGTTTTGTTACAGCTTGCTCAACGTTGCCCGCCGGTTAGCTTGTTTGCGCGGTGCGCAGGCTTACGCCTCATTTGGCTGTCAGCATGCATAGTACGCTCAGCTCAGCAAGGGGCACACAGTTTGAGCATGTTAAATCACTGCTCAGCTAAGGGCACTCATTTTGCACCTGTTAAACCACTGCTCACCTACGGGCAGATGCGCTCACCTTGTTAAACTGTAGCTCAGCTATAGGCACATCTGGCATTTTTTTATTGTTTTGTTACCTCACATTTATTCAAAATAAATGGACTATTTTATTACATTTTACATAAAATGTGATTTTATATGTGTACATGTTTGTCAGGGACTTATTTCGTGCTTATTTTGCTAAAAATAAAAGTTGGTGGTGTGGGGGCTCGAACCATGAATGCCTGCTCTTCAGCTGACATCTCTACCGCTACGCTATTGCTTCTTGGCTTACTTTGCATATTTAATTCTTATATGCTTTCCCACTGACTGCTAACTGTAGCTGCGCTACGGGCACACCCGCGCAAACGAGCGCACTCACGGGCAAACATCTTTACAATTTAAAAAAATATATAACATGTTTATTTATATATTTTCTGTTCATAGTCTGTGGGGGCATGTGTTGTGTTGTGTTTATTCACATTTCCGTGGACTCTGTCATGGGTGTTTACTTTGGGCACTTTTACTCTTCTGGGGGCGTGTCCGCTTGCAGGGCTCGGCCTACGGACACGCCCTCTACTGTCTTACATGGACTGTGTTAGACTTAGGTGTGATTCAGCATGCTCTCATGAATATGCAGAGCATGCTGACATCACTCCGTTTAACTACAGCCTCCGTGTAAGAGTTATAACTCTTACATGGAGGCTTCGTGAATCCTGCCCTGAGACTTCTCAAAGAAATGAGAAAGTATATCAAAAGCAATGTTTTCACACACTTAAATATGGTATTGTAAAGATTTTAATAATCATTAACACTCCACATGCAGTAAAAGAAAAACTTTCAACAATCCACTGCAGATTCCTGAAACTCAAATGTTGGTTTTGTGTCTGTTTACAAAGTACATTCCCATTATTATTAACAATTCTGATCTGTACCTCTCCATTCAAAACTTGCACAGGTAAAAAATAATTTGTTGTACAGTCCCAAGCACCTTTTAACTAAGAGAATTAAAATCACAAAAATCAGCAGAGAAGCAAACTTTTCTTCGGGTGTTAAGTACTATGTTTAAATAACTTCCTTTTATTACATTTTCTTAGTTTAGTTTTACATTGTTCAGCTTCAAGGGGCACTTCTAATAGACACAGTCCATATTTTCCTTCTTATCCCATTACCTTAGTTTTAGGTTGCTATCACAAATTACTTTAAAAGCACACAAATGCCTTCAAAGTGTGAACAATATAACTGAAAACAGTGCACAAAAAACTGCACTGCTGGAAAAACACATGCCTAATGTCTTATTAACCACATTGTGCCAATCACTTTCAGTAATTATTAGCTGAACCATCTGTCACTATCTACTGCAGACAGTACTGTGTAGTCCAACACAATTTTATTTTATTTATTTCTACCCTTTGTTTGACCAACTTGTAACTACTGAAATAACTCAAAGGAAAATGACCCAGCAGTACAGGTATGATTCCATTCTCTGAATTTACATTCAAAAAAGTCACAGGAAATTCATTATATACATTTTATCCATGCTGCATATACTACAGTAAATGCAAGATGTAAAAGGAAGCAAACTCTTTGCTGAGAAGATTGCAGTAGTGAGTGATTTTTACTCAACTGGTTGTGTGTGCTTTCAGCAGCAGAAGCTGTTAAGACTCCTTACCTTGATTGCCTCCCCCCTAGAGTGCTTGAAAGGAGCAGGAGAAGATGCAGAACAATCTCAGCACACCAGCAGCAATCACCCTCATTGCAAACTCCACTTACAATGTGTGTCGAAGGACAAACACACTCTCCGACTAGCATTAGAAATGGCCTAGGGCACATCGCTAGTGTTTGCCAATGTACACCTATGTTGTGGAATACACTACCAATGTTGGACAAGCCTGGTTTAAGTAGTTCATATCTGAACATAATGCAACATGGTCAGATGTGCACAACTGGCCCCTAACCAGGCTGTTGTGCTCACTATGGAAATGTAAAGCAGTGATAGGACTAAAGCCCAGGATACTGTCCACCACAGTCAAAGTACTGAACCAGTACACTATACAGTACTACAGTGTTAGGTCAATGTGAAAGGATGTTGACAACTGTATGCAAAGTATCCCATTCAAACCCTGCAGGCACAGTATAATCCTGTTGTGTTCACACACAAAGCAGTTGTGCAGTAACTACACAACATGACACACAACACACAACCATAAACGGGAGATATTTGTTGAAGTTCACACTCATCCACAAATGTGGTGGGCTGCAGAGTTCAACATATGGAATGCTCACACTGGGCATGCCCACACACTTTGATAAATGAGACATATGTCAGACAACATGCCATGGGAAGGCTGAACTGGGCATGCTCACACACTTAGGCCAAATCTCAGTTTAGCAGTTGGCCACACATATCTGGTATTTTTACGTGTTATTCCAGGAACCAACCACATTACAGCAATCTGCCCAGTGCACACAGTTAAATGACTACAGAGACATACGTGATATAGTGGATCCCTCCCATATGCAAACATCTTCCACAGATACACAAGTTGTTCATACAAACAGGGAATGCTATGGCAATAAAGACGTGCAAACAGTCTATCAGCAACAAATAATGTGCATTTGACAATTAAACATATGGGTGTAGAGGTCAACACTAGGCTGTTTACCCTAGGGAATGACAACTTAGCCAGAGTGTGCTTGGCGTCTGCCTCCCCACAGGATGCACATTCCCCTTTCTAAACACCGATGATGTCAGCACCCTATAAGTACAGCAGGAGAAGAGAAACCTCCCAGTAATGCAAATAGCGCGCTCCGCTAATGCGTCCGTCTCAAGTGTCATAACATAGTTAGGTAGGGGTTTGAATCCTGCAAATGCTCAGTGTGTGTGGGTGTGTGTGAGTGGGGTTGGTGTGTGTGTAAGTCTGTGGGAGGGAAATGTCCCTTTTGGCAACTGGGAAAACACACTACAGGATGCACATTCCCCTTTCTAAACACTGATGATGTCAGCACCCTATAAGTATAGCAGGAGAAGGGAAACCTCCCAGTAATGCGAATAGCGTGCTCCGCTAATGTGTCCGTATCAAGTGTCATAACATAGTTAGGTAGGGGTTTGAATGCTGCAAATGGCAAGTGTGTGTGTTTGGCTGAGGGGGGTTAGTGTGTGTGCAATTGTGTGTGAGGGAAATGTCCCTTTTGGCAACTAGAACAGACTACAGGATGCACATTCCCCTTTCTAAACACTGATGATGTCAGCACCCTATGAGTACAGCAAGAGAAGGGGAACCTCCCAGTAATGCGAATAGCGCGCTCCGCTAATGCATCCGTCTCAAGTGTCATAACATAGTTAGGTAGGGGTTTGAATCCTGCAAATTGCAAGTGTGTGTGTTTGGCTGAGGGGGGTTAGTGTGCGTGCAATTGTGTGTGAGGGAAATGTCCCTTTTGCCAACTAGGAGAACAGACTACAGGATGCACATTCCCCTTTCTAAACACTGATGATGTCAGCACCCTATAAGTACAACAAGAAAAGAGAAACCTCCCAGTAATGCGAATAGCGCGCTCTGCTAATGCGTCCATCTTGAGTGTCATAACATAGTTAGGTAGGGGTTTGAATCCTGCAAATGGCAAGTGTGTGTGTTTGGCTGAGGGGGGTTAGTGTGTGTGCAATTGTGTGTGAGGGAAATGTCCCTTTTGGCAACTAGGAGAACAGACTACAGGATGCACATTCCCCTTTCTAAACACTGATGATGTCAGCACCCTATAAGTACAGCAAGAGAAGGGAAACCTCCCAGTAATGTGAATAGCGCGCTCTGCTAATGCGTCTGACTTGAGTGTCAGAACATAGTTAGGTAGGGGTTTGAATCCTGCAAATGGCAAGTGTGTGTGTTTGGCTGAGGGGGTTAGTGTGTGTGCAATTGTGTGTGAGGGAAATGTCCCTTTTGGCAACTAGGAGAACAGACTACAGGATGCACATTCCCCTTTCTAAACACTGATGATGTCAGCACCCTACAAGTACAGCAGGAGAAGGTATGTGGCATGGACAATGACTGAGTTATATGTGTCCATGCCTCTGACTGACCTGTATGCTTGTGTTATGTGGTGGACCATAGTGCCCCACAGGCATATCACTGTGACCTTCACCTTGTCCAGCCTGGTGAGCGTGACCATACTGTACCGGACAATAAAGGTAGCTAACACAACTGTGGCAGGTGTGTTGTCTAGCCATACTGGCTGTGACTGGCACACAGGATTTGTGTGCTATGTGTTATGTGTTCAGGCATAACGTATGCCTGTGTGCCAGCTGCAGAGGTGTGTGCCACTCAGGCAGGATGCTATTCTAAGGCTCCACGAATGGCCCAGTGTGTTCACGTGCTTGTATTGCTGTCAGTGTAGGTCTACATCAGACTGGTATTGTAGTCACTGTAGTATTGCATGCCACCTGACAGGTTATGCCAGTACTGGGTTCAGAGTGCTTAGTCCCCAGTTTGGCTATGTGGTTCCATCTCATACATGTGTTGTACATCCATGTGTAGGGGAGAGGGTTGACTGTGTACATGTGGCAGCTGTGACATTGCCACATGAACCACATATTCCACAACTGTAGCATAAGGGTGACTGACAACTGACCTTTGAACATGCTACCATAGTATTGTGATTGCCATGGTGATTAACAGCACATAGGGCCATTTGGGGAACAAGGTTCATAGGTTCATAGTGTCATAATAGGCAATCTTCCCTAGGGCATTTAAGAACCTAGCCAGAATGTGTTTGGCTGTCGCCATCCATTGTAAATATATCTTGCCATGCCCTTTTCCGAGGTTAGTTTACTTTGCCTCTGTCTAACAGTGACACAGAAGTGATACTTGGGGTAAACCTACAATGTCCCATCCACTCATCAAGATTCCTCTTGAAGAGAGTCAATGAGGGACTCTGCCTAACCTGGACTGGGATTTTATTCCAGAGTGAAGTGAGCCTCTGGGTTATGAATCTGTCCCTCCAGCATGTCCTATTTATTTCAGTGCTGAGGCGCAGGTCTCTCAAGCGTGTATCCCGATGGGATTTGGATATTCTCAGGTGCAGCATGCCCATTAATTCTGGGTTTGACATGGTGTTATACATTAGGCACAGATCGCCTCTGAACAGGCAGTATGCCACTGAGTAGAGCTGGGGTTTATTTAACCGGTCAGCATATGGCATCTGTTTGAGCCCTTTGATCCTCTTGGTGAGGTACTTGTGGGGTCTTTCCAGTTGCTGCAGGTGTCTGGTAAGGTACATCCCGACAGGGGGATTGTACTCAATTATGGGCCTGATGAGGGATGAGTAAAGAGGCACAATGTCCTCCCCTGATGTAGATGTGAATCCCTTCATGATGGGGTGGGCTATATACAATGTCTTTCTAACCACTTTGGCCACGTGGTTGTCAAATGAGAGATTGCTATCAACTTGGGTCCCCAGGTCCCTAATTACTTCTTCTGTATGTAATGGAGTACCACCTATGTGGTACTTTGTGGGCACTTTGTTTTTGCCAAAGGGGATGACTATACACACTTTTGCATTCAGCTGGAGGCCATGGCTCTGGCACAAGTTGTCTGTTTCTATGATGCCCCTTTGGAAGATGCTTGTGTCGGCTGGAGAGTCGATTATGGCGGCCAGTTTGCAGTCATCTGCATATTTGGTCAGCCACAGTCCTTCCATGTTGGCCTGTACCTCCGATAAATATATACCAAACAAGAGAGGTCCCAGGACTGAGCCTTGTGGGACACCACTCGTAACTGGTTTGGAGTCTGGCTTGGCTCCAGCAATTCTAACCATGTGGGTTCTGTCCTTGAGCCAGTGTGCAATCCATCTAGTGACATAGGGGCTTATATTTAAGCTGGTGAGCTTCTCTAGAATGCCCGAGTGGGGTATTGTTTTGAAGGCTTTTGCGAGGTCCAGGTAGGCTGTGTGAACCACCTTCCCCTCGTCAATGGCCTTGGTGACTGCTTCAAAGAAATCAACCAGGTTTGAGAGGCAGGATCTGCCCTTAACAAAGCCAAACTGGGTATGAACCAGTGTCTGTAGGTCCGCAATATCTATATTTATGTGGTCCATGATGATCCTTTCCATAGCTCTGCAGACCAAGCTAGTGTGGCTTATGGGGTGATAGTGTCCAGGATCCATTGAGACACCACCTTTCTGTAGAGGGACCACTGTTGCTGTACGCCACACTTTGGACACATATCCTGTAGTAAGGCTGGGATTGAACAGTAGGTTTATGTTTGGTAGTAGCACGTCTTGGAGGTCATGTAGGACACAGCCCAGGACACTGTCTCTCCCATTGATGCAGTGTGTATTGCTTTGGAGAGGGCGGCTCTTACCTGAGCATCTGAGATGTCAGGGGGCAGCACTCTGCTGGGATACATATTTGCCCTTTCAGTGTGGAGGGGGGGTGAGAAGTTTGCACTGAACCTGTCAGCTAGAATGTTGGCAATGTCTGTGGGTTTGGTGTTTCTATTGACATTTTGGACTACCTCTGAGCATATCTGGGAATTACCACCCAGGTTCCTAACATAACTAAAGAAAGCTTTGTGATTATCCTTAGTGTCCTGTGCAATTTCTCTCGAAGCTGGCCTTAGACAATCTTATGAGTGCTTGTAGTTATTTGCTAATACTGATCAGTGATGCCTTCCCTATTTGGGAATTTGCTGTATCATTTAGTAGCTTCCTCCTTCTATTGTGTAGTTTGTTTATGGCTGGGGTCCACCAGACAGGATGTCTGCCTTTGGAGGATTGGGTCTTGGTTTTATAAGGGATCACATGATCCATGCATTCCTGAAGGTGTCCATAGAATGCGTTTATAGAGGAATCTGCGGTCTGGTCTGTAGTTTCCACAGGCCCGGGGGCTTTGAAGGTTTCCACCTCAGTTTTGAGGAGTGTGAATTTGCTTTAGAGAAGTTGTTCACTGTGGTATTCTGGGCAGGGGGTGGGGTCGGGATGTGAATATCCAGTGAGATTAGTTTATGGTCCGATCTTACCAGTGAGGGTTACACTTCTGGTCTGGAGCATAGAGTCCCCATGTTGGTGATGATCAGGTCCAGTATGTTTCCCCTTCTTGTGGGAGTGGTAACAAGTTGTTCCATAGCATTTGAGCTCATATATTCTAGGAATCTTTGGCCTAGGGTGTTGGAGCTAGAGTCATGCTCCCAGTCCATGTTTGGGTAGTTGACGTCGCCCAACATAATGGTGTTTGGAGAGACCTTCATATTTCCACTGTTCACAGGACGGCCGAGTGCAGTTCTTGGGTTTGGGAGGGTGGTCTGTAGCAGGCTATAACCTGGAAGTCAGTTTCACCCATTGTTAGTTGCACATGGATAGTCTCTGATGCTTGGTGCTTTGCCACCAACCTGGAGGTGTGGGTATCTTTGATGAATATCAATACTCCCCCAGTATTTGTGGTTCGTTCCAAGTTTTGGGGCTGAAAAGCATGGTATGAGGTTAAATTTGGTAGTGCTGGTGTGCTCTCAGTTGCCCTGAACCAGGCATCTGTTACTGCACAGATATCGATGTTCTCCATGCCAAGGAGAGTTTCGGGTGCATGCATCTTGAGGTTTAGACTTCTAGCGTTGGGTAGCATTACTCTTAGTTTCTTATCCCTTGTGATACCTATGAAGGTGGGTTTGTCATTTGAGCCTTGCCTAACATAGGCACTATGGGGGTAGCAAGAGCCTTTGCCAATATCTGAAAGCCCAGGGGTGACAGGTGCAGGCCATCCCTAGTGAAGCAGGTGGTTCAACAGAAGATGAATATGTGAGGGTGTAGTGCCTGTGATTAGTTAGCAGTAGCATATATGACTGCTCACGTGGACACATGCCAGGTAAGTCATATGCAATGTGTCACAGGCAACGTACATGTGAACAGGACAAACAGTGACATTCTGTCAAGTGAGACATGGACATACATATAGTAAGCTATGCATATGGTACTGGGAGTCCACAGAAGCTCTATAACTATGCATTGCAGGTGGGATCAGTATTCCAGGGTAATTGCAAGCAAACATGCATGCAAACAAAGCTACAGTAAACAGGGCTGCATGTAGTCCATTGTACAACAAACAAGCTGTACCACTTCCAGTAGGTAACACTGCAAATATGCAGGCACTCTGCACATGTACATGGAAATACACGGGTCAGATGGCTAGGGTCCAGTCTCAGCGCACACAAGTGTACAGACCATGTACTGTCAGGATGTACAATAACTGGATGGAAACCCATTTGCTCATACCTGCAGTAATACACATGTCAAATAACAGACACTGAGCCTTCACTCAGTGGTTCCATACTTAGTAGGATGTATGCTACCTGGCCTGCCACCACAGTATCCCTGACATATATGGGGACTCTCCCTCCTGTGACAGTTAGTTTTGTGTGTTGGGGCTGTCTAGCATGGTATGAGATGTGAGCTTGCAGTGCTAGGGTGCTTCTGTGTGTCCTGTACCAGTCGTGTAGTACTGCACACATATCAACATCCTCAAACATCCACATTGCAGAGTCCAGTGTGGGCAACATGCCCCTTGCAGTTTACATGTCCATCATTGCGTATTACTACATTCATTACCTTATCCCCTGTGCTACCTATGTATGTAGCCTTCTGTTGACATCATTACCACCAGTATGCCAACATATGCAGATGATACACTATGGTACTTACCATGGGTGTAGACAACAGTACATGACAATCACACCCTTACTGCATCAGGCATGCTATGATATACCCACAATTAATTCAGCACACAGTACTGTTAACAACATGATACTATTACTACATGTCTATGTGGTCACCCTGTGCATCAGCACCATGTTAACCTGTACCTGCACAGTTGTTACAGATTGCAGGAGGTGACACAGTTTCATCATATGCACAGGGTGTGAACTTGGTATGCCTGAGTCAGCCACCGATACCACCGATTGACATGTATGTGTATGTGTGTTGGTGAGGGACAGCAGTAGAAGGTGGGGCAATGTTGATGCAGTGTGTGCATGTATGCGGTAGCCCTAGGTGTTGTCAATTCGCATGTGTGTATGGATGCACACAGTTCCACCTCATGGCTGCCATATACTGGTGTTTGTGGATAGCCACAGACTGTACCTGCCAGGTCATACAGATCAGTGTCTCTGGCCACGGACACGGTACCTGTGCCTTGCAGGGGTGCTATGGACCGTATCCAGTACCACCCCAGACTGGGTACTGTCATCAGAAGCAGGTGTTCATTGACTGGACACAGATCCCTGTCGGGCCTGGCCAGAGCCACGTGCACGTGGTCTCCTGGGGTGGTCTGATGACAGCTCAGACCCAGCATTGCTGGGGCTGCTGCTGGCACTACAGGGGCAGCTGCGGCCCTGTTGTCGTCCGCAAAGACTGCCAGCTGCTGCTGTTGCTGGCATACGGCCACGTCGAAACCTCAACCATCCACCATTACCCTGGCTCATGGACATGTAGTTGTGGAACCGGTCTAATATGTCCCCACAACGTCTAACTGAATCAAATTCACTGGCCTGTCCAACAATGTAAAACAAATGCAGCCCCTCACGAGCTGTAACAGTCCCAGTTAAAAGAATGATGCACTGGCACACTTTAGCGTTAGATGATAAGAATCCTTCTTTAATACGAATTGTTAAAACAGAATAGCTTCACAAACTGGTTGAGCGCTTTCATCTACTCCTGTAGATTTCCTCAGAACCATTTGAAAGTGCTTAATTACATATTATATAGTCTCCTTTCTCCAATAGCATCATCACATTAATTAGCTAAAAACAATTAATGACTAACCATGTAAAGCTGTTTAAAGTGCACAGTGCTAGATTCCCTCAGATCTGTTCCTTCCCTCTAATAACTTATTTTTTAAAAAAACCTTGTGTATGTCTGTATTGTTTTGAACATACATTCATATTCACATGTCTTAAATACATTACATTATAAAATTATTAGCTATTAAAACCTCATAAAGCTAAGAACTATAAAAAATAAAAAAATATACAAAAAGCCTCAAAGTGAATGGCGTGAAATCACGGATGGCAGCCGCAATGTCACGCATACTGTCAGTCATGGCTGTGCGACATGCTGTCAGCTCCCTCAGACCCTGTCTGGTGTACCGTTCCATACGTGACTGTGCCTGCATGACAGCCCGAAACATAGCTGAGGTTGTAAGACCTCTGTGGGCACGTCTGACAGGGGCAGTACGCCCACGGATGCTCCCACGAGAACCCCTGGACATCTGTCTGTGTGGTACCATCTCTGGGCCATGCCCATGGCTGCTGTGTGGGGAGGCATGTGCCACAGATACCACATTACCCTGGTCAATGCCCACTGTATGCTGTCCATCACCTAGGGACATTGGTGACAAAGGGTGTATTGGCAGGATAACTGTGCGCATTGATGGGGTCGACAGCTGTGTACTGTCAATCGGCTGACCAATGGTGGACCCTGGCATACCTTCCTGTGCCATTACACAGATGTCATCATTATCAGTACCTATGGCACCTGATTCAGGTTCCCTGCTACATGACACCAGAGCAGCACCAGAACCTGTGGGAGGGAAACAGGAAACACAGTTTACAAGTGATGCACACATGCACACATGCGTACATGCACACATGCACAGGTGCACAGGTGCACACATGCACAGGTGCACACATGCGCACATGCACACATGCAAAGGTGCACACATGCACAGGTGCACACATGCACACATACACAGTTTCACACAATTGTACAGTACTCAGTATGCATGATATCAAGACACAGACACACCTACATGCATACAAAGAGCACTACTAAGTGAGCCTAATATTACTATTACTATCAAGACTATTACAGATATTGTTAATACACACTCACCAGCATGGATAGGCTGCATTGCTGTTACACCGGAGGGACCTGCAGACGTGAAGAAACTAATGTCAACTGTGCCATTGTTACTGAGTATGATACAGGTCAGTAGTACAACAGTCGCCATTCACAGGTCAGCTGCTAATATTGAGGATATCACACTTGTACATTAAATACTATGGTGACAGCTACAAACCAAGGACACACCTCACACATGCATTAACTACCAGTGTACACAACAGTCAACTATACATATGGCATATTACCTGCATGCTCACTGTCTTGCTGCTGCGTGGCTCTAGCCTCCATCATAATGCATGTCTGCTGCTGTTGTTGTTGCTGGCTGACTGGAGCCACTACACTCATGAGTAGTCCCTCCAGTCTGGTGAGTGGGGGATGTGTAGCCACCCCACCACCTGTGGCAACCTATTGCCTGTGGATATCCGACGCACGCTGACGGACATTTCTGATTAAATCACTGCAGTGATGTCGTACCTGCTCATATGTCCTATTATGCGTGCCTATGTCCTTTACCCGATGGACCAGGTCTTGCCACAGTGCAGCCCTCTCCTGCTGATTCTGGCTGGTGTGGGAAAAGAGTATTGCATAATCCCGCACCAGGCTCTGGTGTATCTCCTCATCCTCAGCTGTGGAGTAAGTGGGATTCCGCGGGTGAGCCATGTACCTGAAAAAGAAAATAACCTGATATCAGCAATATATGTCAGCAGAATTTGGCACACATACTACACATGCTACTCAACTGTTATGATACAACATATCTCACATATATAGCATCTGTCTGTCTATTGGTGGATACACATGTAAATGGCCAGGTATCAGTGCTCAGCCAGCAACTGTGCAACAGTACCTGGCATACTCCATACGACATACTACCAAACCCCAGCAGTCAGAACACTGATTCAGGTCAAGAGCACCTCCTCACTCTGGGGTTTGTATCTAGGTACTGTATGGCCTACATCATCAACTACTGTGAGCTGACCACACACTAATTGCCCTGGATATACATATCCCACCTCCACCACCAGCACAAACGACTATAGTGAATAACATTGCAGATGCAAACTTTACACTTTGTAACAGTGACATGGTATCCTTTCAGCCCACTGGGCCAGTGGCAGATACAACCCACAATGCTGACCCCTACACAAATGCTTTCTACAGACATCTCCGAGAATGCATGGATCATGCAATCCCATATATGACCAAGACACTCTCCACAAAGGGACAGCATCCTGTCTGGTGGACCCCAGCCATAGACAGATTGTATTACAGAAGATGGAAGCTACTGCAAGACAGAGCATAATTCCATAAAGGGAAGGCATGTCTGAGCAGCACTAGTAAGGATCAATTTTCCATCATACAAACATCCATGGGCAACTTTGAGAGGGAAATCAAGAGGGACACTACAGATAACCAGAAGGCCTTCTTCAGTTATGTTAGCAACCTGGTCAGAATCCATCCTCTATGCCCATAGTTAGTACACAACAACAAATATTTCACTGAAACCACAGATATTGACAACATTGTGGCAGACAGGTTCAGTGCAGGTGTCACCCCACCCTCTCCCCCAAAATAAGACATAGTTATCCCAGCTGACTGTAACCTCCCTGTCATCACAGATGTCCAGGTGAGAGCCGCCCTCATGAAAGCAGAATACACAACATGACTGGGACCTGATGGTATCCCCAGTTGCATGCTACATAAACTCTGACAGGAGCTAAACACACATATTGAAGTGCTATGCAACACTAGCCTGACTACAGGATATGTATCTGTACACTGGCGCACAGCAGCAGTGGTTCCACTCCACGAAGGAGGCACCTCAACATACCAGTACAATACAACACAATACATTACATTACAATACAATACTATACAATATGCTATTGCCCCTGGGACTACAGCAGCATACTGTTCTGCTACCCTGACCACTGTGACACATGTGGTGTGATGGTACCTGCTGCTGTCACACAGTTACACAGGGTGACTCATATGGCATATTACCTATCTGACTAACATTCAGCAGGGGTATGTGTGACATGTACTCATGGGGAGTCTTGCTTCTTAACACTGTGTGGTTTATTGCAGGGTATGTCTTATCTGTGGGTAGGATCTTTTACCTACACATCTGCTCTCTATTGCAGTGGCATGGACAACACACAGCAGTCATTTAGGTTGTGGATGGTGTGAGGTGTTACTATGGTTGTTGGACATCTGTCATGGGTGTGACTTACGTATGTAAATCCGGGAGTGGTAACCTATATGTGGGTAGTATGTGTGTACTCTGTGGTGTTGTCAGTCACTGTGCATTGGTAATGTGTTTGAGTGCATTGTCACAGTGTTGTACATGTCACTGTGTCCTTCTCCATATCTATAGCTGTCGTGAGGTCCATACTATGGCATCCATTATATGTAGGGGTACACCGACCTACATGTCCATAGCTGACACGCCATGTCTGCTGACACATACCATGTGCAGGTATTCCAGGAATAGTGTGTCACTGTGAATATCATTGGGGCAACTATTGTACACATTTATGACCCTGTTCACCCCTGACACATGCAATGGTGGGCAGCCAATCATATCTGGTGGTTACTGGTGTAGGTGATTTGAAATGGGGTATGGTACTCCGGTTTTGACACTGGTGTTCACTCCATGCCTTTGTCACCAGGCACCTTTTGCAATACATCTGTACACATGTGCATCACTCAGAATTTATATACATCTCTCTCTCTCTCTCTATATATATATATATATATATATATATATATACATATATATATGTATGTATGTATATATATATATATATATATATATATATATATATATATGTCTGTATACATATACACATATATATATTGATGTACATATATTGCTATAGATGTGGAGAGGGGGGGACACAGAGGGGGTGAGAGTGACAGAGGGGGTGGAACAGGGGGTGTTGAGGTCGTCATATACAGTCATACCTGTAGATAGTCAGATCAGTCTGTCTATGTATATGTATCTACATATATCTATATCTGTAAGTGTGCATTACATATATATGTTTGTACATATTCTATCTATCTACTTCTGTCTATGTATTCCTACATCTCTCTCTATGTATGTATACATATATGCATATTATATATATATATATATATATATATATATATATATATATATATATATATGTACATACATACATACATACATATTTTGACATACATACGTATCCATATGATAGACAGGTTTATCAACATGTTTGTCTACCATACTGTATACACACACTAACATACTGCTAAACATACATAACTGTGAAACCTACTTTGTACATTGCACTACAACCTACAGTCAACCTACATTGATATGTGCTCATAGATGCTCTCACATACAAATGTATGTACAGCCTTCACTGATAGTTGCTGTATGTCCCCTGCCCTTTACACATCTTCATATATATATGGATACAGACCAATGACACGTATGGAGGGTTCACAGTATGTAGACCTTTATAGTATTACTTTACATTACCTGTGTTTGTCACAGCTGCTTGTGTTGCTGTCTGGTTTTCTGTCCTGCTGCTCCACTTCCCAGTTGTCAGCTTTCAGGTGGCTGTTGCTTAACAGTTTTGTTTGTGTCTGCTTAATTTCAATTTTCTCTGTCTCTGTCTCTCTCTCTGTCTGTCTGTCTGTCTGTCTGTCTCCCATGTCCTCCTCAGGGTGCAATGAAAGTATTGCATGTGTGGACTGGGAGTACAGCATACTTTTGTAGGTATCTGCATATGCCCATGTGATGGCCTCTGCACCAGTTGTTAGCCAGCATTTGCTAATTGCATGCAGCCAGTTGTGTACTGATTGCAGTTCTCACTGTGATTTCAGAACAGTGCTATAAAAAGGTATGTGAGATAGGCGTAGCCCTTTCAGATTTTTAGGGCAGGGACCATGCTGGTATGCTGTGGACAATGTTCTGTGAGTGTAAAGGTTGGTATCTCTCTCATATTTCCAGCTGTGTTGTAGATTAACATTCCTCCATTCATTTCTCCAGTTTCCTGTACTAACTGTGTATGTACACTGACACCTACAACTACTACTACTGTTAATGTGTGTTTGTGTGCTTTCCTTTCACTTTTGCTTGCCCTTTGTTGCTAAGGCTTCAATATTTGCCCTTTACAGTCACTACTTGTATGCCTGCTAGGTGTCCTGACGGTAGTGTGCTGCTGTAGCTTTCCTATTTTCCATGTACATTCACACCTTGGAATGCTTGCTATATCTACTAGGGTGTTATAGCATGCAGTGTGGTCTGGCCATGGTGTGGGCCTTGACATCTATTAGGGTATTTGAGTATGCTGCTGAGCAGGCCCCAGAGACTCTCAGGTTCATCTGTTATCTGCCTCATGGAATGGTACATATCAGTGGGGTACACCCATTAAATTGTCTGGTATGCTGCAGTTGTGACTGTGGGTTAGCATGAGCATATGTATTACTGCACTTATTCTGCCATGCAAGTGGTGAATACTTTCAGGACTCCATAGTTACCATTGCATGTGTTGTTACACCTTTCTGCCTACTGTTTGTACATTTCACATGGAGTCTGTGGGGCATCCCTGTAAGTCATTCACTGTTGCTATGTCTAGGCTCTTAACTATTCAAATATGGTGGTGTCAGACCTCTCATGTGTACAAATATTTGCAGGTTGTCCACATTTCTGCCTCATATTTTGGTCAATATCTCATGCACAGCTTTTTCTGGCAAATCACTCTGGGCTCAAGTCAGAATATAGTGACAAACATTCAAGTTTCAGACTTCATACCCTTCCAAACATCCCACAAAATGCAGACCCTGTTACTCTCTGAACTGTCTGCGTTTGTTGTAACATTATTTGTAATGTGTCCTTGGTTTTGGGCCTTTGCTCCACATATTTTATTACTTGGTCCAGATGTGTTCCTGTAAGAGGTTGTGGGGTATGGGCAGTGATTATCCTGCTGTGAGTATGTGTGTGGCTTGCAAGGTGCTACAATGACATTATTACCTACTAGCTACCAACTAGCATGGCTGTTTCTGTTCACACACTACTATTATGAAACTCCACTAGTTTTGACAGTAATTCTAAATGACATGCTTTGTGTACTACACATCCTATATTCCCTTTACATTCATTCCTACTATTACATGATATATTTATTTTTGCACAATGTTCTTGTATAAGAGTCATGGCTTAGTGGTAAGTCATGCAGACTACTGTTTCCAAGGTCCTGGGTTCGGGACTGACAGTGGGATTTTATTTTGCTTCTGAATTGACTACAGGACCTGTCAATCAAAGTGACTAAGGCACTTTTAAGCAGTTGAAACCGGGTTAGCGCTGGTTTGCGCGGAGCTCACGCATGCGCACTAGTGTTTAGCTCCGCGCACACAAGCGCACACCTGCTTACAACCGCTTAAACGTGCTTACTCTTGCGCACACCCGCGCTATTTTCTTTGAAAGAAATGAAAATGGGGAGACAGGAAAGTGGTGAAAAGGGGGTCACAAAGAGGGTAAGACAGTAGGGAAACAAGCTTGGGTTTTGCAGGAGGGATGTAGGTAAGGCCCATAGCTGCCCATTCCTTCATCAGCAACAGCTGTGCATATGTTTGTAATTTGGTGTGACATTTGATACCTTCCACCCCTGAGAGAGGTGTAAGGACAACAGTAATACTTGTTGTACAGCCAATTGTAATTGATAGTTTCCATGTCTGGTAGACATATGTGCGGAATGGGCAGCTATGTATGGGGCGTAATTTTTTTGTGGGTACAGAGTGCCCCCCCCCCTTTTTTTTTCAGGTGAGAGTGGTATGTCAGGTGAGGGAAGTCAGTATAGCTGGGGAGGTAGGTTGGGTAGGTCAACAGACAAGACAAACAAGATGCATACAGGGGCGGTGTATGACACGTGTGGGGGGTTACACAATTGACGGGGATGGAGGTTTGGATATCCAGAGCCCATGAGCCCACAGATGGCAACAGTGGAACTGATATCCCCACCCATGGGCAGTTGCCACTGTTCCTTCACTGCCCAGGACGGGGCTGTGCTGGGGGCTGTGTAGGCCGGGCAACAGGCATGCCCATAAGTTGTGCCACCTGTGCCTCAAGCTGGCGTAGGGGCTCAAGAACAGAGTCCCGGATCTCCCTACTCACCGCAGTCCGAACGCTACGGAGGGTGAGTGGTGGTTCTCCGGCCATGCTTGCAGAGGGGGGACGGGCTCCATCCCCTGCAGCGCTTCCACCCGCAGGTGGCACAGTGCCACTGGAGGAGGGTCCAGACTGGGCACTAGTGCCAGGTGCACTCGCCAGCTGAGGTGGGAGAGGTGGGTCCGCTGGAACCCGCCTTCCCTGTCGTTCTATGTTTTGCATTATGTCATGACAGTTTGGGTTAGTAACATACAATACCATTCGCAATTAGTTGTAACAGCATGCATTAGTATTCCCATTAACCAAACACCCAGATATTCACACCATTGAACAGCAAGAATAACACATGCAGTCTAACAACATGCAGGGTTGATTGATGGCAACAGGCCATCAGGTTTGGATGTATGAACAGGGCAGATGCATCAATGGACATGCAAATATTTAGGACCCATCAGGACAAATGTCCAGGGGTGTTAATTGTGATTGCACATACCATTTTCACGTGGAATGGATTATATGTGGTTATAGGGTGGGGTGAAGAAAATATTATTAACACCTTCGAATACCAATACATATGCTGTACATTTCTAATAGCTACAGATATATATACACACTACTGTTCTAACTACAGTTTCCTATATGATAACTACTTCAATTTGGTGATAGGACTGCTACTGCTACATCAATCTACATTTTAGTGTTATTCATACACGTTCATATCTGGCTTTGTTCAGCTACATCATCCTGCTACATATGCTTTATATAGCTATGCTTTATATAGCTATAGACAACTGTGGATGTTTGATATTTCAGACAATCATACTATCTGCATATTGCAGACTGAGAGCAACATATCCAGATTTTGGGGTACACATTCCAGCTGCAGCAACACTTTGGACACATTTCACAGTTTGGTTCTACTTGTCACATTCATTTCATTCTGTACTGACTGCAGTATACTTTATACAGGGGTTATTACTACTTTATTGGTGGATTCATAACTCTTTCTCACACCCTCTCACTTGTTTTCCTTTTACTATTCAGGATGGTACTTACTTCTAGGCTTTATTGGCATGTTTTACCTGTAGTTATTGCAATCCTTTCCAGCAGTCTCACTTCTGTCATGTTTCAGTATTTCAACAGGGATATATTTCACACATGTGAGTTGCTCATCTTCTGCAGCTGTACTTTTCAGCCTGCTGCAGGTTGTGCACTATGATATTATAGGTGGGGCATCTTTATTTCAGAATTTATTTCAGACATTTTCATTTTTCTGTTTGGATTTCAGACTGCAACACACTTTTGTAATCAAGCAATACTTGCAAACACTTTTACACTGTTACTTGCACATTTTATTACTTAGTGACTACACTGCACTCTTTTGCTAACTGTCATACTTTTATATTTCTTTACAGTTACTGGGAGTGGATTACTGACCTGCCTGGTGGCGCAACCGCACCAGCCTATCGCCATAGGCTCATCGGTTCACAGAACGGACACCTGCAGCTGTAATATAAATGAAGTAATATTGGAATACACATCTTCATAATATCAGCTAATTTAATTTCTTACATATATAATTAAATGTAACTTACTCAGTAGTGGGGCGTTGGGCATTTGCCGGGCCTCCTGGATCCAAAGGTTCAATTGGTCCTGCTAGTGTCTCTTCAGGTCCGCATGGTGGTGATGGACCTGCTCACCAGTCCTTGGAATCCCTGTGGCACTGGTAAGATCATGAGCCAACCGGTCCCACGCCTCAGCCCTATATGCTCCCCACAGGACCTGGCCCTGCATGAGTTGGGCCTCATGATTGTGGACTAAGAGCCAGACCATGTATCTGGACTCCTCAACGCCCCACCTCTGTGCTTGAAAGCAACTACCCTCACCTACACCTGACATTCTGTCTGCAAGTCAGTTCTACAATCGTTTATGCTGTGTATTCCTGCCTATGGGGCTTATATATGCCATTTTTCCCACACTTATTTGTGATTGGCCATTTTGGATTTGTATCCACTTCACAAAACCTGCTTTGTCATGCTCCACTTTCTATTCATTCCTATATATTTGCTATTACTGCATTTCTGAGTACATCTGTTGTAGCTTAGTGGTTCAGTACCTTGACTATGGTGCATGGTATCCTGGGTTCGAACCTGGCCACTGCTTTTTATATTTTATGACTGTCTAGACAGGCTAGGGGGTGTGTCTGTGTAAAGGCAGTTTTGTTACAGCTTGCTCAACGTTGCCCGCCGGTTAGCTTGTTTGTGCAGTGCGCAGGCTTACGCCTCATTTGGCTGTCAGCATGCATAGTACGCTCAGCTCAGCAAGGGGCACACAGTTTGAGCGTGTTAAATCACTGCTCAGCTAAGGGCACTCATTTGCACCTGTTAAACCACTGCTCACCTACGGGCAGATGCACTCACCTTGTTAAACTGTAGCTCAGCTATAGGCACATCTGACATTTTTTTATTGTTTTATTACCTCACATTTCTTCAAAATAAATGGACTATTTCATTACATTTTACATAAAATGTGATTTTATATGTGTACATGTTTGTCAGGAACTTATTTCGTGCTTATTTTGCTAAAAATAAAAGTTGGTGGTGTGGGGGCTCGAACCATGAATGCCTGCTCTTTAGCTGACATGTCTACCGCTACGCTATTGCTTCTTGGCTTAGTTTGCATATTTAATTCTTATATGCTTTCCCACTGACTGCTAACTGTAGCTGCGCTATGGGCACACCCGCGCAAACGAGCGCACTCACGGGCAAACATCTTTACAATTTAAAAAAATATATAACATGTTTATTTATATATTTTCTGTTCATAGTCTGTGGGGGCATGTGTTGTGTTGTGTTTATTCACATTTCCGTGGACTCTGTCATGGGTGTTTACTTTGGGCACTTTTACTCTTCTGGGGGCGTGTCCGCTTGCAGGGCTCTGCCTACGGACACGCCCCCTACTGTCTTACATGGACTGTGTTAGACTTAGGTGTGATTCAGCATGCTCTCATGAATATGCAGAGCATGCTGACATCACTCCGTTTAACTACAGCCTCCGTGTAAGAGTTATAACTCTTACACGGAGGCTTCGTGAATCCTGCCCTGAGACTTCTCAAAGAAATGAGAAAGTATATCAAAAGCAATATTTTCACACACTTAAATATGGTATTGTAAAGATTTTAATAATCATTAACACTCCACATGCAGTAAAAGAAAAACTTTCAACAATCCACTACAGATTCCTGAAACTCAAATGTTGGTTTTGTGTCTGTTTACAAAGTACATTCACATTATTATTAAGAATTCTGGTCTGTTTCTCTCCATTCAGAAATTGAACAGGTAAAGAATAACTTGTTTTACAGTTCCAAGCACCTTTTAACGAAGAAGATTCAAATCACAAAAAGCAGCAGAGTGGCATTACAGAAGCAAACTTTTCTTCTGGTTTTAAGTACTATGTTTAAATAACTTCCCTTTATTACATTTTCTGTAGTTTAGTTTTACATTGCTCAGCTTCAAGGGGCACTTCCAATAGACACAGTCCATATTTTCCTTCTTATCCCATTACCTTAGTTTTAGGTTGCTATCACAAATTACTTTAAAAGCACACAAATGCCTTCAAAGTGTGAACAATATAACTGAAAACAGTGCACAAAAAACTGCACTGCTGGAAAAACACATGCCTAATGTCTTATTAACCACATTGTGCCAATCACTTTCAGTAATTATTAGCTGGACCATCTGTCACTATCTACTGCAGACAGTACTGTGTATTCCAGCACAATTTTATTTTATTTATTTCTACCCTTTGTTTGACCAACTTGTAACTACTGAAATAACTCAAAGGAAAATGACCCAGCAGTACAGGTATGATTCCATTCTCTGAATTTACATTCAAAAAAGTCACAGGAAATTAATTATATACATTTTATCCATGCTGCATATACTACAGTAAATGCAAGATGTAAAAGGAAGCAAACTCTTTGCTGAGAAGATTGCAGTAGTGAGTGATTTTTACTCAACTGGTTGTGTGTGCTTTCAGCAGCAGAAGCTGTTAAGACTCCTTACCTTGATTGCCTCCCCCCTAGAGTGCTTGAAAGGAGCAGGAGAAGATGCAGAACAATCTCAGCACACCAGCAGCAATCACCCTCATTGCAAATCCAAGTTCAGTGGCATCTTTCCTTGTTTCTATTTAAATGGTGTGTGAAGGCCACGGTGGTGCAGCTGTTAGCATTGTCGCCTCTCAGCAAGAGGTTCTCTGGTTTGATTATCTGCTGGAGTGCCTTTTGTGCAGAGTCTGCATGTCCTCCCCTAGTTGAGTGAACATTAAAGACATGCAGGTAGGTGCGTGCATGTGTGGTTGTTCCTTCTTTGAAGGTTGGGTGCCGGGCTGGCAACTCGACACCATAAAAATCCACTGCCAATCAGCGGACTGGTGATCAGCTGTGATGATCCCTAACTGGGAAAAGACGAAAGACTTTTAAGAAGCGAGCATGGAACAGCAACAAAAAGGCTCTGCTGCTGATCACTGTACCAATTAATTTAAGGAGAGAAAAATAATAGATGCATTAATTTCAGATGCTGGTTTGCAAGAAAAGCACGGTGACAGGACAGGAGCGATCGGTGTGACCTAATGCAAAGGTTCTTCTTAAAGAAGAACACCCTTAAAATAGAAAGTTTTTTTTTTTTTTTTTTTAATTAAAGAAACAGGGCAGCAGGGGTGCCGGTATCCAGTAGCAGTGCGTACCGGCCCCAAAAAAGCCCTGTTTATAATAGTGTTGGAACACTAAATAATGCCTTCGCTAAGCATGTTCGAGACACTAATGAATAACGCTGCTTTAAGTTCACGGTAGTAGGTAAAACAAAAATCACCATGAGGCAAGGGGACATAAGTAATAAAATGGAGATTAATGAATCAGAATAGATTATTAAATTACAGGCAATGGAAGGCAGTGGTCTCAGTGATAGGATACCTATCAAACCTCATCTGAAAGCAGGAAGGCATCTATAAGGTTCTGATTTTTTATGAACTAAATGTAAACAATGCTTGTTGCTGTGCATTTACTGCAAATTGAATGAAAACAATGTTCTGATATGTTTCATGATGGGCTAGTTTTTGGCACCAAGTTTGAATTAATTGAGTTGGAGTGGTATGTTTTTAATGAACAAAGTATAAAGTAAGTGTTTTAGAACTGTTAAATTGGTCTGATGAAGCAACAAGGAGAGTTGTGAAAGCACTTAGTGTTTTTATATGTTTTAATTGCTTTTACTGTCATTTTTTCTGCTGAATGAACAGTGCACGTGTCGGCCCCGTTTGCTGTTGGATTGAGTGAGGACTTAGAGTTACATTGGGAAAGGTGGAAACAATCTGTTTTTCAGTGAGTTAGATGACAGAGACCTGCCATTTAAAATTGTGCTGTTTAAACAGTGAACAGAAGTTCAGTGTTTTGTGAGAAGCACCTTTTATATGTTAGATTTAAAACTTTGCCTGACCAGCATAATCCAAAGTGCACTTAATACTGTGTAGACAGTTTCTGCAAGAAAACAGGTTAAAATGTAGTAGCCTTTTTTTTCCTGTTTACATTCGAAATACTAGAACTTAATGCAGTGCATAACAACAGTAAATGCTTTTGCTAAAATGCAAGTTTAATGTACACGTGGAGACAAAATATTCATATGACATTTATTTGAACTGTGCTCATGAAGATGATTCTGTACAGATTATTGGTTTAGCTGGAAATGTTTTCAAAGCTCATTCTATTTAGTTCCCTGGAAATGACCATAATAATGTAGAAGGATGTAGAGTTTTTTTTTTATTTATTTTAATTAGTATTGAATGTGTCTCCCATCATATTCTTATGAGTGAAGTATGTTTAATTTTTAATGTAGCTACTTCCTAAAGTTTGTCTTTCAGAGAGAGAGGTAACTGGTAAAAAAGTGTACCTTTACCTTAGCCTTAAGCAGCATTCTACCTTCACCTAGGATGATGCCATAATACAGACAAAAAATGATTGAGTTCAATAATTGGCTTAACTTCTAGTGTCACTCCAGGTGGATTCATACCTCTCAACCTTGAAACATCAAAAATCTGGACAAGGCCCATGAAAAATAGGTACAAATCTGTATGCTGTTTAACATAACATTTGCATACATAATTATGTAACCCCGCCCACTCACGTGGAATTGTGGGATGCCAACTTTCATGCAAACTGAAGAACAGCCAACCAAAATATGGCACCAGAGTCCCCCTGCAGCCATTCCAATGTCCCATTACCTGGCTATGTTGCCCCATTTACCATAAACACTAATGTGTGCATGCATACTGCTTTACTTCTACAATGATTATTTGGATTTTATTGTTTACACTTTACAGCACAATGCACAAACACCAATAGACATCTGTTAAACAAAGCAATACTGTCTCACAATGAAAATAGACTTGGCATTAAAACTTCTCTGTCCATGAAACTCACATTCATTAAAATAGCATTGAAACCTACACCACATCCAAAGAAAATGCATCTGGCCAGTGCTGGATAAAGATTACCTTTGGGTTGTTTTCAAATCACTGGCCCCTTGCACACAAAACAAGAACCACACATGTGTTCTTTGATAGACCTTCCTGACTTTAGTAAATTATATTCCTTGTATAATACAGCACACTTGTTAGACAGAGCACATTTTAAATTTATTGTTTGAACATTTTTTTCAGTAGGCAATGAAATGAAATGCATGAAACAGTAATGACAAAACTGCCCAATTCAGAACATTTCCATCATAAAAGTCTACTTCCACACACACAATATTCATATAAAAGTAGAATGACAGTGTAAGGCATGGGCATCTTGCACAGCTTCTTACACTTATTTTCAATTTAAGTTTTTATTTTTTTTTTGGGGGGGGGGGAAGGCCAAAAACCAGGGACACATTTTAAACATTGCTTGTATAATTTTGTAAAGTTGCTAGAATAAAATGTGTTACCACCATGCATTTCACTGGCAAGTCTTGAACACAGGGGTCTGTGCACTACAGTCAGAGCAACATACCACTATGCCATATCAGCAGCTTGTTTCCCAAAAGATAGGAAGACTGAAATGTAAATGGCTATATCATTTATGATGAGAAGAGAGAACTGGAATCACTAGTTCTCAACCTCTTAGCACAAAAAACCTGGACAAGCCAATAATGGGGGAATACAGCCCCAAAATAGGGACATATTTCAAATACTGTTCTTATAAACCTAGAAAATTGCTAAATTATATTCCATGTATAATACAGCCCACTTAGTTATAGCACATTTTAAATGTATTGTTTGAACATTTTTTCAGTAGGCAATGAAACAAAATGCATGAACCAGTAATGACAAAACTGCCCAGTTTAGAACATTTCCATCATAAAAGTCTACTTACACACACACACACACACACACAGTTTAGAACATTTCCATCATAAAAGTCTACTTACACACACACACACACACACACACACACAAATAGAATGACAGTAGTGTAAGGCATAGGCATCTTGCACAGCTTCTTGCACTCCTTTTCAATTTAAGTTTTTTTTTTTGGGTGGGGGGGGGCAAAAGGCCAAAAACCAGAGACACATTTTCATTTTAAACATGGCTTCTATAATTTTGGAAAGTTACTAGAATAAATTGTGTTACTACCATGTATTTCATTGGCAAGTCTTGAACACAGGACTCTGTGCACTACAGTCAGAGCAACATACCACTATGCCAGATCAGCAGCTTGTTTCCCAAAAGATAGGAAGACTGAAACTTAAATGGCTATCATTTAGTGAATTCACTTCTCACTTCTCACTTCTCACCATAGATGTTCTTCATGTTTCACTGTTGCAGTCATTACATTTAGGTAATCTGCTGGCAGGTTGCCCTCAGTCGGCCTGAATAACAAAGTCTTGGGTCCTGCGTCGGTTGCTGTCTCCTCTTCCATGATGGCAGGTCATCAGGAGTATAAAACATGCAGCCAATGCCATTTTATTCAGTCTTTCTTGCCGTGTGGTGCCCGAAGCAGAAGCAGTTTGCAAATGCCAGTTCGCTGACTTCTGGAATTTTTGCATTCGAGTTTCAGAACCGAAGTCTTCAACTAAAGCTAAGTACCCCATTGGGGAAAATTTTTCTTGCTCCTTTCCGATGTCAGTAAAAGTTAATAATTGCATTACTTGTGGGAAGCAAATACCTCATAAGGATTTTCATTTGTACTGTATTCCTTGCCTAGGCCTAGATCATAATGTGCCTTTCTGTCGGTTTTGTGCTAGATTTAACCAACACACTATTAAACGTTGGTATATTTTTACTTCTAAATATTTTGGATCCAGATTTAATTACCCTGAAATGTCGTCTGTTAGCAATCCGACTACCGGAGTTCGCAAAAAACGCAAAGAAAAAGACAGACAGACCATCGAGGTCCAAAACCGACGATGAAACTTCTCCTAAGCCAGTCGCCAGTACTCAGTGAGGCACTTTCGCAGCCCCTGATACCCGTTACTTTTGAGTCGCAGGCCTCTACCGAGACCCATGCAGAGTCCGATATGCCGCGAGATTCTCAGAGTATTGAACCTGCGGACGTCTCTCCCTTGGATGGGTCCAGAGCTGCTGAGCAGGCACCAGCTTCTCAGGGTGTTTTCAGGCCTCAACATTTTTATATAAAACTGATGCCAGCCTCAAAAACAAGATCAAAAACATCTTCTATGTGTAAACAACCAATGCATGAGCCACGTGAACAGGGCCCTATGCCTAAAAAACAGATGATCAAAATAGCCGAGGACTTAATTACCTTGATCAGGGGTTCCCAACCCCACTCCCTGCTAAGAGGCCTAGGCAAGGCACTGATTATGAATCTTCAGATCAGGTTTTCATTTCTTCTGATTCCTCTTCTGATCAGGAATTTTCTATTCCACCCTATGAGGATTCTGATGCAGAAGAATCCATCTCATCTGCATCTCCTCCTGAGGATTATTCTTTTGGAGAATCTTCGCATACTTTAAGGGAACATTTTCACTGGGAGAGTCAGGATTTCTCTGAATCAAAAAAGAGACAGGGATTTCCTTCTTCTTCCTCAGCATAGGCCTTTGGCAATACCTCCTGTATTAGACATTGTTGATGATATGTTTTCAGAATCAAGGATGGCTCCTGATTCCCAACCTCTGGCTCCTAGTAAGCCAGACAGATATTACAAGGTTCCTCACTCCCACAAATTTCTATTAAAAAATTCTGCTGCTGACCCTGAGACTATCTCACAGGGTCCCAAAGGTGTAAAGGCCTCTACAGCCAAAAATCCTACCCCCTCTGATAGAGATTCCAGGGCACTGGATAGATGGGGAAAGAAGGTTTATACGTCTGCAACCTTGGCAATTAGGGCCTTAAACTGCCAGTTTCATATGCTTAAATAGCAGCATGTTATGGGCTTATTGAAACAGAAAATGATTTTGATTTCTGATTGTGTGGAAAATAAAGAATTACAGGAATTATTGCATTCAGCAGAACAGGTTGGAAAGCATACTTTGCAATGTGGTTTTGATTCCTTGGAGGCCTCTTGCAGGGCTGCAGTTACTGGATCTGTGATTAGAAGGCATGCCTGGCTCAAGGAGCAAAATCTGCCTGATCATGTTAAAGCTAAATTGTTGGATGCCCCCTTGCAGCATGATACTCTGTTTGGTAATAAGGCAGAAGAGGTTTTAAAGAAAATGGAAGACAAAGCTAAATCTATGCAAACTGTAAAAGGTTTCTTACACGTGCAGCCACCCAGGTTCAGTAGGCACTGGCCTACTAAAAATTGGTCCTTTCCTTTGTCCAACAGAGCCTCTCAAGGCAAATCCAGGTGCTCAAAAGGCTCTAGATCCTAATCACAGGGTTCTTACAGGTCAAAGCAATGGGGTGCCTCCACCTCCAAATCTGGAGGAAACAAAGCACAACCCTATAGTAAGCAGTCTCAATGACTTCCCACTACCTTCACCAAACACTTATCTTTTGGCAGCCCCCTTGGGGGGAAAATTAGCACTTCATGCTCAAAATTGGCAGTTAATTATCCAGGACAAGTGGGTATTAAACATAGTATCCCAGGGGTACAAATTTCATTTCCATACTTTGCCAGTTCCAAACGGTTGGCCAGATCTGCCACAAAATCAATGGGCAGAGGCTCAAAAACAAGTTATGCCCCTCATGGATATGGGGGCTATTCAACCAGTACCAGAAAAGGAAAAAGGGCAATGTTTTTATTCAAGACTTTTCCTGGTAACCAGAAAACACAATGCCTGGCATCCAGTACTGGGCTTATTGATTTTGAACACGTTCCTGGACATTCCAAAATTCAAAATGCTGACTTTACAACAGCTACTGCCTATGCTGGGCAGGAACGCTTGGTTAGTGACTCTAGACTTAAAAGAGGCATACCTGCATATCCCAATAAGGGAATCGTGCAGAAGATACCTCTGCTTCAAGGCAGGTTTTTTGCATTACCAATTCTCTGCACTGCCCTTTGGCTTATCTACTGCACCCAGGGTCTTTACAAAGTACCTGGCACCAGTAATTACATTCTGCAGACAAAGAAGCATACACATTTATCCTTATCTGGACGACTGTCTCATTCAAGCAGAGGATAAGGACACTCTTCTTCAACATCTGGCATTTGTAAAAAGGCTTCTAACATGCCTAGGGTACACAATAAATGAAAAGAAATCACAACTGGTACCCTCTCAAATAATTACATTCCTGAGTGCAAGATTGAATACAACTGCCCAGATGGCTTACCTTACGCCAGACAAACAAAGGCAACAGACAACATACTTCAAACAAATGGCACCAAAAACCCAGTTATCTGCAAAAAAAATTCTGCAGGCTTTGGGGTTCATGGCATCCTGCATTCTACTAATTACATATGCGAGACTGCATATGAGGAAACTTCAATGGTACCTAAAATGTTTATGGAGTCAACATTGTCACAATCTGGAAACAATGATTCCTCTCATTCCCTGCCTACAACAGGAGTTTCTTTGGTGGGCAGAGACATGTCACCAAAATAAGAGACTGTCATTCACTCTACCCCCTGCCACTGAAACCCTAACTACAGACGCATTAGTCTATGCTTGTGGGGCCCACCTGGCAGGGAGATGCATTCAGGGCAAATGGAGCCCAAAACAAATGCATCTGCATATCAACCAGAAAGAGATGCTAGCTGTTCAGAATGCTCTGACAGCCTTTGAGGACTTACTTCATCCAGAACAACTACTGATAATGACGGACAACACCACGGTTATGTGGTACATAAACAAGCAGGGGGATACACATTCCTACCCCTTTGCAGACTAGCCATGGCATTGTGGAACACAGCTTTGACTTACCAAATACATCTTCAAGCTCAATTCCTGCCAGGAAAACAAAATACTCTGGCAGACAACCTAAGCAGAAATCTTATGAATCAGCATCAGTAGAAACTGGATCCACAAATCTTCAGCATGTTAACACAGAAATGGGGGAACCCAGACATAGATCTATTTGCCTCTACCCAAAATTATCAACTGGACAAATTCTGCACAAGGACTTATCACAGACAATACATGAAAAGTGGATGCCCTATCCTTCAGTTGGAAAAACCTATCAGTCCTTTCCTCCTCTGCCTCTTCTCTCCAAGGTCTTACTGAAGGTCAGACAGGAAAAAACAAAAATGTTCCTAATTGCTCCAGACTGGCCTTGCCAGCACTGGTACCCAATTCTAAGGAATATGTCTCAACTCCCTCCTTGGTACTTGCCTCAAATACCTCATCTACTGTTTCAGCAGAACAATCAAATTCTGTACACACAGTTCCAAACTCTGAATCTTGCAGCATGGCTGATCATTTAATTATTCAAACACCACATCTCAGTAAATCTGTGATGGATGTCATTTTGGAAGCCAGAAGGCCTAGTACTAGAAAATCTTATGCTGATAAATGGAAGAGATTCTGTGCTTGGAACCAAGCACAAGGAACGGACACAGCAAAGCCCAATATACCTCAGATTTTACAATATTTGACTGAGATGCTTGACAAGGGCCTATCTTTTTCTTCAATAAAAATCCATGCCTCTGCCATCTCAGCTCATTGCAACATGAAGCCTCCCCTCTTTTCTCATCGTCTGCTTAAACAATATCTTAGAGGGGCCAAAAATTTAAGGCCTCCCAGAAGATCACTAACTCCTGCATGGGACCTCCATTTTGGGCTGGAAAAACTCACCCTGCCTCCTTTTGAACCTGCAGCTACTGCAGATATAAAAATTTTATCTTGGAAAACAGTTTTCCTCTTGGCAATCACTTCAGCAAAAAGGGTTTCAGAACTACAGGCTCTCATGGCTGTGGAGCCTTTTATTACATTTTACCCGGACAGGGTGTCCCTCAGGACCAATCCTTCTTTTATGCTTAAGGTGGTATCCAGTGTGGTTCTTAAACAAACAATCCACCTGCCAACATTTTACCCAAATCCGCAAAACCAGGGGGAGCGGATTCTGCATTCATTGGATGTACACAGACAACTAAGATTCTACTTAAACAGGACCAAATCTCTAAGAAAGTCTGAGCAACTACTGGTGGCATTTGCTGCAGGATCAGAGGTGAAGGCTATATCAAAGCCGACTGTTTCTAAGAGGATAAGCCACTGCATTTGTTTCTGCTACTTGCACCTTGGTAAACCTGTGCCTAAGGGGATCAGGTCACATTCCATCAGGGCTGCCTCTACCTCAGCAACTTTTCTCAGACGAGTTCCAACCAAAGACATTCTAGAAGCTGTTAATTTGATCTCTGTTCATACCTTCACAAAGCATTATCATTTGCCTCTCATCTCCAAACCCAGGGCAGGCTTTGCCACTGCAGTTCTGCAGGACCTTATAGCCACTCCTAATGCTATTTAGTTCTATCCTCCCATCCATAGCTTTGGGATTCTACCCAAATTTAATGACTGCAACAGTGAATACACTTGAACATCTACATTTACAGTAAGTGTACACAACTGTACTTTCTCAACCTCTTAGCACAAAAGACCTGGACAAAGCCAACAATGGGGGGATACAGCCCCAAATTAGGTACAATTTTCAAATACTGATCTTATAAACTTAGAAAATTGCTAGAACAAAAGGTTTTTACCATTTATTTTCTGTAGAATATGAAGTCTGAAATTCAAATGCCTGTCATTATTCAATAAATTCAGCCTTCAGTGATTTGTCACAAACATCCTGAAACCACAGAGTTTATGAGGAACAGTACAAAAATAAATTCACAAGTGTTGGGGGCTAGGGACATTAGGCTATTTTTACCCTATACCCAGGGAACAGGGTTTGAGCCTGAGTACCTCTAGCCACCAGGTGTGTTATAATGGGGGCATTTACACACACACACACACAAAATCCATTTGAAAGCAAGCAGCATTTGAAGTTTCCACCCGTTACCTTAAAATCCAAACTGACAGGCTCATTCCACATAACGTCCGTTTGAACACAACCCCATTGAAAGCAGCAGCATTTGAAGTTTCAGCCCAGCCGGCATTTGAACAGAAGCCCAATTGCAGCATTTGAACAGCCCAGCCAGAAATGTGTGCAGAGCTTAATTCTGATAGGCTGGTAGCACCAACGGCGCTGACGTCATTGCGCATAGGATGACGTCAGCCAAAACAGCACGAAATATAAAAATAAAGTGGAAAAAATTGGAAATGATGGGGTGTCACTTGGGAATCATGGCACCCCATCATTTGGACTCCAAAACTCGGTAAAAACCAAGTAATTCGGATGGTTGGGAGGTACGGGTGGATTCCATATCTGTCAGCCTGGGAAGACATGGTTGATAGTCCATGCTGCTTTGCCAGAGATGGCTTTTGCCTGTCTCCTTAAGGCTTTCTGATACTGGCAAAGATGTTTGCCTCCCCCATAGTGCCTTTTTTAGGCAATGTCCAAACAACAAAACTTCTGACATAAAGAAATCCACTAAAAATGAACGCAAAGTTATGCTACTTAATGCTAGGAGCTTAAACAGTAAGCTGCACTCCCTGGAAGCACTCCTTACCTTATCATCTGCTGACATCTATGTAGTCACTGAGACTTGGTTCAAGGCTGCAGAGAGCACCCCAGTTGTACAAGGTTGCAATGCCTTTCACACATTCAGACCCCAAAACAAGGGTGAGTGAACCAAAGGTGGAGTTGTATCCATCTTCATTAAATCCAAATAGTGTTTCACCAGTCTCAGGGTGTAAGAATCTGTTGAGCTACTCCAGGTCCAAATAACTATAGGTAATATACTCTTCCACATCATCACTAGCGACATGTCCCCCATCATGAACCAGGAGAAGCACACTACCTACCTGTACTTGCTAGAGTCGCACAGTGTACAGCCAGACACCTTGTTCATGGGAGATTTCAACAATCCTTCCATCGACTGGGTGACTTATATGAGCACAAATGTCATGGACCTACTGCTCACCAACATGGAGGTCACTGTGTGTTGCCCTCCCTGGTAAGGTCAAATCATAAATCTCACTCATTGGAAGTAAAGATCAAAACTTGACACCCCCACAGGAGTAAAAAAAAAATTATTTCTCCAAAGCAAACTATCACCTACTAAGTGGCGGTATAAAAAGTTTCAAAGCCCTTGCTGACAGCCGAAAATAACTCCTCTGCAGAAGAGTATACAAATGGCCTATATAGCCACTTAAATAAATGCATTGACTCAGCTGTACCTTGCAGGAACAAAACCAGGTCCACCCCAAAAATCAAGCCATCCTGGTGGACTTTAAGTATAAATAAGTTACACAATAAAAGAAAGAAACTGATGTCTAAGAACAGGAGGAAACTTACCCAAGAGAAGACGAATACTCTCCACAGCTTGAACAAGCAAATCAGATATTGTGTAAAGTCCTCTTAAGGCCACTTATGAGACTAAATTAGCATCCCTTGCTAAAGACAGTCATAAAGCATTCTTTAGCTACATCCAAAACATAAAAAGGAATGCCCAGCTGTGTGTCGAACTTAGAGGACTGTATCACTAATATTGAACCTGAGGAAATTGCCAACATTCTAGCTGACAGGTTTGGCAATAACTCCCCGTCCCAGTCCCCACCAGACATACCCCAAAACATTCCAGACATCAGTCCTCTGCCAAATATCTCCAAAGAACAGGTCATACAAGTGCTCTCCAAGGCCAAAAACATGGCCTCTAAGGGATCAGATAAAATCCCAGGCTGCTTACTAAACAGTCTAAAACAAGGCCTAGCCAAAACACTTGGCTTTAACCACATCCTGAGCACTGTCTTTCTTCTAGTAGAGTAGGGAAAAGCAACAGTAATCCCTTTGTACAAAGGGGGTCCATCAGCTGTCCCTGGGAATTATCAGCCCATTAGTCTAACCAGCCTTATCTACAAGGCCATGGAAAGAATCATCATGGACCTTATCTACAGGACATAGGCAACCTTCAAAGAATTGACCTGACCCAGTTCGGTTTTGTCAAGTGTAGATCTTGCTTACTGAACCTGGTGGTCTTCTTTGAGAATGTCACCAGCGCCCTGGATGATGGAAAAGCAGTATATACTGCCTATCTCTATTTAATGAAGGTCTTTGACACAAAAAAAGCACTTTTTTCATCTGCTTTTACTGTATTTGTGTTTCTTCCTACTTTATTTTGCTTTTGCATCATAAAAGTACTCATTTGTATTTATTACTGTTTGGTGTGACTATCATTCTAAGCCTTTTGGTTTAAGCACTTGGGCTTCAGACCAGTTGCTTTACATTAAGAAGGTTTGTGGTCTGAACTGTTGTGGCAGGACAGGTAGCTTACATCCTTCTAAGTTGGGAACTGCTGATTGAAGGCTCAGTGTCTGTTATTCTAAAAGTGTATTAGTTCTGGTTTAAGCACTTGGGCTTCAGGCCAGTTATTTTACATTAAGAAGGTTCGTGGTCTGCACTTTTGTGGGAGGAGAGGCTGGACTCTGCCCTTCTGAGCTGGGAATTTCTGGTTAAAGGCTTATAGTGCCTGCATATTTGAACTGTTTCTTACTGAAATTGGTGCGCCTTGTTTGCTGTAGCATAGACTAGATCCAGGCCTGCTGAATCTAGCTTTGTTTGCATAATTTGAGCACTGTTCCAGGCCTTCTTTTTTGGAGAAGGTTCCCCTGCACCCCAGTGGCAGGAGTGTACAGTTAGAACTTGTCTGATTGAAGATTACAGGAGCAGGGCTCAGTTTTGAGATTTTTTTACTGGTTAATTGGGTAATTGTTTAAAAGCCTTTTCTGATTGCTTGTAGTCATCTAAAGCTGTTTTAAGTGTATTGTTTACTGTTTGTAGTCGTTTGAGGCTGTTTTAAGTGTATTTTTTACTATTTTTGCCTTATCTTTTCAAAAAAAATGTTTTCCTTGTTTCCCACCTTTCTAAGCTAGTATAGTCCAGTTTTCAGGCTACTGCTGAATTCAGGGCTGTGTTACAATTTTCTGAGTTGCCCATACCTTACTTGGATAGAGGGAGGTTTCTCTGTTCACCTGTGAGAGAGGGAGCTTTGAGCAGCCATCTGTCCCTGGAGGAGTGGTTCCAGCCCAGAAGTTAGTAGTTTATAGGCCATTTTTAGCTAATTTCTATCTCTTTCATTTCCCTGCTGTAAAAAACACGTTTGCATGGTTTTGCACATCCGGGCAGCGCTGTTTAGCTAGGGCTAAATGTATCCCGGCTCCACCAAGTCTCCTCTTCAGTTTTTCCCTTGAAAGTTGTCTAACTCTCAACCTAAGCACTTAAAAAGCATCCTACAGTCCAGCACTTGCTCAGACCTAATAGCAAGCACTAATATACCCCGACATGATTAGGCTCATTATTCACCCCTCACCAACCAAGTGACTAAGCAGCTCACCCTACTATTCAGGCATGACCAAAGGGCAATTTCAGGTATACTCGCCAGTCCAGCTGGTGAACCTGGGTATCCTGCGGCAATGTTACAACTGCCTCATGTACACAGACAACCCTCTCCTCCTACCATAAAACATTAACATATGCGAGAGATGCAATTATATAGCTAAATTGGAGGCTAAGCTGTCTCCACCCAAGAATGGAACAGGCAGTCATGAGGAGAAGGTTAACACTTGCACCACACCTCCAGCCTCACATAGACATACTAAACCAGCACTGGCAAAAAATACACAAAAACATACTCAGAGGCTCTAAATAAAAACCTGCAAAAGCATCACAGACCTCCAAAGCAGACACCCAAAAAACCTGCACCTCCCGTCACAAAACAGACAACACATAAAACACACCTTAAGGCGAAATAACATACCTAACACACTAGTAATAGGCGACTCTATAGTCAGGCACACTGACATCCCACTCACTAGGCTGGACAAGGAGAAGGTTACTTTTAGCTGCCTGTTGGGAGCCAGAATCTGCCACATAACACAAGCACTCAGGTCATTCCAGAACAAGTACAAATATGACTCTGTCATTGTTCATGTTGGTGTGAATGACCTGAGGCATCTCCTGGACTACATGAAAAGAGACATGGAAGAGCTCTCTGATCATGTAGCCCAGGCGGGTATGACCCTGAGTAGCATCCTGCCCTCACCAAGAATGATACCGCAGTATAAAGAAAAAAATTATCAATTTCAACAATTGGCTAAGCTTCTGGTGTCATTCAAAAGGGATCCAGTGTCTGTCAGCCTGGGACGACATGCTCGACAGGCCTCGTTGCTTCGCAAGAGACGGCTTGCACCTGTCAACCCTAAGCTTTCAAATACTGGCCAAGGCTCTTGATGCCCCCATAGTGCCTTTTTTAGGCAAGACTCAAAAGTCAAACCCACCTCTGTAAACAGCACAAATAAAAAATGAGGGTTATGCCACTTAACTCAAGGAGTTTAAATCTCAAAATGCATGCGCTCGAAGCACTCCTCATTATGGAGAATGTCTACATCTGTGCAGTAACTGAAACTTGGTTCAAGGCTCCATAGAGCACCCCTGCACTACTGGGCTACAACTCATACCACACATTTTGGCCACAGAACATAGACTGAAACACAAAAGGGGGGGTGTATCCATATTCATCAAGGATACCTACACCTCCAGGTTAGTGGCGCAGCATGATACCTCCGAGATCATCAATGAGCAACTAACATCAAGCAAATCTGCAATGCAAATTGTGGCCTGCTACAGATCACCCTCCATGACCCAGGACCACCACTCTGCCTTTCTGGAGACATTGGAAAACATGAAGGTCCTACCGAACACCCTGATATTGGGCGATTTCAATTACCCTACCGTTAACTGGGAAAACTGCTCAAGTACAAACTCCCAGGTCCAGTGCTTCCTGGAATTTATCAGCTTAAATGCCCTGGATCAGCTAGTAAACTCCCCCACCAGAGGTGAAAACATATTGGACCTGGTCATCACCAACATAGGCGACAGGTGTTCCGCACCAGAGGTCAACCGATCACTGGTTAGATCAGACCATAAACTAATCACTCTGGATGTCCACACCACACCACCACCACCTCCAACCAAGGAAACCACAGTGAAAAACTTTTCTATAGCAAACTTCACCTTACTTAAGACAGAGGTGGTAAGTTTCACAGCCCTCATGCTAAAGGATAACAGTGTCCAAGATGCAGGAACCTTTACAAATGCACTCTATGAGCACCTACAAGGATGCATGGATCATGCCATCCCTAGCAAAACCAAGACTCACTCCCCTAAGAGAAGGAAACCAGTCTGGTGGACCCCTACCATAAACAGGCTATACAATAGAAGGAGGAAACTAGTTCAGAAAAATAGCAAATCCCAAGAAGAAAGACATCCCTGATCAGTATCAGTAAGAAACTAAGGTCCCTCATTAAATCCTCCAAGGCTAACTTCGAAAGAAAAATAGCCAAGTATTCGAAAGATAACCACAAAGCCTTCTTTAGCTATGTCAAGAATCTAAGTGGCAACTTGCAGATATGCTCTGAGCTAGTGCAAAATAGCACAAAATATACTGAACCCACTGATATTGCCAACATCCTGGCAGATAGATTCAGTGCAAACTTCACCCCCCCCCTCACCCCCAAAATGGCCCACAACAATACCAGAAAAGTGTAGTGTCCCGGAAATCATAGATGCACAGGTGAAAACAGCCCTTTCAAAAGCCAAAAGCACAGCATCAGTGGGGCCAGATGGTGTCTCAGGCTGCTTCTTGCACGAACTACAGAACAAACTAACCCCCCACCTAAACACACTGTTCAACCTTAGCCTCTCCACAGGCTATGTGCCCATAGAATGGTGCACAGCAACGGTTATTCCGCTCTACAAAGGAGTGGCCACAACTGACCCTGGTAACTATCGCCCCATAAGCCTGACTAGTCTGGTCTGCAAGGCTATGGAGCGCATCATCATGGAACTCATTAACAAAGACATTGGGAACCTCCAAACACTTGACCCGATCCAGTTCGGCTTTGTTAAAGGCAGATCATGCCTACTAAACCTGGTTGACTTTGAGACAGTCACCAAGGCCATAGATGAGGGGAAGGTAGTTCACACAGCCTACCTTGACCTCGCCAAGGCTTTTGACACCATTCCCCACTCAGGAATTATAGAAAAACTCACCAACCTGAACATAAACCCCTTAGTCACGAGATGGGTTGCCAGCTGGCTTACAGACAGAACTCACACGGTAAAAATAGTGGGCTCCAGGTCCGACTCTAAACCAGTCACAAGTGGTGTCCCATAAGGCTCAGTCCTGGGACCCCTACTGTTTGGCATATACTTCTCAGAAGTACAGGTAAACACAGGAGGACTATGGCTAACCAAGTTCGCCAATGATTGCAAACTGGGAGCCATAATTGACTCTCCGGCTGACACGGACATTCTTCAAAAGGGCCTTACTGAGATGGACACCTGGTGTCAAAGTCGTAGTCTCAAGCTAAATGCCAAAAAATGCATAGTCATCCCATTTGCGAAAAACAAAACACCCATGAATTACCACATAGGTGGCAGCCCCCTTAATACAGAAGAGGTAATAAGAGATCTGGGGACCCAGGTGGATAGTAATCTCTCCTTTGACAATCATATTACCAAAGTAGTTAGGAAATCCTTCTGTGTAGCTCATCTAATTACTAAAGGGTTTGCATCTAGAAATAAAGAGGTTATAGTGCCCCTCTACTCGTCACTCATCAGACCCATCATAGAGTACAATGCCCATTTGGGATGTACCTCACAAGACACTTCCAGCAGCTGGAAAGACCACAAAAGTACCTCACCAAGAGGATTACTGGTCTCAAACATATGTCCTATGCAGCCAGACTGGAAAAACTCCAGCTGTACTCAGTGGCATATTGCTTACTCAGAGGTGATCTCTGCCTGACTTACAAAGCCATGTCCAACTCAGAATTGATGGACATGCTCCACCTAAAGAAATCCAAGTCACTGCGAGCCACTCACTCTAGTGAGTTAAACCTCACCACAACAATAAATAGAACATGCTGGAGGGATAGATTCTTGTCGCAGAGACTCCCCATGCTTTGGAACAAAATTCTTAACTACATTAGGTAGAGCCCCTCACTAACACTCTTCAAGAGAAACCTTGATGAGTGGATGGGTAACAGAAAATACACCCCTGGGATCACTTCATTGGCTCTTCTTAACAGAGGCTCAGTTAATTAATCAATGGGGTGGTGAAAGCTGACACACTCTGGCTAGGCTTATAAATGCCCTTGGGCAGATAGCCTAGTACCCACCTATGAACATAATCCCACCTCAGATATCATTGAGAAACTTTCCCAGCTGGGGATTAACCCATACATCACTAGACGGGTAGCCAACTGGCTCACTTACATATAATGCACACTGTCAAAGCTGGGGAGTCCCCCTCCACCAGTAGACCAGTTACAAGTGGGATACCACAAGGATCAGTGCTGGGCCTTTCCTGTTTGGAATATGTTTCTGTGAAGTCCAGGTGAAGGTTGATGGCCTGTGGCTTACTGAGTTTGCTGAACAGTAAGTTACCAAGTTTGCAGTTGACTGTAAACTGGTTGCAGTCATATAGTCCCCCAGCAATGTTAACGTGTTACAGAAGAGGCTGACGCAGACAAATGACTTGTGCCAATGTCACAGACTAAAACTTAACACAAAAAAGCCTCATTATCCCCTTTGGCAAAGCAGTAGTCCTTGCTACGTATGATACAGCTAGTACTCCTCTAAGCTCAAAATCAGTGGTGTGAGTCTTGGGAACACAGGTTGATAGCAATCTAAACTTAGATCACCATGTGTCCATAGTGATAATAAAAGCCTTCTACATTGTGCATCTCATAAATAGGGGCATCACATCCTGGGAGTTTGACATTAACAGGTGAGAGGTTGGCATAATGGTTAAGGTATTTCCCTGACAGACACAAGGTGCGCAAGGTTTGATTCTCATATGGAATGTTTGGCTAGGCTTAACATGTCCAACAAGGGCAGTTAGCCTAGTAATAATATATGAAGCTGTGAACCTGTAACGCTACTGTACGTGACCCTTGTCACTCCACTAATTGAGTACAATGCTCCCTTTTGTATTTACTTCACCACACACCTGCAGCAACTGGAGAGACCATGGAGGTTTCTAACCAAGAGAATCCAGGGCCTCCAAAACATGACCTACATAGAAAGACTGAAAGCCCTGTCACTGTACTCTGTATCATACAGGCTGCTGAGAGGAGACCTGTGCATGGCCTATAGAGCTGCCGTTGACCCTGCACTAATGGAAATGATGCATATCTGCAAATCAAATAGGACAAGAGTAACTCGCTTCAGGGATCTCAGCCTAGCCTGTGACATTAACAGAACATGCTGGAGAGACCTATTGCCCAGAGATAGCCACTCTTCTGGAATAAGCCCCTGCTGCATGTGAAGCAGAGCTCTGAAATGACCCTACATAAGTGCAACCTTCACAACTGGATGGGTGACCATAAATTCACCACAGGGGTGGCAGCTGTGTCCCTCATGGGCAGGCGCAGTTGGTGCTGATCATAGGATCACTCTGCTAGCAACAACCATTTAACTATGGTCAGTAAGGGTACTTGGGTTTTTACATGGCTAGGCTTGCAAAGGCCACTTGGGCTATTAGCCTAGTAACCTCCTTTGAATCTATAAACCTTTATCAGATGGTCGTGAGGGTGTGATTACCTTCTGCTGTGAATAAACACTCCTTCAATGGAATAAATGGCTAGGTACGTAAGGTGCAAACACTCTAATTTTGTTTCTTCTTTTATGGAGTCTTAAGGCCACAAGGACATTTAAATCAACTAAAAAACTGTAATTTCTTATAAGTGATGTACTAAAGGAAGGAAGCAGATTAAAAGGGAAAGAATGTTGTACACAAACGGACATTAACAACCTGAGAAGAAGACAGGAATGCAGCATCTCCAGATCCAGGAATAGATAAACCCTTTGGGAAAAATATTCTTATAGAAAGTCAGTCTGATACTGTAAGAGATGAGAACATTTCTAGTGGTAGATAAACAGACACAAAGCTTTCTTATAATCTTTATAATTTATTTTCAAAATGAAGCTGTTTGTCATCAGAGGGAAAAATGAAGCAATTAAAACACTGTCAAAATACATATGCACCTAATTTTATACTCCGATACGATAACCCTAGAAAATGCTTTCTTTATTTCTTAATAATGTAGTTTAAAATTCAGTCATTTTTGTTGTAGGAATCAATTACACTCTTTGTAGTTTCCAAAGCTTATTCAAAGTGAAACACAATCTCCAGTTCATTATTCTTGCGTTTTTTTTCTTAGAGAGAATCTGCAGCTTGAGCTGAAAGAAAAGAACAGAATTTGTTTTCTGAGGTTTAACTTAAATACATGCCTAAATCGTTATTGAGCAGACTGTAAGTCTAATGTATATTTTTGTACAATATTAAGTTGCAGTGTTAGTGTCATGTTGACAAAGTCATAACATGGGCATTATTATTATTAAGTGAAACCTAGACCAGTGGATGGGGAATAGGAAATTTACACGGGTCCTGGTAAACGTGTCTCTTATGTACAGTGGTAGCTTATAAATGCTCATTATTCTTTCTGGAAAACTTGGCTAGGCTTAGAAAAGCCCCCCCATGGTCGTTAGCCTAATAACAATCTATGACTTTATAAATGTATTTGTTTTAATTGAGTTTTTATGCAATCTTTATTTTTTACTTTGTAACATAGAGACATTGAACTCTTGTGTTTTCGCAAAACATGTCTTTTTGCACAGTAGTCCAAGTAGAAGAAAAAAATTTAAATATTTTAAGTCTTTATCTGCAAATATGTAGCTTTAAACTTTTCTTGTTGTTTAACCAAATGCAAGTTAGATAATGTAGTGATATCAGAGTGAAGAATGCGATAGGGGTTATAGTCGTAATTCTGCTTGATAATGGATGCATTAAAATTAACAGCTAGGTACACATTGCAATATTTTCATAAAAGCTAGATATAGATTATGTAAGGTCTAAAACAGCTGTCTCCATTTTGCATTTTGACTGAATTTTATTAATGAAAGTTGTTAAAGACTGTAATATCTAGTTTCTTTTTCAGCAATAAAAACTACGTAAAACAGAGAACTTTATAAGCCAGCCCATGACAGTATGAGCATGGGTGAACTGCTTACTCTTTTCAAGAAAAGTCTGTTTTACTAAACTTACTGGGCAACATTATCAATCTACTCTTTGTAAGACATACACTGTCAGTGTTTAGCCAAAGCCTTCTCCAAAGGGAGAAAAAAAACTAATTTGTGGTCACATTTTTAGGCTTTCTGGCTGCAATAACAAAAGGTAAGTGCATGCATAATACGTTGTAATGGTATGTTTTCACCCTGATAAAATTTCTAGATAGGGACAATTGTCTTAATTTCAGGTTTTGCCTACAAGTTAAATTAACTACTTGGACCATAAAGCATCTTAATAAAAATATGTGTTTTTATTGATAAAGTAAAAGCAAATACACAAGTCATACAAAACATGAGAAGCATAGCACCAAATGAAACTTGAACTGAAAAAACATGGAACAACAGACCTCAGAAAATGTAGACCGTGTTGAGCAGCTGGGGAAATTTAGTCCGTAATCCAGAAATAGCAATCAGTACTTAAAACTTTCTTTAATGTTAGTGAAAAATAGATTGAGCGCTTTTGTTTCTCCAATCAGAAACTTCATCAGAACTAACACTTGATAAACTAACCTATATAGCCAAAATTCAGTCATGTGACACTAAATAAATTAAATAATTTAAAGCACAGCTTTAGTATTATGTCAAATGAAGATTTTTTTTTAAAACATAATGAATAAAATTTCCTGTGGATATGCAAGTAAACACCCTTTATGCTTCTAATTTTTTTAATTTTAATAACCAGTTAATAAACACAGAATAATTAATTCCTGGCCAATTTGTAGCATTGAAAATCAGTTGCCATTTTAGCTCACATTTGTCTAAATGATCACTAGTAACACACCCCCTCAAGTCATTCTTCACTTGTTCTATCACTGCAAAGTTAGAAGCATGTTCAGGATGGTCAGCTATGTGCCCATATAAAGCATTGGTGTTTCTACATTTTTTAATGTCTAACATGTGCTCATAAAGTCTTTCCCTAACCTTTCTTGAGGTTTTCCCAACATAAAAAGCAGGACATGTGGTGCAACAGCAACATACACCACCTGATGGGAATCACAAGAAAAATGACCTCTAATCTTATATCTGAACCCATTAATAAATAATCTGCACTCAACGCATAAGAGCATTGCTTGCATCTTCCACATTTTACCATACCTACCTTTCTGTTTCCTATACCATTAATGGTTTCTAATAATTGCTTAAATAATTTATCTTTCCTATAGACTGGGGGGCATTTCCCAACAAGTTAACATTATGATTGTTCTTATCAAGTGTTAGTTGTTCTGATGAAGTTTCTTATTGGAGAAACGAAACCAGTTAACCTGTTTTTCATTAACATTAAAGAAAATGTTAAGTATCGTTTGTTATTTCTCGACTTCTCGCTCTGAATTTCCCCAGCTGCTAGTAGATGGCCTGCATTTTATGAGAAGCATAGCCCATTGATGTTTAACTCTTATTTATTTATTTACATTTGTTGACCGGGAGAGTCCGACTGGACACAGGTCCATTTTCAGCAGATGCCCGGGGAGAAAAGCTCTACATTATTATTTGCATTATACAGTTAAAAAAACATAGCATTTAAATATAGACATTAGTCCAGTTAAGGACGCAAGACAAGAAGAAAACAGATGTAAAACAGCTGTAGAGTATAGTACAATTTTAAAATATGGTGACATATACTAAACATGGTTACAAATGTAGCTGAGATTCATCAGTGAACAATTGATACAATCTGTTTTTGAGGTACATAACAGCCATTAGCAGTTGTTGCTACAAGAAGTTAATATTATGTGGTAGGTAGCTGGGAACATGAGTAGCCAAGCTTGCTAAGAGTAGGTTGTTGATAGGGAGCCAAGACAGGTAGTGGGTGGGGGGAGTGGATGGTATTAGAGGGGGGTTGCAAGGGCATATCTGGCAAGTTTTGAAGTGTGATTTTAGTAAGGATTTAAAGTGGGTGCAAGAAATTACAGAGGTAATTGAGGATGGGAGGGAGTTCCAGAGTTTGGCTATAGTGCAGGAGAATAATGCTTCTCCAGCAGAGTTAATGGCTCTTGTGACCTGTAGGAGGTTTTTGTGGCTGGATCTTAGTGGGAATAAATGCATGTTTTCTTTCTTTTTAGTCATGCATTTTCAGAGTGTTGTTTTGTATGTTAATCAGTGCATTATGCAAGTATATGAGATTAAAGGGGAATATAGTGATGATAAACATGCTAATTCAGGTGTAAAAAGTAATAGGATGGTCAACCATAAAATTAACTGCTGACAAAGATGTGCAGAAAAATAAATAAAAAAAGTTAAGATGAATTAAAGCTTACCACTGTCTGTGATTTCTGAATGCATTCAGATCAGATATAATCAGTCACAAACTAAGACAGACAGACACCTACTCTGTAATAGCTTTTTTATTTACAAGTGATCATTTTACATGGGGGGTGAAGTGTTCCTCAGCCAGGATTGCTTAGTCACTCTGGCTGCATGGATTCCAAATATAAATGGTCCTTATATGGGGTCTAACTGAGACTAAAACATTATGGTCAAAAACACCTTTAGTAAAAGGTTGTACTTTTTAATCAATAGATCCAATGTCTTTTTTGTCCATTCCTCAGCCAGTGGATTTCATATCTGACTTCAGGTCTCACCTAGGCCACTTCTCACACTTTGGCTGCGTAGCTGAAGCTCGCCACTTTACCCATAATTCTCTATAAACTCTGTATTAACTCAGATCTTTTTTGATGCTTCCAGTGATCAGGTATGGTGTTGTATAGCTCAGGCTAAGATTAGTCAGAGAAGAGATTATTTTTATGTTTCTTATTCTCATTTCTTCTTCTTTCCTCCCATGGATTTAAGTATTAAAAAAGGTAGTTGTAGGATTTCTTATAGTTTTTTCATTATGGTAGTGTTGGATGTTTTGCACCTTATAGGTCTTGTGCCTTTGCCTTTTTAGCTCTTTCCATTTTTTACTTTCTGTTGCACTTCTAGTAGTCTTACCATTATTGTGTTTTTTTCCCTGTGAAATTGCTGGTATTTGTCTTTCCTTTTCATCTTTTTGCTCTTTTTGTAAGTAATCATGTCTGGGAAGCCCACTGGTGCACATGTTGTTGTTGTTTTTCTTTCAGCTTTTTCCAGGTTAGGGGTCGCCACAGCGGAACTCCAGTCCGCTAATGATTGGCAGTCAATTTTTTATGGTGCCAAGGTGCCAGCCCGACGCCCAACCTTCAACGAAGGCATGCCCATTCATGCATGTCTTTTGAATGCCACTCGCCCATGGGGAGGACATGCAGACTCTACACAGAAGGTGCTCCAGCTGAGAATCGAATGGGAGAACCTCTTGCCATGATGCGACAGCACTACCGCTCCACCAACGCGGCTCCACTGGTGCACATGTTGCAGGCACAAAATCAAAATTCCTAATTCAGATGTCCATACTGAATGTGTTTACTGTTTTGGAGCTGGGCATTTCAATGTTGAATGTGAAATCTGTGCAGGGTTCAATTGGGGGGAATGGTAGAATGCAAAAATAAGTACTGACGCTATTACTGCCTTCTTCCTCATCTTCACCTTTTGGAACTTCCACTTCTGTTAAGAAGCTGACATAGAAAACCAAAGGGGATTCATCAGGAAAAGACGAGGAAAAGTATATGGAGTTGAGGAAGCGCTCCCCAACCACTCTCTTTTTAGACTCCAAGACTGGCTGCACCAGAAAAAGTTTTTAAAACTTCAAATCATACCACCTTGTCAGCTCTGACCCCCTTTACATCAAAGTCTCCTGTCTGTAGCTGCACCAGAAAAAGTTTTTAAAACTTCAGATCATACCACCTTGTCAGCTCTGACCCCCTTTACATCAAAGTCTCCTGTCTGTAGGCACCCAAGGTTCTTACCGGATACACCTTGATGGTCTTCCAGACCATCATCCACCTCATCATCTCTTAACAAAGCAGATGTGGAAAGAATGATGAGAAAATTTCTCACGACCCAAATTCAGTTTGAAGTCATTCCAGCTCCATCCCCCACTTTACCCTTGGGTTTTGCACCATCCCATGCAACATTGTTGACTCCAACTTCAATCCATCCTTTGGCTTTGGAGAAATATTATCTGAGGTTCCTGAGTTTCTCTATCGGATCTGAAGGCTTTGGCCTTTGTCAAACATGTCACTATCTCTGATCCAAATGGTGCTGACTCTTTCACAGCCATCAGGATCTGAGAGCCATAGCTTTGGTGCCAGATCCAGGGATATGGGTTCAACTCTGAGGCTGTCAGAGCTGTCCCTGCCCCTCAGTGCTTCAGCTCTGGATAGCTTGGCTCCAACTTCTGTTTCAAAGCAGGGTCATGGGGATTCTCTGAACCAGTCTGGTCAGGTGGCCTCAACCCCTACTTGGGATATTTTGAATTCCCCCCATGGCTTCTGCTTTTGATGCAGTGGCGAGAACGTTATCCACCTCGAAGAACAGGACATCCTTGCCCCCCCTAGGGTCCTCCTCCTCCTCCACAACTGTCTGTCTTGGATCCTGAGTCTTTTCATTCTGCCACATTGGAACAGATATGACCAAGCCTGTAGAAAGTCCTCATCCAGGCATTCCCCCAGATTTCTGAGTCTTCCCCAGATCATCCCACCAGGGAAGTTCCACAGAAGTGTAAGTGTAAGAGGAGCACATTGATTTCCTACAAGAATCCTTAACAGATGACACTGATGATGGAGATGGGTCCCCCATATCACCCCTTGAGGATGTCTCATTCAGAGAGATACTCAAATGTCTGAAACAGAAGTGTGATTGGTCTTCCTCAGCCCCATCCCAGGAGGAGTCTGCATTTCTCAAGGCATTTGGAACTGGCTCAGCTATGTCCTGGGTGCCCCCCCAGGGGATGAAATGGTGGACTTCACATTGGGCATGGAAGGATCCAGATGTCACGGAGCCCATCACTAAAAGGCTGGATAAGTAGCTGCTCCCAAGGATTGTGTCCATTGGAGCATGGATCCTCCAGTGGATGCTATGGGTGTAGCATCAGCCACTAAAAAGGAACTTGTTGAAGAGTCCCTCTGTTCAGCCTCCTGTGTCTATGGCCATGGACAGATTCAGGAAGTGAATTTATTCTTGAGCAACATTTGGTTTGAGATTGCTGAATTATCTGGCACACATTATGAAGTTCTAGATGGATTTGACCAAGGAACTGTCTAATTCCCTCTCTGGGTACATGTCATTGGAGGACAAGACCATTTGTTAACAAAGGGCCACCCTACAGCCCCTATTGAATGCCTCCATGTGGCTGGTTTTCCTCGCCATGGAGGGTGCTTTTAGAATGGCAAGTTCAGGCATTACTGTGAGGAAACATGCCTGCATATGACTGTATGATTTTGCAAAGTCCTTCAAGATGTTCCTCGTAAAGTCACCATTTGATTGAGCTCCCATATTTCGACCCAAGGTGAAAGAGACCCTCTGTAGGAGAGAACAGGATGGGAAGTCTGCTGTAGGGGATATTGTTTCCTAATCTTCAAAGGACCTTCTTATGGAACCATAAGAGAGGTAGAATAATGTGGTTCCAAAATTTGCAAGTATTTTCCCAGGACTCCTACGAAGATCAATACTACCCGTGGGACAAAGGGTAGCTGTTATGGTAGACATATCCCAAGTGAGAGAGAAGGCCTGCAAAACCAAGGCTTCCAGGGTCCCTTTTCTTAGAAGCCTTTTCAGCACTCCTGAAGGGTTGACTGACTGCTGTACTCTGGAGGCAGTCGGGGGCAATTATTTCTGCACCCAGAAGCCTGGGAATCTATCACCAAAGATGTCTGGGTGCAAAAAATAATTTCCAGAGGTGGTTATATTCCCTTTTCTCTATCTTCTCCCATGCAGTCAAGAAAAAATCCTAATGTACCACCTTGTCAGTGGAAAGCAGCAGCCTTAGAGTTTCATAGGTGTCTATTAGGCTAATGGCCCTGGATCCTTTATAAGCCTAGCCCATAGGTTTACCCTGACATTGTGCCACCTGACCTTAGTTCCCAGTGCCTCTTTTGAGTAGAGCCACTGGAGTGATCCCCAGGGTGAATTTTTTATTTCCCATCCACTTGTCAAGATTTCTCTTGAAGAGGGCCAGTGAGATGCTCTGTTTGACATGTATGGGAAGTTTATTCCATAGCATGGGCAGTCTCTGGGTTATGAGCCTGTCCCTCCAGCATGTTCTGTTGATTGTGGTAATGAGGTTGAGGTCTTTGGAGCATGTGGTGCAGAGGGATTTGGATTTCTTTAGATGTAGCATTTCCAACAGAGCTGTGTCAGGCATGGCTTTGCAAGTCAAGCAGAGATTGCCTCTAAGTAGGCTATATGAGACAGAGAATAGTTGGAGTTTTTTGAGTCTGTCCATATAGGACAAGTGTTTAAAGCCTAGGATCCTCTTTTTGAGGTACTTTTGTGGCCTCTCCAGTTGTTGCAGGTATCTAGTGAGATACATGCCAAATGGGGCATTGTACTCGATTGGCCTAATGAGGGAAGAGTAGAGGGAGGCAATGACCTCTTTCTTCTTGGATGCAAAACCCTTAGTAATGAGATGTGCCACATAGAAGGACTTTCTGACCACAGTGGCAATGTGGTGTTCAAAAGAGAGGTTGCTGTCAACCTGTGTTTGTTCCCAGATCTCTTATAACACCTTCTGTGTTCAGTGGACTACCGTCGATGTGGTAATTCATGGGAACTGGGTTTTTCCCAAAGGGGATGCCGACACATTTTTTAGCATTGATCTTAAGGCCATGGTTCAGGCACCAGTCGATGGTCTCAGTGAGGCCTTTCTCTAGGATGTCAACATCACTTGGGTAGTTAATAACAGCTCCCAACTTGCAGTCATCTGCAAACTTTGTCAGCCAGAGTCTTTTCGTGTTGGCCTGGATTTCAGAGAAGTCGATATGAAACAGGAGAGGACTCAGAATCGAACCCTGTGAGACTCCACTCATGACTGGTTGGCAGTCTGACTTGGAGTCCGCTACTTTCACACTGTGGGTTCTATCTGTGAGCCAGTTTGCAACCCACCTAGCGATATAAGGGTTGATGCCTAGCTTAGAGTGTTTTTCTTTGTTTCCTGAGTGGAGAATGGTATCAAAGGCCTTGGCCAGATCAAGGTAAACTGTATGAACCACCTTGCCTTCATCCACAGCTCTAGTGACTGACTCATAGAAGTTGACCAGGTTGAGCAGGCATGATCTACCCTTCACAAAACCAAACTGTGTGGGATCTACAGTTTGGAGATTCCCTATATCCTTGTTTATTAGGTCCATGATGATGCGTTCCATAGCTTTGCATATCAGACTCATCAGGCTAATGGGGCAATAGTTCCCAGGGTCTGTAGTCACTCCTCCTTTGTGGAGAGGGATGACTGTAGCAGTGTGCCATTTGGAAGGGGCAAAGCTTGAGGTGAGGTTGTGATTGAACAGGGCACACAGGTGAGGTGCTGGTTCACTCTGTAGTTCATGTAGAATACAGTCAGGGATATTGTCAGGTCCAATAGAAACTGTATTCTTGGCCTTGGACAGTGCTGTTTTAACCTGTGCAGCAGTAATACTGGGTGCCTGTCAATCTACTGGTATTGTGATTGGCCCTTTGGGGGGAAGTAAAGTTGGCACTGAACCTATCGACCAGTATATTGGCAATATCTGTTGGCTCAGTATAGGAGGTACCATTGTGCAGTAGCTCTGAGCAAATCTGGGTATTGCCGTGGAAATTCTTTACATAACTATAGAAGGCCTTGTGGTTTTCTTTACTATCTGCTGCAATTCTGTCTTCATAGCTAGCTTTAGAGAATTTGATGAGGGATCTCAACTCTTTTGTTTAAGCTGATAAGGGAGTTTTTCCATTCTTGGGACCTCACCTTATTCCGTATCAGTTTCCTCCTCCTGTTGTAGAGTTTGTTTATGCAGGGGACCACCAGACTGGCTTCCTTTTTTTGGAGGAGTGTGTCTTGGTTCTATTGGATATGGTGAGATCCATGCATTTTTGTACATGTTCATACAGTGCATTGGTGTATGATTCAGCGGTCATACAACTATTCTCCATTTGCATGGGTGCCGTGATGTTAGCCACCTCTGTTTTTAGGAGCCCAAAGTTAGCTTTGGAGAAGTTTTTCATGGTAGTGACCTTTGGAGAGGGGTATGGATTTTCAAGGTGATTAATTTGTGGTCGGATCTAAGCAGGGAGGAGTTGACTATTGGTGTAGAGCAACAGTCACCCATGTTAGTAATAACCAGGTCAAGAATATTGCTCCCTCTAGTGGGGGTAAGAACTAGCTGGTCCAGGGCATTGGAATTAATGAATTTCAGGAAACATTGGGCAAGTGTATTGGTACACGAGTAGTTTTCCCAGTTAATGGAGGGGTAGTTGAAGATGCCCAGTATGAGTGTGTTAGGTTGGACCCTAATATTCTCTGGGTGCTTAGGAATGTGGAGTGTGAGTCCTGTGACATTATTGGAGACCTATAGCAGGCTGCGACCTGAATCACTGTCTTTACCCAATGTTAGCTGCATCTGAAGTATCTCTGATGTGTTATGTTGGGTTACCAGTCTGGAGGAGTGTGCATCCTTTATGAATATGGAAACACCATCTCTGTTGGAACTTTGGTCCAAGTTCTAGGGCCGAAAAGTGTGGAATGAGTTATAGCCTGGTAGTGCAGGGGTGCTTTCTGTTGCTTTGAACCAGGTCTCTTGCAGCACAAATGTCAATGTTCTCCATTTTAAGGAGTGCTTTGAATGAGTGCATTTTGAGATTTAGACTTCTAGCATTGAGAAGCGTGACCCTCAGATTGTATTTGTTTGTAGCTGTTATGGTGCTAATTGGGTCTTTGGAACACCACCTAAAAGGCACTATTGGGGTGGCAAGAGCCTTGGCCAGTATCTGGAAGCCCAGGGGGAACAGATGCAGGCCATCTCTGGCAAAGCATCAAGGTCTGTCAATCATGTCATCCGAGGCAGATACTGGATCCCCTTAAAATGACTCCAGAAACTTATACAGTTGTTGAAATCAGTCATTTTCTGCTTGTACTGTGGTATCATTCTGGGTGATGGTAGAATGCTGCTCAGGGCTAGGGTCATACCCATCTGGGCTACATAATCTGAGAGCTCCTCCATGTCTCTTTTCATGTAGTTCAGGGAGGTACATCTCATGTCATTCATACCCACATGTACAATGACAGAATCATATTTGTACCTGTTGTTGAGGGACCTGAGTGCATGTGTTATGTGGTGGATCCTGGCACCTGACAGGCAGCCGACTGTTACTTTCTCCTTATTCAACCTAGTGAGTGGGAGATCAGTGTGCCTCACTATCAAGTCACCTATGACTAGTGTGTTGGGCATGCTGTTTTGCCTTAGGGGCTTTGACTGAGTGGTACACTGTTTAGGAGAGGTGTGTCTTGTGATTAGTGTTGTGTTGTGGTGGTGAAGTGCGTTAATGCCTTGGAGGTCTCTTCTGTTTGGGTAGATTTTTATTGAGAGCCTCCGCGAAGGTGGGTGTGTAGTTTGTGTTTTTATGTGAATGCAGTGCTGGTGTGTGTTCTGGAGGGCTATATGTTCCATGTGGTGCAGTGCAAGTGTTGACCTTCTCCTCTTGACCAGCTATTCCAGTCTTGGCTGGAGAGTATATGGCTTCCAGTTTGGATATAAAAGTGCATCTCTCGCAAGTCTGAGTTTTGGTAGGTAAGAGGAGAGGTTTGTCATTGTATATGAGGCAGTTGATACATTGCCTCAGGATGCCCAAGTTCACCAGGTTAATAGTAGAAAGCACAGGGAGCTGACCTTTAGACATGCCTGGAGGTGTGGGCATTAATAATAAGTACTGGAGCTGTTTCTTTGTAGAACGTTTAATGCTGGTAGCACTTTTGTGTGCTACAATAATTGCTACAAGAAGTCTGGTAAAACGCTATACTAATAAGCTAGTAAAAGTGTAGGAGAGGAGTGAACTAGCAGATCTAAGGGAAAAATTGAAGAGCAGACTTTGGCACCACTCAAAGCTTAGAAACAGTCCTGGATACAGCAAATCTGTATCTGGACTAGACTAGTTATAGGAAAGGCGGGAAATAAGCACACATGTGGGCTTTTAAACCAGAAAGTTAAAAGAGATGGAAACAACTGCCCAAATGGCCAGTAAACTACAATTTCTGGGCCAGAAACCACTCCTCTTTTGGTAGATAGGCTACCTAATGCTTACCACTCCCACTGATAAGCTAGAAGGCTTCCCTCCAACACAGAAAGGCTTGGGGGGGGGGGGGCTCAGAAGCTTACAAATAGTCCTGATTCAGCAAATCTGTATCTGGACTAGACTAGTTACTGTAAAGGCAGAAAACAAGCTTAGATTTTTTTTAACAGAAAAACAGCTAAAACAGCACTAAAAACAATTCAAGTGCAGTGCAAGCCAGCACACACGAGTGTGTAGCAATATAAAACAAATACAATTTAAATAAATGCAATTTATTCAAACTGTATTCTGAACTGAATTCAATTATTGTTTTATTCAACTATGAGCAGTTAAAGTGCCAAAAATATACTTATCAGCTGAGAAGCACACTCAGTCAGAACACAAGGAGATTCTAGCAAAGTCTGAAAAAAAAGATTGAAAAACTTCTCGCAAAAACAGTCATCCAAAAAGTCCCTTCCAGACTAGCAAGGGGTTGGAACTTATTCAAGATTATGTTTGGTGCCAAATAAAACCAGGGACCTCGGGCCAGTTTTGGATCTAAGCCACTTGAACCAATTTGTTAAACACTCAAAGTTGCAGATGGTTGCAGTTCAGTCCATTCTCTCACTTTTGCAGAAATACAATTGGCTGTGCTCGATAGATTTTCAGGATGCATACTGACATATCAAGATAGATAGGTGATCCAGAAGATGTCTTCACTTCCAGCTGGTAGCCAGTTACTTTCAGTTCAGAGCCCTGCCCTTTAGCCTCACCATAACCTCCCAGGTGTTCACCAAGCACGTGACAATGGTTGTAGCTCACTTGAGATTACTAGGATACCAGATGTTTCCCTATCTCGACAACTGGCTCTTCACTGCTCCCACCAGGCATCTTCTGATTCATGCCAGGGACTACCTGCTCTAATTGTGTCTCCAGGTGGGCATTGCAGTGAGCTACAGCAAATTTTATCACTCCCCCATCCAAGACCTGGAGTTAATAGGTGCCTGCCTCAATATGGTTTTCCAGATTGTAAGTCTACCTCAAGCCAGGCTGCTCACATTACAAAACCAAGCCATACATCTGTTATCTCTTCATTCACCTCCAGCCAGTTTGATTTTTTCAGCACCTCAGTTCAGTGACAGCCACTATTACACTTGTGCTGCTAGTGAGAGTTTACATGAGAGTTTTACAGTGGACACTTGCAGTACAATGATCAGTAGGTTGTCAGCCCATAAATTCCTCTTTTCAAATGACAAAGATTTGCAGAGAGCATATAAACTGATGGATTCATGCAGAAGTCATCTGTCTGGCCCCTTGCCCAAGGCCATGGTGACCACAGATGCTTCCCAACTAGGGTGTGGGGGCCTCTACTTGGGACAGATGGTTCAAGTCATGTGGTCCTCCCTTGGAGGCCAATCTTCACATCAGTATCTTAGAGATGAGATTAGTATTCCTAATGTTGCAGGCCTTTCAGGATGTTCTCCCTCCAGGGATGATTGCTATAGAGACAACATGTTGGCAGTCTGGTACATCATCATACATGGGGGAACATGCTCCTATCCTTATGTCGCAAAGCAATGAAAGTGTGGCAGTGGGCAACCTCCTCCGGCCATTTTCTTCAAACAATGCATTTCCGGGAAATACAATATCCTATCAGACCAGTTGAGCAGATGAACTCTGCTTCCTCGCAAGTGGTCTCTAAATCTTTCAGTAATGATGCAGATAGTTTGTCAGTGGTGCCAACCATGCTGAGACGACTTTGCTTCGTCACACAATTCCAAGTACAGCAGGTACTTTGTTCTGATACCCCAGAAGGGAAGTCACCGAGCGATACACTGATTCATGATTAGCCCCTCAATCTCCTTCCTGCATATCCAGCTACTCTCCTTGTTCTAACGTTTCTACAGAAAGCATTTCAGTGAAAGAACAAGGGAATCCTCATCACCCCATTCTGTGGTTTCCTTTCCTGCGGCATTATGTAGTACACACTCCTTGGGTGCTGGATTCCTCTCCAGATCACTTGTGAATGCTACCTCTCCCAGACATACAGTCCCTGAAACTAACTGTATGGCTTCTCCACTTCCATTGATGGCTAGACAGTCCAGGCTTTTCTCTCCAGTTAGGCACATTCTTACATCTCAGAACGATTCTACTAGGAAGATATATAAGTAAATGGAAAAGATTTTCTGTCTAGGCTCATGAGAGACAATTGTATTCCTTTTCAGCTCCTGTTCCAACTATTCTCTATCTCTTTACATTCATTTTTTATAATGGAGCTAGTTATTCTACAATCACGGTACAACTCACTGCAGTTTATAGTTTCCACATAGACATGGCTTTCCTAAGTTTGTGTAAAGCATTCCTCAAAGGTAGCTTTTTACTCAGACCCCCTATTAAAGACACTGGTCCTCTTTGGGATCTGACAGTGCTTGTTCAAGCTATGACTCTGGCCCCCTTTGAACCTTCTGCTAAGGTGGACATGGAATTCATGGAAAACCATTTTTCTAATGCCTAGTACATCAGCTAGGTGAGTGTCACAATTCCAGGCACCATCTTTCCAGCCACCTTACCTCTTTTTTCACAAGGATAGAGTTTCCCTCTGAACTAACCCCTCCTTTCTTCCTAAAGTAGCTTTAGAATTGATAATCAATCCATCAATTTACAAGTCTTTTTCCCCAGGTTCTTATACACAGGGGAATATATGCTTCTTTTGTTTGGATGTACACAGACAACTCAGATTCTGTCTCCATAATACTAAAGATTTAACAAAATCTGAACAGTTGTTTTTCCCTTTCAAAGACTAAATTGGGTCAGTCTGTGTCAAAAGTAACTGTAACCACATAGCTCACCGATTGTATCTCTTATGTTTAAAAGAAAAAGGGATTGACTTTACCAAGAACGCATCTCATCCTCCCTCTTGTTCAGAGCTTCGATGGGTGACATCTGTGACCCTACCATATAGTTCTGTGCTCATACCTTTATTGCTCATAACAAATTGGGCATTTTTATCTAGGGATAGGGCAGCTTTTAAAATGACACACTAAAAGACAGAACTGTGAAAGTGTTCTTCACAGGGCGTCAAGTCTTGTTGCTCTAAATGAAGCAGAGCACTGCTGTGCTACTCACCAGTAATTTAAATTAAGAAAATGTTTAAAGTGTAACTTTGTTCTTTTTATATACAAGATACAAAAGCCCCTGGTGCCTCAGCTTCATTCCCTCTGGTGTGACAAACAGAACAGCTGTTAGTTAAATTATATAGTATTTTATTGCATCAGTGAGCATGAATTAGTCTCGAATACAAATGTTAAAGACTGAATTTACTAATGTTCATGCAGTAGCCTTTTTGCAATATGGGTTGTACCCTGCCTAAGATATAACAACTAGTGCACTTCACAAATCTATGGCTGTTGATTGGCCACGCCCTTGGACTGAAATCAAAACAAAGGGTGCAGAAATCATTATTATACCATGACCCCCCCAAAACGTGCACGCTGATTGGCCAGCGTGCCCATTGTAAATCGAGTTATACTAATGGAAAAAGGTCCGGTCGCCCGGACTTTTCTTTTTAAAACACTGTCTCGCTATGTTAAATGGGTTTAACATAGTGAGACAGCTTTAAAATAAGCAACGGAGATCTCCGTTGCTTATTTTAAAGCTGTCTCGCTATGTTAAACTCATTTAACATAGCGAGACACTAAAAAAAAGCAACGGAGATCTTGCTTTCTCCGTTGCTTTTGACAACTCTGATGTACTGCGCAGGCGCGCAGTACATCAGAACTGCCGCGGATGCCAGACATCTGCGGAAGGGCAGCAAACAGGCATTATACTATGCCATTATTTAAGAAAAGTAATAGTTTCTTTTCTTAAATAATGTCATGGTATAATAGCAATAACCCACTTCTGGGTGTGGGTAATGCTAAATTTACCCACAGTTGGCTTTGTTTGGTCCCTCGGGCTTCGCCAACCGTGGGTAAATTTAGCATTACCCACACCCAGGCGTGGGTTATTGCTATAGTACTTTCTTGCCACCTTGAGAAAGAAACATCTCTGAGGATTCACAGGAGCAGCAGTCAGCTTCAAGTTTCATTTCTTTTGACAGAACAACTCTTAGTTGACTAATTAGTCTCTTATTGCATCAATGAGCTGATCCTGAACTCAGATTTTAAAGTGACAAGAAACTGATGTTTATTTTCACTGCTGCAGTAGCCTTTTAGCAGTGTGGGTTGTATCCTGCCTAAGATACAACTGGCCTGCTTCACAAAGCTCTGGCTCTCTCTCACACCTATACCCTGACTCTGACTGCTGATTGGTCAGCCCCTTGGAAGGAAATCAGAATTCAGGATGTAGAAATTGTCAGTCCTTTCTTGCTGTCTCGAAAAGAAGCAACTCTGAGACTTCTCATGAACAGCAGGTAAGGTTCAAGCTTCATTGCTGTCTGATAAATCTCCAGTGGGGTACACTTCCATGTGGAAATTATTACCCTTTTAAGAAAATTCTTAAAGTTTTAATTTTTGGTTTAAAGCAATATTTCCCCTCATTAAAGCCTGTAGCACCTTTTTTTTTGTATATGTCCAGTCAATACTCGTAGCTCCTTATGACATCAAAATCATTTTTTTGCTCTGGCTTATTTAACTAACCATCATTCCAGCTAAAAATAGTCAGTTTTAGAAGTGTCAAGGTGTTATTAACAAACCAATACTAAGATTATTAATGCACAATATCCTGCAGTACAGAAATTAATTACTTTTTGCCACTTATTCATTTAAGTTCTTTAATTTAAACTGAGAGACATGTATGCCATTAAGGGTTATGGAGTGAAATGCCATGGTAGAAAACAGGACAATTCATTGTCTGTGTCCATTTGTATCACACTATACTAGAAATATTGCTGGTTATTAGAAATTGTGAAAATAATCAATATTGCTATATGTACTTAATACTTCAAAAGCCAGGTGATTTGCAAAGTACTGCATGACATCAGGTAAAATTTTAGATGTTGTTCAAGAAAACGGTCATTGATATTTGCACTGTAAGTTGCACATCTTGAGAGATATTCAGTGATGTCCTTCCTTAATCACTGTTATAGTATTCCTTACTATTGGGATATCCTGCCAAGGGCAGCTGTCTGTCCAGCCAGAAAACTAAAAACTTGGGCCCTTCTGTGCACTATATGTCAGACATATGTCCCTACATCCAAAAGTGTGAGGTACATAAGTGACACAAAAACCTCTGAACTTCTTTGCACCAGTCCAAAAAAAGCACTTCATTTTTGGTCTATAGGTTGTATGCTTAAGTTCAGACTGCTGAGCCTTAGGCAGATAAGTACCCTATTGAGTGGTCTTCCTTTGTATTTAGCTCTGTTTTATTGTAGGTACATGTCATCCACAAAAGGGAAATGTGATTGTGGGAGGCAAATTACCCTTAAGGACAGATACAGTTAAGTGCTTTTTTTTATTTTTTGTTTTTTGTTTTCTTTGCTTAGGTGTGGATCACATTCATAAAGAGTGCTCTTTTTTCCATTCCTTTGTGTGCAGCTATCTTTCTTCTCTCTTGGTCTATCTAGAAGAATCAATGCCTTAAGCTTCTTGCTCAAGGAACCATGGCTTCATAATCTTCCCCCGGATGCCCATCCTTTAAAGAAGAAGTTAAAGAAATTGAAACCAGAGATGTCTGCTGTCCAGCCCCTGTCCGATGTCGCCATCTGATGAGAAGACCATGGGCCATCCAGTTTAGATGCCCACATCTGCTATTATGACCCCGTTGGAGGCCAGTATTGAGCAAGCTGTTCACGTCTTTTTAATTTCTCCAAGTCCTTTGGGTTTCTAATATCATTATGAGAATGGACCCCATTCCCTAAGTCAAAGTATGATTAAACTTCATAAAATCAGTATTGTTTCAATGTTTGATGTTAGCCAGAAGTGCTCTTCGCAGCACCCGCAATGTGCCCAGTAATGACTCCTCCTGCAGTTCATATGGAGTTACATGTATTGATTACATATCTAAGTAAAATTGTAGATTCTTTTTTGTAAGACCCATTGCTCCTACTACTACTACTGGAACTATATGAGTATCTTTCTTCCACATTGCTCTCATTTCTGCCTGCAAATCCTGATATTTTATGACTTTGTGTGTCTCTGTATGCAAGACACTGTAGTCACTGGGTGTAGCGGTTTCTATGATCAATGCACTTTTGTCTTCTTTTCAAGGACCACTATATCTGTTTTTTTTCGCATCTGTTGTTTGACCTGTTGGTAATGGGTGATGCCATGTAATGTAGACTTCATTTTCTATGATGCTTTGTGGCTCATGGTTCCAGTGTTTTTCAACTACTTCATTATTATAATGTTTGCACAATCCCCAGTGCAGCCTTCTTGCCATGTTATTATGCCTTTCAGTGAACAGTCCTTCTGCCCTAGTATGTCACATCTAGCAAAAAGGTGTGCAACTGTTTCCAATTCTGTTTTACAAAACCTACATTTGTTTCTCCCACATTTTCAATGGACTTTGTAAACCAACGTGTACTTAGTCCACTGTCTTGGGCCTCCAATAATAAACTTATATTTTTTGGTTTGAATTTGCCTCTCCTTAACCATTCCTGCATCCGATCCTGATCAACATGAGGTTGTTCAAGGAGTTTTCTATACTTGCATCTATATTTATACATTTTACACATTTCTTGTGTCTCATCTGATCCTTCACCTTATATTCTTTCTTTGCTTTTTTGGCACATTCAGTTTCTGCCTGATGTTTATCTACTTCTGGTTTGATTTCCATTCCTGCTTGATGCTGATATGCTTCTGCTAGACTAAGCAGGGAAGTCATCTTAGATGTATTCTTCTCATATTTCAAAACTTTCACTATGGGTCTTTTGAGGTCAGCAGATATGTATGCAGTCCCACGACTGCAGATCTAGACATGTAATCAATTTCAAGGAGCATCCATCTTGATGTTCTTCGTGTTTCACTGTTGCAGTCATCACCTGTGAGTTATCCCTGCTGTGGTAGCCCTTGGCCAGCCTGAATACCAGAGTCAATTTTTTTTTGCATCGGCTGCAGTCGCCTGTAGTCTGACGTAAGGTCATCAGTGCTATAAATCAAGGCAGCTGACTTTATTAAATCAGTCTTTCTTGCTGTGGAGCCCGTAGCAGAAGCAGTTCACACAAGTGCTGGATAGTCGTTACCAGAAGTTGAATTTCAGCTGAAAATGTCTAAAGCTAAGTACCTCGTTGGGGATCCTTTTTTCTCGCACTAACCGATGTCCAAAAAAGTTAACAATTGTCTCACCTGTGGAAAGCAGATCCCACACCGAGACTTCCATTCTTCATCGCTTGTTTAGGCCCAAACCACGACGTTCCCTGTTGCTGGTTCTGTGCCCTCTTTAATGCAAGAACCATTCACCGTAGAGCTCCTTTTTAGACAGTTATTTTCATGTTCCATCTTCACATTCTGATATGGTGCCTGTCAGCGAACAATCTGTGGACATTCTGAAAAAACATAGAGATAAAGATAGAAACAGACCACATAAGGCTAAGCCTTCTGATGACGCTACCGCTAAGCAGGTTGTCAGTTCTCCAGAATTCAGTGAAGTGCTTTCACAACCCCTGATGCCCAATTCTATATCTATGCAGGCCTCTACCGAGACCCTTTCAGAGTGTGGTATGCCGCAGAAATCTTCTACGTCTTCCAAGCCTTTGGCTGTCTCTGCCTCGGTTGGGTCTGTAGCTGCGACTCAGGCACCGGCTTCTGAGGATGCCTTTTGCACTACCGAATCTAGACAAAAAAAGTCTTCTCATCCGATTACCATTTCTCTCAGATCGATGGATTCTCTCAGGCCTAGAAGCCCGGCCACTCCTAGGAAATCTGCTTCTAGCAACCATCTTGCTACTGCTCCTCCACCCCAAGCACAAATGCTTAAAATGGAGGAGGATCTCATCTCCCTTATCCAGGGTAGTCAGGCCTCAACTTCAAAAAGGAAAAGGCACCCTTCTCCAGAAATTATGGCAGAACAGGATTATGAGGAATCTGACTATTAAGTTTTTGAAGAGGAACAGCATCCTTTAACCTCTTATGAGGATTCAGATGCAGAGGAATCCATCCCTTATGCCTCCCCTCCAGAGGATCTTTCCTTTGGGGAAACCCCTTCACTCCCTCAGGGAACATTTCCAATGGGAATCTCAGGACTTCCCACTGTCTAAGAATAGACTTACAGAGTTTCTGGACCTGTCCCAGCACAGACCCCTGGCCTTCCTCCCATTTTAGAAGTGGTGGATGATTTTTCCATGAATCCAGCGTAGCCCTGACACCAAGGGAGCCCGCAGGATTTTTTGCAGGGGGGTGCAAAACCCAGAGCCCCGCCCATGCAGCCCCGCCCACATAGCCCCACCCCTACCCCACCACCCCTCCCCCTAGCCCACGCAGCCCCGCCCCCCCCACAGTCCCTCACATACACACACAGCCATTCCAGTTTCCCATTACTTGGCTATTTCTCCCCATTTGCCACAGACACTGTTCAAATCTATCAGTATGCATACTGTCTTATGCTTTACTTCTACAATGATTACAGATATCTGGATTTAATTCATAACTTTTATTTAAAATTTTATAGCAGAAACACTGCGGCACGCATTTCACATTTACTAAACAAAGCAACAGTCTTGCAATGAAAACAGACTTAGCATTAAAACTTCTCTGCTTTTGAAACTCACATTGATTGAAACAGCATTGAAACCCACATTCAAAGAGAATGCATCTGGGCAGTGGCAGGTTAAGTTTACCTTTGGGCTGTTTTCAAAGCATATCAAATGCACACATTTTTAGGCCCATGCAAAAGTATGGTGATTCATGTTCCTGATGGGAGATAGGAAATTCACCCTGGGGATCACTTCTGTGACTCTGCTTGACAGTGGCACAGGAAAATAATTTTCTTGGGTGGCGAAAGTCAGGGTACCTTTGGCTAGGCTTATATAGGCCCTAGGGCCAATAGCCTAGTACCTACCTATGAACCTATAATTGAATTATATCCCTTGTACAGCACCTGCACCACCTGTTAGAGTGTATTTTAAATTTACAGTTTTGAACATTTTCCAGTAAGCAGTGAAACAATTCAAAACATATGAACCAGTAATGACAAACTGCCTAGTTCAGAACATTTCAAACATAAAAGGCCACTCAAACTTCTATCATTATAATCCACCGATATTAGTCCATATGCACAATCTCTGCAGTCTGCAGAAGTCATCTGAATTCCACATTACAAAGATCTGAAACTAATGAAGAGATTGTTGCTATAAAACATACATTTCAGTGTTTCATCTACAAATGTAGTGCTCATTGCCCTAGAAGAATAAATTGCCTATGTTACATTAAAAGAAATGGTAAGCTGGTATATTGCAACAGGGAATATGTGACAAGCTGAAAATGAGGTTCATAGTTACTAGGCACCAAAGGGACATACTCAGGACAGGACTGCAACACCCCATCCCCTTAAAATACACATTTACACGCTGTGGGAGTAGAAGCTACAGCCCTCTGTATCAAGATGCAAGTATGCAACCCACTGTGCTACTAACACTGCTTTAAAATTCTATACTATAATGATACCATTTGCTAAACAAAAGAGTTGCATATTTTTACAAACCTAGCATGATGAGCAGCAGTAAACTTCTCTTCCCTTGAAGCTCTCAATTCCTTGAAAATAAATTCCACCTGCTAACTCTAAGTAGGTCATTTCAGTCACACACACACACACACACACACACACACACACACACACACACACACACACATACATACATACATACATACATAGGAAAACAAACCTCAGTGGTTTCGGAGGACAGGTAGTTGATGAAGAATGAGGGGGTGGCTTGACTACAAGCACAGAAAAACAAAATCTGCATTGTGCATTCATCAAAGTGATAATTGCTTCTGCTTATGTGAATAACAATTACAGCAGCTGAGACTTTTACCAGACAAGTGATAATGACTCACTGCTATATTGCAACTGCGCTTAATGCTAATGTCATAATGACCTTTGTTTCAGTACTCCAAATTTATGCAGGCTCAGACAAAGGTGATAATTGCTGCACATAACCTGTTGACTAGGCATTCATTATATTACCTTGGGCAGCTGTTGTGTAACACAGACTCATTATCAGTAAAGAGAACACCTGAGTAATTCAGTAAAATAGTATAACACTTACATATTACTGAGCCCTTCCTCCCACCAAAATTCTACACATGACTGACAAAGCAAGGAAAAGTCAACAAGCTCATAGGTAAGTACTAGGCTATTTGCCCAAGGGCATTTATAAGCCTAGCCTGAATGTGTCGGCTTTCACCCCTTAGATTAGTTCCTGTGCCTCTGTCCAGCAGAGCCATTAGTTCCCTCGCCACTGTCCAGCAGAGCCACTGCAGTGATCCCTGGGGTAAACTTCACCCGTTAAGGTTTCTCTTAAAGAGTGTTAGTGAGGGTGATAACCTTTATCTCATGCAACTACTAATCACAAATAGAATAATACAAGCAGACATGATTTCTTGTCTGCTTATTTTACATTATACTATTTACTCAATGGTGTATCTGATGATATAAGCTAGTATATTACATTATAATTACATTAACAATACAAGCAGACATGATTTCTTGTCTGCTTATTTTACATTATACTATTTACTCAATGGTGTATCTGATGATATAAGCTAGTATATTACACTATAATTACATTTCTGTGCTGTATTCTAAGTAATGTAACCATATGAAATTTTCAGACTTAATTTCTATATTTCCCCCGTAACCCATCCAGTTGTTGGCATTGTGTATGCACAAGCACAAAAATGGCACAATAAACTATTTTGCCAACGGTCACTTCAGCAGTCATACCATGTATCCACAAGCACTACCCTGATATACAATGAATTATTTCCCAAGCAACATCCTCATTACTATGTCCAGGTATAAATGCACCTCAATGAAATGTTTCCCCCAAACAACCCTTCAGTAACACTTCCTAGTACGTGCAACCACCAGCATGAACACTTCACCCAAGCAACCCCTTCAGTAGAATGTTGAGGTATGCACAATCACCAAAATTAAACAGTTCCCCAAACGAAACATGTGTAACATTTCCTAGTATGTACAACCAGTCAAAAGTAGTACAGCACTTATATCTTACTGAGCATTGGATACACCATGGAACACAGTGAAGACACTCAAACAGTGGAGAAAATATTGGACAACGGTGATGCTGCAAAGAACTGCACGTCCCTCCAAAATTTAAGAAAAGACAACACGATCACTGGTCAGGTCAGGGTCAGGAGGCTGCCAAGAGACCTACAGCAACACTGAAAGACCTGCAGGAATTTCTGGAAAGTACTGGTTGTGTACTACATGTGACAACTATCTCCAATATTCTCCATATGTCTGGACTATAGGGTAGGTAGGGTTGGAAGACAGAAGCCTTTTCTTACACAGAAAAACATCCAGGCCAGGCTAAAATTTGCAAAACAAGACATCAAGTCTCCCAAAAGCATGTGGGAAAGTGTGTGGTCTAGTGAGACCAGGGTTTAACGTTTTGGGCACATTCGAGAAGATATGTTTGGCAAAACACCACTGCATCACCAAAAGAACAACATCCCCACGGTGAAGATGGTGGTGGCAGTATAATGCTTTGGGGCTGCTTTTCTTCAGCTGGAACTGGGATTTAGTCAAGGTGGAGGGAATTATGAACAGTTCCACATACCAGTCTCTGCAAGGAAAACTGATATGAAATTGCAACTGTAGTAGTAAAGTAGTAAATAACTGTAGTAAAGAAAAGGCACTGGTATAGATTCAGGAGTTATACCATTATGGGCAGATTCCAAAAGCAAAAAAATAATCCTTTCATTTTACAGACGTCTGGTTGGACTACATCTTAAATGCTGCGTACAGTTCTTGAGAAAACATAAAGAAAGATATATCAGGTACCTTGAAGATGCAAAAAAAAAAACTGTTGCTGCTCCTAATGGTGAGGTGCACTCTAAATTAATAAGCTACAGCAAAACACTCAGAAAGGGATTACCTGAAGCAGGTACACAGTATTATTGCATAAAGCCAAACATAGACTACTCTATGAAACATATTTGGCCAGTCTAATCCAACTGTCTTATTAGTATGCACTTCCATTTCCTGAGTTTCTGCCTCCATTCTTTTGCTTCCACCTGACTTATCAAGTAAACAAACAGTTGTATGTAGGGGAAAGTGCGTGTCAACTTGTGCCAGAATTGTGCACACTCTGGTTTAAGCACATAGGTGCCATAAGAAGGTACTCTGGTGAGTTAAAATGTAAAAGACATGCAGAGTGCACCTTATGCTGGAGAGGAAATATTCCACGAAAGGCTGCACTGACAGAATATTGAATGCTGCCTATCGCTAAACACAAAGCAGGTTCATTTGGTGCTCTGTGCCAAACAATACAGGGCATATTATTTTCACTACTCAGCTGGTCTTTAACATCAGAAAATGGGTATCTAGTAGTAGAGGTGCAGTCCAGAAATGCCAACAAGATGGTCAAGTTACCAGGATAGGGAAAATGGAAGGAAAAAAACCCAAAACAGATCTATGTAATCATGACAGAAAAAAAAAACAGACTTTGATTTTCACAAATAACTACACATTTGAAACAAAAATATTTAACAGTATGGTTGAATTGTGCTGTACCGATGTCAGAAATACACAGGCCAGATAAGGTATGGACCACAGCATGTGAGCAGGCATTCCAGAAGCTTAAAGAAGCAGCTTTGGGAGAAGTCCCTGTGTTATCCAGTCCAGAGTACAGCAAAGAATGCGTTGTACAGGTGGATGCTTTGAACTATGGGATGGGGGCTATACATAGCCAGATTTTTTGTGTATCAAGGGGATCTTTACATGGCTTATAGGGATTCCCTTAGACCTAGCTGTGATGGATCTGTTGGACATGTGCAAAACAAACATCAGAAATACTAGGTCCAGGGATATGAACTTCAATTGAGAGGTAAACATAGAATGTGCTGGAGATACAGACGTGTGTCCAAAAGGATCCTAGCACCACAGAACAGGCTCTCCATGCATGTAAAATAGAGTTCATCTGGGACCCATTCAAAGGTAGCCTTGAAAATTGGATGGGAAATAATAAATTTACCATGGTCTGGCCCCCGGCCCTGTGCCATCAATAAGTGTTATCCTAATTAACACCACCTCCTACAAATCCTTAGTTACCTCCCTACTAACATGTCCCAGTGATACTGAGGACCAATGTAGTTTGAAGTGTCCGGCTAGGCTTGTAAGGACAGCAGTGCTTGTCAGTCTAGTAACAACCAATGAACCTATGCTCCAGCCATCTGCAATGAGGCCATCATTCTTTGGTCTTCAGGCTGCATCTATAGTCAGTCACCTGAAACAGCCCAAACAATATGCACTACAGTGCAGTTTCTAACCCCACCCCACCCCCAAAACAGCAAGAAGACAGATAAAGCACATATGCTTAATTTCCACCCACCTGAACAACCCTACTTTGCAGAAATCCACTAAGGGTTGATGTCACTGAATAATCAAACACATTTTCATACCAGACTTGCATCTTTCAAGATATGCATGCCAACACAAAACCTGATAGTCTAGCAATGTTCTGAGCTTATAAGAGTAATAAACAAAATGCAACCCTATTTTGTGCCTTTATACCCCCCCCTACCATTTTAGGCTTTGTCCTTATTTAGCATGTCAGTTACAGCCTTTACCCTTGATTATTCAAGGTTTACCTCATATTTTGGTCTGTCCCTCATAAAATTGATAGTTGTCTGGCAAACCACTTAGATTATTTGAGAATTGAAATCACTAAATAATTTTTCAGACTTCTTAGTACTATATGCTTTACATCCACAACTCCTCTATGAAAAAAAAAGATTCATGCTTGAGTGTCAGCCTCGCAGTACTCAAAAAACACATCAGTATTTACCACCTCCTATGATCCTATAACCAATACTACCCTGTCTTCACAATAATGTCTAAGGTTCTAAGACTTTCTTTAACACACCCAACATGTTTCTAAGCAATTTTCTCTTTTTGTTCAATTTATCTCTACTATCTTTTCTAACTAAAACATATGTGTACTACCAGCTCACTATAAGTCTCCCACAAACTCATTCTATCATCTGAACTATGCAATTCTATACCACACTGTCTCCTTTCTTATAGATAACATCAAATTTACAATACTAATAACTTCTCCCTCAAATTCTTCTCTATTAATTCTTTCTCTACCCCAAACCACACACACAGACACACACACAAAGACACACGCAGACAGACACACACAAAAACAATAAATAAACAACTCTGGCCATTTCATACCTACTTCCATTTCAACTCATATACATCCCAGTCCAGGACCACCACACCAAATTCAGCTTCCCATTTGCCAACTCCTCTCCATCTGTCCACTCTTCCCAAAAAGATACTATGGCATTCATTTTCTTAAATGCAAATGCAAGAAGCCTCATCAGTAAAATTCAAGATACACATGCATCCATATCCCTATACTCTCCTGATGTGACATATTCATCATTACAGAAATCTGGTTAAAAAAATGTAGCAGATAAATAAATACTCCTCTCTGGCTGCAATATTAGATTTAATACTAACAAGAACAACACCACTACCTCTGGCAGTCTACCTGATAACCTAAATGTTAACTTACTTGCCCACAATTATCCTCAGACACATTACATTAACAAAATAATTACAGTAAAGTTCACAACTCTTTCTGCAAAGATATAGTCAGTGAAATATTAAAAATTAAAAATGTAACAGGACTCTCTTAAGAACTCTTCCTCTAAATGACACAATCACTTTCTTAAACTCAGCTTTTCTAAATATACTAGATTATGGATTTATGGCCTCATCCTTATGGCCAGCCAGGCACTGCCAGAAAAGCACACGAGGAAAAGGAAAGCAAGATGGCAGCTCATCACATCGTGATGATGCCTGGAGGGACAGTCGGTCGGACGGACGTTGAATTGGTGCACAACACAATCGAGGGTTGAAAGTGTGATTTTTAATGTAGGGATAGGACGAGGGTGCAGTCCAGAGCACCACTCACTCTCACACACTCAAGTAAGTGTGCCATGCCACTTTTGCGTTTTGCCGCCAAGTGTTCAGTCAGTCACAACTTCACAAGTACAAAAAAACCCAACACCTACCTTCTCTTCTTGTAATAATACCAACACTATGATACGCACCACCACCAGTCCAGTCCTTCCACCACTCACCACACGAAACACGATGGTTTGGTTTGCTCTGGAGGATGAAATCGTCATCAGGAATACTCTTCCACCGATGTCCACATGCAGTCTTCCATACTCAAATTGCAACTACGATTATTTAAGGAGGAGTTTGAGGCTCGTCGTCACGTCAGACTCGTCAGTCATGTGACTGCCTGCCATGCCATCTCCAGTAGCAGTTCTCTTCTAAACAAGTAACAATGCCGGCTACGTGGGAAAAACAAAGTTAAAAAAGTGCGTTTTGCCAAATTGCCAGATAGTGCTATGAAAATCCAGGGGGGTGCAAGTGCACCCCCTTGCACCTGCCTGCGGGCGCCCTTGCCTGACACCCTCCCTCCTGCTCCCAGTAAACCTGATAGGTACTACAGAGTACCAGATTCTCACAAATACCTGTACAGAAATCCAGCTGCAGAACAAGAGGTCATTACACAGGGACCTAAAGGAGCTAAGACTAGTTGTGCCAAGAATCCTCTTCCTTCTGACAAGAACTCCAGAGCTCTGGACAGATGGGGTAAAAAAGTATACACCTCTGCAGCCTTAGCTATCAGTGCTCTCAAATGTCAGTTCCATATGTTAAAATATCAGCAACACACTTTGGAACTATTAAAACAGAAGATTGCTACCTTTCTTGACTGTGTCAATTCAAAAGAGTTAGGTTTACTACACTCTGCTTGTCAAGTGGCCAAACACTCACTACAATGTGGATATAGCACCCTAGAAGCTTCTAGCAGGGCAGCAGTGACGGGATCTGTTATTAGGAGACATGCGTGGCTGAAGGAACAACCTTTCCTTGATTATGTCAAGTCTAAACTTATTGATTCAGCCCTAGATAATGAATGCCTTTTTAGGGAAAAAGCAGAAGAGGTGCTTAAAAAGATGGAAGACAAAGCAAAATCTATGCAAACAGTAAAAGATTTCTTTCAAGTTCAATATCCCAGGTTCAGGAAGAACTTTTCCTCTAAGCAATGGGCCTTCCCTGCACCTGGTAGACAGGGCCAAGGTAAGCCCCACAGGGACAGACCATCCAGGCCCCTATTCCAGGGCCAGCAGAGAAGCAAACAATGCACCACTTCCAGCTCTAAGGCAGGGAGTTCTAAGCCAACCTTCTATGGCAAACACAATGACCCCCCTCCCCCCTCTGCTCTCCCTTCACTCAACAGAAACTAGGAGGAAGGCTCTCCCTCTTCAAAGACAATTGGCTTTCTGTAACAAAGGACCAATGTGTCTTAAAGATCATTTTTCAGGGATACAAATTCTCTTTCAGCGAACTCCCAGTTCCAAGAGGGTACCCAGACCTACCTCCAAATCAGTGGGCAGAGGCATTGAAACAGGTCCAAACTCTCATCTCCCAGGCAGTAGAACATGTCCCTTCAGATCAAACAGCCAAAGGCTTTTATTCCAGACTATTCCTTGTTCCCAGAAAAGAGGGCACTTGGCACCCCATCCTGGATCTATCCATTCTGAACACCTCCCCAGATTCAAAATACTAACTTTGTAGCAGCTGCTGTCTGTGCTAACAAAAATGCCTGGCTAGTGTCCCTAGACCTAAAAGATGCCTACCTCTACATCCCCATCAGGGAATCATGCAGGATATTCCTGCACTTCAGAGCAGGCTCATAACACTTTCAATTCTCTGCGCTGCCCTTTGGCTTATCTGCTGCACCCAGAGTATTCACCAAAAGCTTGGCCCTGACCCTAACATTCTGCAGACAGAGAATTACACAGATTTACCCTTACCTGGATGACTGCCTCATTCATGGAGAGTGAAAAAAAAGCTGCCCTAACTTCCCTAGGGTTCACCATCAACGAGAAGAAATCAAAGCAAAAGCCCACCAGAAGATCATTTTCTTGGAAGCTCTGCTAGACACAGCTTCCCAAGTTGCCTTCCTGTCCCCAGAACAGCAGAGCTTCCTGCCTCTCTACTTTACCCAGCTGGCCTCCAGAAGTCACCTCACCACAAGGAAGTTCCTGCAAGCCCTGGGATACATGGCATCTTGCATCCTTCTCATTCCTCTGGCCAGGCTTCACATGAGAAAATTTCAGTGGTATCTAAAGAACCTTTGGTGCCAGCACTCAATCCCTAGAGACCTCTCTCCCTCTGATCCCGTGTATAAGGGCCACATTTCTCTAGTGGGTAGAGGCCTGTACCAGGAACAAGTGTCTTCCCTTCATCCTCCACCCTCCTGGCCAGACCATCACCACCGACGCCTCAGACATTGCTTGGGGCGCTCACCTAGCAGGCAGGTGCACCCGAGGTCTTTGGGATGTCCAACAACATCACATGAACATCAATCAAGAAAGAAGTGATGGCAGTACAAAAGGCTCTGACATTTTTCAAACCCCATCTCAGGCCAGGGGTTCTTCTTATAAAAACAGACAACACCACAGTAATGTGGTATATCAACAAACAGGGGGGACCCAATCCTACCCCCTGTGCAGGTTAGCCATGAGCCTCTGGCTTACAGCCACCTCCATGGATCTACACCCAATTGCCCAATACCTATCAGGGGTCAACAACACCCTAGCAGACCACCTAAGCAGAAATGTACTGGACCCGCAAGAATGGCAGTTCCACAGGGAAATCTTTCTGCAAATCACTCAGGAGTGGGGGACTCCATAAGTGGATCTATTTGCCTCGCACCTCAACCACCAGCTGCAAAAGTTCTGTACCAGGAAGTATCACCTCCTAGCATGGAAGGTGGATGCTTGACCTTCTCCTGAAACTCCCTCTTTATATAAGCATTCCCACCTCTGCCCCTTATTCCCAAGGTACTGATCAAAATAAGGGAGGAGAGACCAAAGGCCATCCTCATTGCTCCAGATTGGCCCAGAGAGCATTGGTACCCCTTGCTGCGCAACCTGATCTTACAGCCCCCAGGCAGCTTCCCCTGATCTCACACCTCTTGACCCAGGTGAGGGGGAAGATACTGCACCCAGACTTACAGAATCTCAGTCTCTCAGCATGGCTTATACCTTAAAGGCTAACAAGGAGTCCCTGTTAAGCAAACAGGTCCTAGACATCATCACAGAGACCAGAAGGCCCAGCACCAGAAAATCATACACAGGGAAATGGAAAAGATTCTGCTCCTGGAGCCAGTCCAAAGGTGCCAGTACCTCCCATCCTTCCATCCCTCTTATCTTGGATGACCTAGCCGAATTCAATAGTGGCATCTCTTTCCCCTCTATTAAAATCCATGCCTCAGCCATTTCTGCCCATTATGATTCAGACCGACCCGTCTTCTCTCATCCTTTGAATAAGCAATTCCTAAGAGGGGCTACTAATATCAGACCTCCCAGAAGGCCTCCCATGCCACCCTGGGACCTGAATTATATTCTAGAAAAACGAACTTTACCTCCTTTTGAACCTGCTTCTACAGAATTGAAATACCCCTCCTGGAAGACTGCCTTCCTACTAGCTATCACCTCAGCCAGAAGGGTATCAGAACTTCAAGCCCTCATGGCTGTTGAGCCCTTCATCATTTTCCATGCAGACAGGTTCTCCCTGAAGACTAACCCCTCCTTTATGCCCAAGGTGGTATCTGATGTGACCCTCAACCAGGCCATACACCTACCCACCTTATTCCCAGCCCTTAAAACAAGGGGGAAAGAATTCTACACTTGCTAGATGTGCACACACAACTTGGATACTATCTGGACGCACTAAACCATTCAGAAAAACAGACCAACTACTTGTCAGCTTTGCTCCGGGGCAGAGGGGAAGCCCATTTCCAACCAAACCATTTCCAAATGGATATCACACTGTATCCATTTCTGCTACAGACTACATGGGAGCTCCCCTCTAAGTCTATCCATAACCATTCCACTAGGGCAGCATCCACTTCCACAGCCTTATTCAGAGGAGTCCTCACCAGGGTCATCTTGGAAGCTGCCACCTGGCCCTCTGTCAATACCTTTACAAAGCATTACCACCTACCTCTTTTTTTCAAGTCTAGGGCAGGGTTTGCTTCTGTAGTTCTGCAGGGCCTGCTGACCCATGCCTAGGACTCTAACCTATCCTTCCACCACTCTCATCAGCTTTGGGAATCCTCCCACAGGTGATGACTGCAACAGTGAATCATGAAGAACATAGTACAGTTGTGTACACTTACCATAAATGTAGATGTCCGAGTGTATCCACTGTTGCAGTCCTGGTTTCCCTCCCTCCATCCTCCATATAGCATCTTCTCCTAGGAAAAAATAAGCTTCCCACAATGGCTTTTAGCCACCAGGACCACTTTTCCTTATTTCCTTGTGCTTTTGACAGGTTAGGGCAAGAAAAACTGGTGTAATAATGTTGGCTGCCTTGCTTTATAGCACTGACAACCTGACATCAGATTACAGGTGACTGCAGCCGACGCAACAAAACACTGACTCTGGTTTTCAGGCCGGCCGAGGGCTACCACAGTAGGGATATCCCACAGGTGATGACTGCAACAGTGAATACACTCGAACATCTACATTTATGGTAAGTGTACACAACTGTACTTTTTCCTTTCACCTTCTTGTTTTCCTTTCTAATGTATCCAACACTGTTTGGGGCTAGTCAGTCATTCCAAAACTGTAAGTTGGGATAGGAACAGCAAACTGGTTTATAGCTTGAACTTTGTTCTTAGTTGTCAGAGCTGTTTTCAGAATTAATTTAAGTTTTCTAAAATATTCCTTACAGAGTTTTATTCACATTTGTTCATGTTTTATTGTTGATCCTTCATCAGTTCCCATGTATTTATACACTCCCTCTTGCTCAAGTTCTTTTATATCACATTATTGTCCCAAACTGATGTTTTCTTGGTGCTGCAGCTTTCCTGCTTGAAAGGTTGTGTTGCTTTTGCACATTTATCAGACCAAATGACATTCTTATATCATCTGAAAAAGTTTTGATTAGCAGTTGTGCTTTCAGTTCCACATCTGATGAGCTATACAGTTTTAAATCATCGACAAACAGAAGATGAGAAGTCTTTACACTTTTTTGCTTTCTGGGAGCCAAATTATAACCATGACAGCTTAATGGGTTAAGTGCAAGGCAAAAGAGCAGTGATAACAGAGAGTCATCCTGGAATATCCCCTTTGAATTTTTATCCCTGGAGTAATAATTTGTCCTTTATCATGAATTAACTGCAAAGTTATTGTGATGTAGTTTATCAGTGTAGGGAGTATCTCATACATTTTTAAGCACTCTCTTATCCATAAATGTGGGATACTTTCAAATGCGTTATTGTAGTCTATCCATGCCATACTTAGGTTCTTCCCCTTTTTACAGATGTTCTTCGTGTTTCACTGTTGCAGTCATCACATTTGGGTTATCCCTGCCAAGGTAGCCCTCGGCCAGCCCGAATACCAGAGGCTTAGTATTTCTGCATTGGTTGCTGTCGCTTCAGGACTGACGTCAGGTCATCAGTAGTATAAAGTAAGGCAGCCAACACCTACATCAGTCTTTCTTGCCATGGAGCCCAAAGCAGAAGCACTTCGCACAAGTGCCAGTCAGCCGTTACCTGAGTTTCGTCTTCTGAATTGAAGCTGAAGTCTTCTAAAGCTAAGTACTCCATTGGGGATCCTTTTTTCTTGCACTAACCGATGTCTGAAAAAGTTAACAATTGTCTCACCTGTGGAAAGCAAATACCACACCAAGACTTTCATTCTTACTGCATCACTTGCTTAGGCCCAGACCACAACATCCCCCACTGTCGCTTCTGTGCTTTGTTCAACACCAGAATTATACATCGTCGGGCCCTTATTGTAGCTGGATATTTTTGCTTACAGTCCTCGAATTCTGATATGGCTTTGGTAAGCCATCTGACAGCAGATCTTCTGAAAAAATGTAAAAATAAAGACAGAGACAGACTGCACAGGTCCAAACCTACTGACGACACTCCTGTTAAGCTAGTCATCAGTTCTCTGATCCTAAGTGAGGTGCTTTTGCAGCCCCTGATGCATGCTTCTGTGGATTCGCAGGCCGCTACCAAGACCCTTTCAGAATCCAGTATACCGCAAAACTCTTCTTCTCTACCTTGGATGGGTTTGGAGCTGCTGAGCAGGCACCGGCTTCTGAGGAAGGCCTTCGCACTACTGATTCTCGACACAAACCGACGACTTCTTTCACGACTACCATTCTTTTGAGAACTACCGAGTTTCTTAGGCCCAGGTTACGAACCACACCCAAAAAACGACGACCCAATCTCAGGCACCTGCTTCCTTGCCTCAGTCTGAAATGCTTAAAGTGGTGGAAGACCTTATCATGCTAATCAGGGGAAGCCAAACTACCCTTCCAAAAGAAAAAGAGATCTGTCCCCTGCAGTTTTGTCTGAACAGGAGTCCGATGACTCTGATGCATCTGAGTATGAAGACATGCAATCCCTCTCTGCTTATGAGGATTCTGATGCAGAGGATTCCATTCCTTCAGCCTCTCCCCCAGAGGATATTTCCTTTGGGGAAACCCTTCACACCTTAAGGGAACATTTCCTGTGGGAAAGTCAGGACTACCCTCAGTCTAAAAAGAGACTCAGGGAATTCTTAGATCTTCCACAGCACAGACCCCCCCTGGCCATCCCCCCAGTCCTAGATGTTGTGGAGGATGTTTTTCCTGGAATACAGCTTGACTCCCGACACCCTCCCCCCTACACTCAGAAAACCAGACAGGTATTACAGAGTCCCTGGCTCACAAATTTCTTTTTAAAAATCTAACTGTTGACCCTGAGATAATTTCTCAAGGCTACAAAAACATGGTAGAGCCAGCAAACAGTGGACAGTAATCCGTTTATTGATGGAGGATGGAGAAAAACAAACCTGTTTCTGCCTTTAGGCCTTCCTCAGTGTCTGCATTTGTTACAAAATGTCACAACCTTATATATAACAAGTGGTCTGGCGCCACCCAGAGTCCATGAACAAAATTACATCACATATATATATTTTTTTTAAATTCTCTTTATTATTAATTTGTTTTTATATAACATAATAACAACAAGATAACATACAACATATAGAAACAAGATACACTCAAAACTATGTACAATTATACATTGCCCAAAAGTAGAAAAAGGTGAAACAAGAAATATTACTCAGGAAAAAAAAAAAAAACCTGTATTCAATTCAATATGTGATCAAAAATTATTCTCCACAATTCTTTGAGGAATGGTTTCTGGGTAATGTTGTAAAATAAATATCTATGTGCTTTGAGGTGTTTAATGGCTAGAGTCTTAAACCCTTCCCACGTTAATGTGTTCCTATTCTTCCAGTTCAGAGAGATATAATATTTGATTAACATAAATAGAGAAATCAAAATTCTATATCTCCCCTCTGGTAACCCTGGGGGTGGAATATGAAGAATAGCAAATTCCCAAGATAAAGCTGATTTTTCATATCCAATTTTTTCCAGTAAGACTCTCAGGGCACACCAAAGCTTGCATGAGCATTTACAGCTCCAGAAAACGTAATAAATCATCAGTTTGGTTAGGACAAAATTGACGATAAGGGGGGTAGTTAGGATATATTTTGTTGAGAATGTCTGAAGTAAGGTATGCATTGTTCATTATCATAAGCTGTGTGTATTTAAGTTTCTTTAGGGGTATATGTTTGGCACTGATTCTTATGGCCTTTGAAATCTGATTATGATTAATAGAAGGATTAAGTTTTAGCCAAAAAATTGAGAAGATGAGCTTGTTATGTGTTTTGGAGGCCATGATAGCTTTGTAGGTATTTGAGATAATTTTTTTTTAAGAAGAAATAAGTTCCACAATGCTTTACAGGCTGAGATATCCTTATCAGATACCAAGGGGTGTACCAAAAAAGTATGTACTAATTCTCTGATTTGTCTTAATATAATTGTGTATTTTTTAGGTAAGTTCAAATTAGTTATTAGATCCAAAAGGTACTGTTGTTTGAAAGGGAAGAGGTCCGAAATAGTTGAATTCATGAGAAGGGGGTATTGTTCTAGATTTAACATATGACCATTCAACTTAAGATTAGGGTTGAGATGCAATGGTTGTAGAGTGTTAAAGGAATGGATCAGATTCAAGGAGCTAAAGAGGTTTTGTGGTGACTTTATATTAAATTTAATACCTTTAACCAATTTAAGATTGTGTAAGTTTTCTTTGTTCAAGAAAGGGAGAGCAGAAGGGTTTATGTTTAAAGATTTGACATAGTTATTGTAAAGTATGATCCAAGCAGGGGTCCATTGAGAGTGTTCTTTATTGTAGGAGGCAATATTTATTATTCTACTCCCATTTATTATCTCATAGTATGTTTTAAAGTCAGGCAATCCCAGACCTCCATGTTCTTTAGGGAAAGTGAGTTTCGAATAACTAATCCTAACATATTTGGGAACCCAAATAAATTTAGAAAGGAGTGAAATAATAGTTTTAAAGAATTTATTGTTAAGTATAGTTGTTGAATTAAAGATATATAAAAATCTAGGAAGTATATTCATTTTAATGATTGCCGTTCTAGCCAAGAAAGGAAGTTTAAGTTTGGCCCATCTGTTTAAGTCATTTTGCACCCTCATCGAACATTTAGCCATAGTGTCCTGGTACTGAGCAGAATTCCCCTGAGAAAAAGATATACCTAGATAGTGAAGGTGTTGTTTAATGTTAATACCTGCATTAGAGAATAAGTTAGGGGATGGGGAGTATATATTTATCGGAAAAATTAATGATTTGTCTCTATTGAGTTTATCATTTGCCAGGTTAGAAAAGGTGTTAATGGAGGAAAGGATTTTTACCGGGTCAGAACTGGGCAGCGTAAAGTAAATGTTTAAATCGCCGGCGAATGCAGAGAAATGAAGTTTAGTGTTAAAGATAAGGGGGGTGTGATGGAATGTTTTCTGTCTGATTAGTAGGAATAGTGGTTCAATGTAAAGGTTGAATAATAAAGGGGAGAGGGGGCAGCCTTGCCTAGCACCATTGTGTATTTTAATTCTATTAGACACCTGGTTATTTATTTGTAATATAGTGTAAGAACTAGAATATAAGGTTTTAATCCTGTTAATAAATGCATTAGGTATGTTGAAGTAAGGGAGACTATTGAATAAAAATTCTGTACTGATTCGAACAAAGGCCTTGGATGCATCAATAGCTAGAGCATAAAGGGGGCTTTTATTCAGAGAGGAGAGAGAAATCATACCTTCTAAAGAAAGAGTGTGATCAATTGTTTGTCTACACATAATGAAGCCAGATTGTTCCGGTGAAACAATAGTAGAGATAATAACCTTAAGTCTATTAGCTAGAATTGTGGCCAAGATTTTCATATCTATATTTACAATAGAAATGGGTCTATATTCCCAGGGTTTTTTGGGATCCGCATTATGTTTTGGGATAAAGATAGTTCTAGAAGCATTAAGGTGAGTGTCCCTAAAAGCAAAAGTAGTAATATTATTAAACAAAAGAAGCAAAGCTTTAGAAATTTTAGAAGTAAAGGATTTATAAAATTCGGCCGTGAATCCATCTGGCCCGGGGGATTTATTAGGTTTCAAATTATTAATTGCCACTATAATTTCTTGCTGTGTGATTTCCCTATCAAGAGATTCTTTTTGAGTCTCAGATAATTTAAGAAAAAAAAGATTGTTACAAAAACCCTGCACCTCTACTTTATTAGAAGGATTTTCAGGAAGACTGTACAGCTGAGTGTATAAGGACTCGAATATTCTAATAATATCTGGCGTATTCTGATAATCCTTCCCCTGATAGGAAATTTCCGATATAAAGGGAGATGTTCTATTCAGGTTTACCAGTCTGGCCAGAAATTTAGATGGGAATTGAGCCATTTCCGAGTAATTTGCTAAGGATTTAATCTCATGGAAAGTAAGGTTCTCCGCTTGCAGAGATAAAAGATCCTTTTGTAAATGAGTCAATTCTTTCTCCAACTCAAGAGAGTATTTTTGTTGAATTTCGGTTTCTATCTTATACAATTTATTAGTTATATCCAATTCATTCTTATTGAATAATTTCTTATAATATGAGGCTTTATTAATAAGAAAACCTCTGATTATAGCCTTGGTTGCGGCCCAATAACAGTCTAAAGAGGTTTTGAGGGAGCTACTGGATTGAAGAAATTGATCGAGATAGGATTCAACTTGTGATAGAATTTAATCCCTCTTTAGAAGGTTAGGGTTTAAACTCCACCAAATAGCTATGTTCTTTGAGGATCTTGTAGCCTGCCATTAAATAGAGAGAGAAATCCAAGAATGGTCGGAAAGGCTTCTGGGGTCAGTGACAAAAGAAATATCAAAATTATTGAATATCACGGAAATCAGAAAGAAGTCCAGCCTGGACCAACTTTTAGCACAGTTAGAAAAAAAGATGAATTTGTTATTTTTATGGGTGCCATTAAGGAAGATGTAGGGAACAAATAAGTTAAAGTCATCTTTCAGCTCAGATAAGGACAGGGTTGCAGAATAATTGAATTTAGCCTTAATATTTGTCCTATCATTTTTTGGATCCTGTATGGAATTCCAGTCTCCACCAACAATATAGTAGTGATTCGGAAATAGTGAAAGTAGGTTATAGATCTGCATAATAAAATTTTGTTGACCTGAACATGGAGAGTATATATTAATAATTAAAATAGGTTTATCTAGATAAGAGCAGGTTGTAACAAAGTAACACCATCTACCTTCGTTATCTGTGTCATAAGTGACTATGTCAAGCATAAATTTATTTTTAATTATTATGGCAACACCTGCACTATTGGATTTAGCTCCTGAATCTATGATCTTCTTAACCCATGGTCTCCCCCTGTCATGGTCCCATTGGTGGTTGAGGAGGTGCGTTTCCTGAACAAAGATAATATTAAATGAGGATTTAAGACACAGATGCATAAAAAGTTTCTTTTTATTGGATGCTTGTAACCCTTTGATGTTCCACGACTCTATAACCAGCATTTGAATGCAAACATAAGTAAAATAAGAGAAATGAGAAATATGAAGAATACACAACTACCTAAAATTATTAACAATTGAATCCAACAAGTTTGGGCAAGTATAAAAATCCCTTCCTGCTTTAATCCCATGCCTACCCACCACCCCAATAGCCTGGAAGGGGCTGGGATACTAAGAAATATCGTGACATAAAACATTCTTCTACAGAAAGTCAGTGGTCTCACCCAAAGGGAGAGACTATTAAATCCCAGAAAATCTCTCCTAAAACACCAGAATCTAAAATGCATAGCAATCCCAAACAGGTTAAAACTACACTCATAACTCAGCTATACAACTGATCAAAACAAAGTGCTAATCAACAATGAATGTGGCAGTTAGTCAAATCCCAAAGTAGTATTTAAATAAACATTAACTGGTATTTAGATTAAATTTGCCATCTTTATAAGAAACCTATTCTTGAACAACTGCCACCAAACTCCGGTAGGGAGAAGAAACTACGCCCTTCACGGGACAGATATCCCCTTTAAAACAGGGATAATATTCAAGTAAAATCTATTAACTCAGTGTGGGGGAGTAAATTATAGTAAAGAAGTATCTAAGAGGCCCTAAGGCCCTGGAAGTACGTAACTATCAAGTATGAAACCTTTTTAAAACAATATTCACCAAAGATATAAAAACAAAAAACTCCATATAAAATGTCATAGTCCTAGAACATTGAAAAGGAACCGCATAGAACTACTAGTTTTAACTACATTCCTGTGATAATATAATGCCATTCATGAAACTCTATCAGCCTTTCCTGAGAATGGAGGGGGTACCAAATCTGCAGAATCATATAAAGCAATGTTTTACTTCTGCGCTCTCAAACCATGGTACCCTTAGCACCAAGTAGATAGGTTACCTAAACAAACAATCCTCTAAGATCCTGTGGAAATACAGTATTTTATTTACATAATGAATAACCAGTAATCAATAAACTCCAGTTGTGTATATCCCTGGAGAGGTGCCAGTATCCTCACCATTAAAATATGAATTGTAGCCTGTGCCCCAATAGGTCCATCTGTCTATGGACACAAAGATTGATATGATGTGCATGCAGACAGAGATTAGATTGAACTCCTGAAAACTATCCTATGGATAATAGAAAAAAATCAGAACGGAACATTACCAGACCAGGAATCTTCTAAAATAGATTTAAGTCAAGGAACTCAGTGGTAAATGTGACCTAAAACATTAAATCCATTATTTTATTTCAAGCTGAGTGATTCCCACTTTATCCAAGCAATACGTGTTTAGTGAACATTGTACTAAGTTATTGTAGAAAAGAAGGAAACTTGTAAATACAGAAGCAGCAGCTAAGATTTCAAATGTTCAAACAGATAAATGGGCTTGAGTCACTTGATCAGTAGTTATTCTGAAAAGGATCTACATCTGTTTAGCCGAACTTTAATGCATTAAATAATCAACTGCAGCCAAGCATATGAAGGCTTGAAAAGCGGACTGCCAAGCTTTCTGTACAAGATTGCTTGCTGCTGTTTTAGTGTTTGACAAATAGATTATGAAGGATTTATGAAAATATTTAAAATGCCACTAAGATTTAACCTTTCTTTTCAGGATTGATCTATTAGCTGCACAGTTCAATGCACTTTTGTAATACTATACCTGGGGTTGTATTTTAATTTAGTAGTAGTTTTTAAAGCAACCCCATATGTATAAAGAAACACAAAAGTCTGGTACCAAGGAACAGCTGACATATAGCCCAGAGAGAGCTAAATGGATAAGCTGTGCCCTTCTTAGCACAAAATAAATCTACCAACTACAAGTTTCCATTCATCTATGAGCCAAATTACTTCAGGATTTCTAAAAAAAAAAAAAAAAAAACAAAAGGAAAATCACAGACAGTTTCAAGGCAAAGCAGAGCTCTCAGAAATGTGAAGCGGTAAAAATGAAAGTACATTACTGCCGTAATAACTGAGGCCTACTCAGAACTGTTCTACCACTTTAAGAGACCTACGGACTCTTGGGAAGGGCCGAGGTCAAAAGAAGTCTGGCTGTAAAAACAGCATGGTGGAAGGTTGATTTTTCAACAAGCAATCCAATAGGAACCATGAGGTAGCAGGACCACAGAACAGCTGATCGAGTCCCTGACATGACTCCAGATCTGCATTGCAGAAAAAAGGATCGGAAGCAATGCAAACTTTTCAAATTTGAAGCAAGTGAATAGGCATCACTCCAAGCATTATGTAAGTTAGTGCTTTTGCAAACCTGATTCCGGACATTCTTTAAACGCTTGTAAGAAGATCGCAGTTGCTTCTTTACTGTTTACAGCAGAAAGTTTAGATACTTGATGAGAAAAAGTCAGGGTGTTGAGATACCTCATCTGGAATCTAATTTGTTTCTTGATTAAGTAAGCACAGAATGGAGCGAGCTTTTGTCTTTCCATCTTTATCGGTGTAGGGAGGTCAGATGAGAGAGATATTTTGGAGCCATTCCACTGAATATAATTTTTGTTTCGGGCCGCTATTAGGTGCTTGCTTACATGTTGAAAGTTAAGTAGCTTTACGTAGACAATTCTCAGCTTGGTTTTGCCATATGGTGGTCTTAGAGCTCTATGTGCTCATTCAATTATTATCTGGTCAGATATAGGTGCTTTATCCAGAAACAAAGCAAATATTGTAGATATGGTTTCTAGCAATGTAGATTGTTCTATGTGTTCCGGGATGCCTCTTAGGATAATGTTATTGCGCCTGGATCTAGTTTCAAGGTCCAGTAATTTCTGCTGCATGTCCATAATAGTTGTAGCATTAGTTTTTGTTCTTTTTGTAGTTGTTCAATTTTAACCTTGTTGTCAAACACTTTTGCTTCTGTTTTGTTGATTCTTGTAAGTATTCTGTCTATAGAATCACCAAACGTTTTTAGTTGCAGGGAGAAGCTTTGTATTGCTGTTTGTATAGGCTGCAGTGCCAGTTTTAAATCCTCCATGCTGGTAGGGTCAGATTTCACTTTAGCAGGTGGTTTTGTAGATTCCTGCTGCTTAGCAGTTCTAGCCCTTTTAGGGATTACATCTTTCTCTGGAGATGAAATTGCAGAGAATTTAGCTTTAGTGCTTTGAGCTTCCATAGATTCAGAATCCTGTGACATATCTGGATGTTTTTTCCCTTTTGTCTCTCTTATTTTTAGGTAAGTGTAGGCCCAAGAGCTCCAGACCACATGGACAGCAGGCAGCAACAAGGTAAGATAGAAAGATCAATAGCAATCCTCCAAATATTAATTCAGTTTCCAGAGCCGGAATCAGAAATTACCACCAGGAAAGTTCCTCAGTACCAAGAAAAGGTTATTGATCACAGAATTTAGTTTTCTCCCATAGAATAAGGATGTTGATTTATTGAGAGTAGCAGAGCTATAGAGTAACACTGCTTATAGGATGGCAGCCATCTTGATCTAACCCAAATTACATCACATATATTTCACATATATTCATTTAGACCAGGGGAAAAGAGTGCCCCCAATTTTATAATCCATTTCTTTTCCATTTTGTTTAATATTCCATGCCAACCTGATTTGTTACGTGTATTCCATTGAATAATATCAATCACAATAAATCTAAACTTATCCCGGGGATGTTTTATTGTATGTTTATATAGTGCATTGGTTGGTTTAGCAGTCCTAATGTCGCTAAGGTGTTCTGAAATCCTAAATTTTACACACCGGGAGGTTTGTCTTACATAAAAGGCTGAACAGCTGCATGATGACAAATAAATCACCCAATCTGATTGACAATTTGCGAAAAATTTAATAGGAAAAACTTCACTATTTCTGCTTGTGAATTCCTTGGTTTTGAACATATTATTACAGTGTGTACAATGTCCACATGGGAAGCATCCCACTAGAGGGCCACCTTCTAAGGTTATTTGCTTAGATGAATTCTCATTCCTGTTGATGTGTTTGTAATGATTAAAAAAGGATCCCATGTTCCGACCCCGTCTGTAAGAAAAGTGACATCTGTCATCCAGTATGTCCCTAAGCTTGTTATCTGCTATCAATATGCCCCAATGTCTCTGTACACAGTTGATGAGAGCATCAGTATTTCTCCCATATGTGGTGACCAATCTAATTTGAGAATTAGATTTCTGTTTGTTCTCCCTATATTGTAGCAGATTCTCCCCATTTCTATTGGTAGCAAATCGTCTACCCTGAGCAATGTCACCTTTTTGGTACCCATGGTTCAGAAACCTTATAGATAAATCTGACTCATAGGTGGAAAATGTCCTTTCCTCTGAGCAAATCCTCCTAAGGCGGAGAAATTGTGACTTTGGAATGTTTCTACAAATATGAGGTGGATGAAAGCTGGAGGCATGGAGCAAGGAGTTGTATTGTGGGTATTTCCAATAAATTTCTGTTGTTAGTGTATGATCTGCATTCTTTGTGACTAAGACATCCAAAAAGGTAATCTGATTTTTGTCATAAGTTATCGTGAATTCAATACCCCATTTGTTTTCATTCAAATAGGTGACAAACTCCTTGAGATAGACAATGTCAGATCTCCATACCATCCAGCAATCATCCAAATACCTCCTCCATATATCAATCTCATCCATGTAGATGTTGTGTGCCCTATCATAGATAATTTGGTCTTCAACATAGGCCATAAAAAGATCCGCATATATAGGGGCAAAAGAAGCCCCCATGGCAGTGCCTTTGGTCTGTAGATAACATTCATTCCCATAAAATATCACATTCTTAGTCAATACATGCTCCGTCAAGCAAAGTAACAATGTATTAAAGCCTGGGGGATATAGTTCTGACTTCGTCAACCAATACTCCAATGCATCTAGGCCTGCCCAATGGGGGATGTTGGTATATAATGCAGAAACATCCAAAGTACACAAATACCACACTTCTTCAAGCTGCATATCTGCTATAATGCGGAGGAATTCAGTGGTATCCTGTATTCTTGCTCTTACATATTGTAGCAAAGGCTTAAGGTGTAATGTGAGGAATTGAGATAATGGTTCAGTGATGGAACCTCTACCCGAAACAATCGGTCGACCTGGTGGATGTATAGGATCCTTGTGAATCTTAGGGAGGAAATAAATATATTGATTGGAGGGATCATATGCAGTAAGATGGTATTGGGTATCTTGTGTTATAATACCTTCCTCTCTAGCTAGTTGTAAGAATTCATCTATTTTCTTTTTAAATCCTGGTGTAGGATCGATCACCATATGTGTATAGTATCTATTGTCTGATAACTGTTGCATAGCTTCAGAATTATATGATGACCAATCCTGTACTACAATGGCACCCCCTTTGTCTGCTGACAATATTACTAAGTTCTTGTTATTAGCCATTTCAATAATTGTATCCATCTCCTTCCTGGATACATTGTTCTGTTTTACATGCATATCCTTAAAATTGAAGTGTAAATCTTTGAGAGTGGAATTATAGAACATGGATACATTTGGATGTATTGGTGGAGTAAAAGTCAATTTATGATATTTAAATCTTGCATCATTGCCTGAATTATCTTCTGTCTGAAAAAATAATTTCAAGTTAAGTAATCGACAAAACTCAGAAATATCATTAGCAAATGAATCTTCAGAGATAAAGAAACCAGGAATGAAATTAAGTCCTTTATTAAAAATTTGTATTTGTATTGTGGACAATTTCTGATCGAACACATCAAGTTGTGATGAATTAGGTGAGGACTCCTCAACCACTTTTGAGTCCACTACACAACACTCCGCTGACTCACCAGTATCCAAAACGAGAAATTCTTTGATTTATTTAGCCAAAGGTATAAATGGGGTGGGAGGAAACACAGGGGTGGAAAACATGGTAGATCTACTGAAACTGATTGTTCAGAAATGAATAATGTGCTAAACATTTCATCTACCACATTGTCCACAACACAAATACAAATTCTTAATAAAGGACTTAATTTCATTCCTGGTTTCTTTATCTCTGAAGATTCATTTGCTAATGATATTTCTGAGTTTTGTCGATTACTTAACTTGAAATTATTTTTTCAGACAGAAGATAATTCAGGCAATGATGCAAGATTTAAATATCATAAATTGACTTTTACTCCACCAATACATCCAAATGTATCCATGTTCTATAATTCCACTCTCAAAGATTTACACTTCAATTTTAAGGATATGCATGAAAAACAGAACAATGTATCCAGGAAGGAGATGGATACAATTATTGAAATGGCTAATAACAAGAACTTAGTAATATTGTCAGCAGACAAAGGGGGTGCCATTGTAGTACAGGATTGGTCATCATATAATTCTGAAGCTATGCGACAGTTATCAGACAATAGATACTATACACATATGGTGATCGATCCTACACCAGGATTTAAAAAGAAAATAGATGAATTCTTACAACTAGCTAGAGAGGAAGGTATTATAACATAAGATACTCAATACCATCTTACTGTATCTGATCCCTCCAATCAATATATTTATTTCCTCCCTAAGATTCACAAGGATCCTATACATCCAACAGGTCGACCGATTGTTTCAGGTAAAGGTTCCATCACTGAACCGTTATCTCAATTCCTCACATTACACCTTAAGCCTTTGCAACAATATGTAAGAGCAAGAATACAGGATACCACTGAATTCCTCCGCATTATAGCAGATATGCAGCTTGAAGAAGGGTGGTATTTGTGTACTTTGGATGTTTCTGCATTATATACCAATATCCCCCATTGGGCAGGCCTGGATGCATTGGAGTATTGGTTGACAAAGTCAGAACTATACCCCCCAGGCTTCAATACATTGTTACTTTGCTTGTCGGAGCATGTATTGACTAAGAATGTGATATTTTATGGGAATGAATGTTATCTACAGACCAAAGGCACTGCCATGGAGGCTTCTTTTGCCCCTATATATGCGGATCTTTTTATGGCCTATGTTGAAGACCAAATTATCTATGATAGGGCACACAACATCTACATGGATGAGACTGATATATGGAGGAGGTATTTGGATTATTGCTGGATGGTATGGCGATCTGACATTGTCTGTCTCAAGGAGTTTGTCACCTATTTGAATGAAAACAAATGGGGTATTGAATTCACGATAACTTATGACAAAAATCAGATTACCTTTTTGGATGTCTTAGTCACAAAGAATGCAGATCATACACTAACAACAGAAATTTATCGGAAATACCCACAATACAACTCCTTGCTCCATGCCTCCAGCTTTCATCCACCTCATATTTGCAGAAACATTCCAAAGTCACAATTTCACTGCGTTAGGAGGATTTGCTCAGAGGAAAGGACATTTTCCACCTATGAGTCAGATTTATCTATAAGGTTTCTGAACCATGGGTACCAAAAAGGTGACATTGCTCAGGGTAGACGATTTGCTACCAATACAAATCGGGAGAATCTGCTACAATATAGGGAGAACAAACAGAAATCTAATTCTCAAATTAGATTGGTCACCACATATGGGAGAAATACTGATGCTCTCATCAACTGTGTACAGAGACATTGGAACATATTGTTAGCAGATAACAAGCTTAGGGACATACTGGATGACAGATGTCACTTTTCTTACAGACGGGGTCGGAACATGGGATCCTTTTTTAATCATTACAAACACATCAACAGGAATGAGAATTCATCTAAACAAATAACCTTAGAAGGTGGCCCTCTAGTGGGATGCTTCCCATGTGGACATTGTACGCACTGTAATAATATGTTCAAAACCAAGGAATTCACAAGCAGAAATACTGGTGAAGTTTTTCCGATTAAATTTTTCGCAAATTGTCAATCAGATTGGGTGATTTATTTGGCATCATGCAGCTGTTCAGCCTTTTATGTAGGACAAACCTCCCGGTGTGTAAAATTTAGGATTTCAGAACACCTTAGCTACACTAGGACTGCTAAACCAACCAATGCACTATATAAACATACAATAAAACATCCCCGGGCCAAGTTTAGATTTACTGTGATTGATATTATTCAACGGGATACACGTAACAAATCAGGTTGGCATGGAATATTAAACAAAATGGAAAAGAAATGGATTATAAAATTGGGTGCACTCTTTTCCCCTGGTCTAAATGAATATATATGAAATATATGTGATGTAATTTTTTTCATGGACTCTGGGTGGCGCCAGACCACTTGTTATATATAAGGTTGTGACATTTTGTAACAAATGCATACACTGAGGAAGGGCTAAAGGCCAAAACCAGTTTGTTTTTCTCCATCCTCCATCAATAAATGGATTACTGTCCACTGTTTGCTGGCTCTACCATGTTTTTGTAGTCTTCTGATGTTTCTGAGCCATGCAATAGCCGTACGTGCAGAGGGCTGACTGATTTCTCCTGTAATTTCTCAAGGGCCCAAGGGAATTAAAGCAACCTCTGCCAAGAATCCCACTCCATCAGATAGGGATTCCTGAGCACTAGACAGATGGGGTAAAAAAGTATATACCTCAGCTACTCTTGCTATCAGAGCACTAAATTGTCAGTTCCATATGCTTAAATTTCAGCAACAGACCCTGAAACTCCTCAAACAAAAAATGTCTTCATTTCCTGCTTGTGCAGAATCTAAAGAGTTACAAGAGTTAATGCATTCTGCAAGCCAAGTAATGAAACACACCTTGCACTGTGGTTTTGATGCCCTAGAAGCTTCTTGCAGGGCAGCAGTCACCGGTTCTGTCCTCAGAAGGTATATATGGCTTAAGGAACAGCCCTTGCCAGACCATGTTAAATCTAAATTGTTGGATGCCCCCTTGCACAAAGACAACGTATTTGGCACTAAGGCAGAAGAGGTCTTAAAAAGGATGGAAGAAAAAGCAAAATATATGCAGACAATTAAGGATTTCTTACAGGTCCCGCAGGCATTGTCCCTCCAAGCACCGGTCCTTTCCTGCTCCCACCAAGTCAGCTCAGCCCAGACCCTGGGGAACCTGACCCCACAGACAACAGCCACAGGGAATGCAGAGATCTAAGCAGTGGACTACCTCCACTTCAAAATCATGGATTTCTAAGTCACCCCCTTATGGTAAGAACTCGCAATGACTCTCCTCCCCCACCCCCTCCCTCTGCCCACCTCCACTTACCGCTAAGAGGAAAACTCTCCTTTCATGCAAACACCTGGGCCACCATTACCAATGACCGCTGGGTTCTCAACATAGTGTCTCAGGGATACAAATTTTCTTTCCACACCCTTCCAACTCCAAAAGGGTTCCCAGATCTACCTCCAAACCAGTGGGCAGAGGCACAAAAGCAAGTCCTTTCCCTGCTCTCCATGAGGGCAGTAGAGCACGTTCCTGCAGAACAGAAAGGCCAAGGATTCTACTCCAGGCTTTTTCTGGTACCCAGGAAAGAGGGCACCTGGCACCCCATCCTCGATCTATCCATTCTAAACACCTTCTTGGTGATCCCAAAATTCAAAGTACTCACCCTCCAGCAGCTGCTACCCATGCTCTCCAAGGATGCTTGGCTAGCCACCCTAGACCTAAAGGAGGCCTACCTCCACATGCCTACCAGGGAATCATGCAGGAAATATCTCCATTTCAGGCAGGATCTCAGCACTTTCAGTTCTCTGTGCTTCCCTTTTGCTTATCTACTTCTTCCAGAGTTTTCAAAAAATGTCTGGCTTTGGCCATTGCCTTTTGCAGGCAAAGGAATATCCATATTTACCCATACTTAGATGACTGCCTAATTCAGGCATACAGCCAGGAAAAGCTGCTCAAACACATGCCCTTTGTAAAGTCCCTACTAACCTCCCTGGGATACACAATCAATGAAAAGAAATTCAAACAGGTACCCACCCAAAGGATTATATTAATGGGAGCAAGCCTGGACACAGCATCCCAGATGGCATTCCTTACACCACAAAAGCAAACCTTTCTGACAGCCTACTTCTCTCAACTAGCCACCAGACCTCAGCTATCTGCAAGGAAAATCCTGCAAGCTCTGGGGTTTATGGCATCTTCCATTCTACTTATTCCATATGCCAGAGTGCATATGAGGAAACTTCAATGGTATCTAAAAAGCCTTTGGAGTCAACACTCTCAAGACCTTGCCTCAGAAAAGATTTATTTTGGTGGGCAACAGCATGCTCCCTCAACAAAGGACTACCTTCCTCACCACCACACACCACCCAGACCCTCACCACAGATGCATCAGATTATGCCTGGGGTGCACATCTGGATGGCAGATGCATACAGGGCCAATGGAGCCCACAGCAGATCCATCTGCACATCAACCAAAAAGAGATGATAGCTGTCCAGCATGCCTTGATAGCTTTCAAGCCCCTTGTATCCCCAGGAGCTCTCCTGATCAAAACAGACAACACAACTGTGATGTGGTACATCAACAAGCAGGGAGGGACTCACTCCTACCCTCTATGCAGGCTGGCCATGACCCTTTGGCACACAGCCTCTGCCATGCAACTCCACCTGTTAACACAATTCCTACCGTGTGCTCTATACTCTCTGGTGGACCACTTAAGCAGAAATCTTCTGGACCCACATGAGTGGCAGCTCAACAGAAGAACCTTTGCCCTAATAACTCAGAAATGGGGCACCCCAAAGGTCGACCTCTTTGCCTCCCACATCAACCATCAGCTCAGCAAGTTATGCACCAGGGAGCACCACAGCATGGTGTGGAAAGTGGATGCCCTGTCCTTCCCCTGGGTCAATCTATTGGTCTATGCCTTTCCTCCACTACCTCTCATCCCCAGGGTACTGCTCAAAATAAAGGAGAAAAAAATAGGACAATTCTTATAGCTCCAGACTGGCCTCACCAGCACTGGTACCCCTTGCTGGGCAGCCTGTCCCCTCTGCTACCTTGGCATCTTCCTCAGATCCCAAACCTCCTGACCCAGAGGGAAGGGGAATTCATGCATCCCCAATTGCAGACACTCAGTTTAGCAGCTTGACTTATTCCCTGACCCTCGATCAATCTGCCAATCACAGCAAACAGGTTCTAGATATTGTACATGAGGCCAGACACCCTAGCACTAGGAAGTCTTATGCTGACAAATGGAAAAGGTTCTACACCTGGATCCAGGCTAAGGGATCCAATAAGGCACAGCCCTCCCTCCCTCTCATCCTGGAATACTTAGCTGACCTGCTGCAGTGGACTCTCCTGTTCCTCTATTAAAATTCATGCCTCTGCTATCCCTGCTCATTTTTCCACTGAGCAGCCGCTTTTCTCACACCCTCTAATGAAACAGTTCCTAAGTGGGGCTAGCAACTTGAGGCCACCCAGTAGAGCACCAACCCCAGCTTGGGACCTTAACTTTGTGTTGGAAAAGCTCACCCTACCCCCCCCCCCCTTCGAACCTGCCTCTTCAGCAGAGCTAAAATTTCTCTCCTGAAAGACAGATTTCCTTCTGGCCATCACTTCAGCCAGAAGGGTCTCTGAGCTGCAAGTACTCATGGCTGTGGAACCCTTCATCATCTTCCATGCTGACAGGGTATCCCTCAGGACTAACCCATACTTCATGCCCAAGGTGGTGTCCAGTGTGGCTCTCAACCAACCCATTCATTTGCCCACCTTTTTCCCCTAACCCACAGAACAATGGAGAAAGGATCATGCATTCTCTAGATGTGCACAGGCAGCTCAGATTCTATCTAGACTGGACTAAATCCTTTAGAAAGTCTGATCAATTGCTGGTTAGCTTTGCTGCTGGGGCAGAGGGCAAAGCCATCTCCAAACAAACCATCTCCAAATGGATAGCACACTGCATCCATTTCTGTTACAAGCAACACAGAAAGCATCCCCCCCAATGGGGGTCAGGACGCACTCCACCAAAGCAGTCTCCACCTCTGCAGCTTTCCTCAGAGGAGTTCCCACCAGGGACATCCTGGAGCCTGCCACCTAGACATCTGTTCACACCTTCACCAAACATTACCACCTGCCTATCTTCTCCAAATCCAGGGCAGGGTTTGCCTCTGCAGTCTTGCAGGGCATCCTAGCCAGCCCCTAGTTTCGTTGACTGCCTCCACCCATTTCCTCAGCTTTGGGAATCAACCCAAATGTGATGACTGCAACAGTGAAACACGAAGAACATAGTACAGTTGTGTACACTTACTATAAATGTCGATGTTCGAGTGTATTCACTGTTGCAGTCCTGGTTTCCCTCCCTCCATCCCCCTCTTCCTTCTTCTCTTTCCTTACAAGGGGCATATTGGTATTTACTTTCTACTGGTGGGGTTCTTCTACCAGTACCTGGCTCCCACTTGGGGGCTCCTGACAGGTTAGGGCAAGAAAAACTGATGTAATGGTGCTGGTTGCCTTACTTTATACTACTGATGGCTGGACGTTAATCCTGAAGCAACAGCAACTAATGCAGAAATACTAAGCCTCTGGTATTCAGGCCGGCAAAACCCAAATGTGATGACTGCAACAGTGAATACACTCGAACATCTACATTTATGGTAAGTGTACACAACTGTACTTTCTCAACTATTACTTTAACAACAAATGATCCTTTGTTCAATATGACTTTCTTTCATTACCCTTTTGTTCTGTTGCCGTAATTGAGTTTTCTTCTAAATGACTGTAAACTCTGTTGGCATCAATTCCAGTGTGTAGTTTAATCATCATCAGAAGGAAAGTTATTGGTCTATAGTTCTTAGGGTAGCTTGCAGGTTCACTGTTAAGTAGGAGCATTGCTTTTCCTGTCAGCCAGGCTGGTGTCTGTGTGGTGCACATATAAATAGATGTCCTTCTTTTCATATGCTGCAATATTTATAACATGGTGGAGTCCGCCTCCAGCTGACTCGTACATCCGGCCAGTATACCAAAGTCTAAATGCTACTGCAAGTTACATGCGACAGCGCACATCTCTCAGCATATGTCGGCCATAAAGAGGCATTGGGTAGAAAGCAGATGTCAGCATGTACCTACCTTAGAATGTTTCTGCCACCTGTCTGACTGCCAGCTGCGGTCATCGCTTGCCAGAGAGCTCACATTTCTGCTTCAGGTAAGTACCCCAAAGGAGCTTTTTCTTTTGGCTACTGTGTTGTTTTTTTGTTGAGTACATGTCAGCTAGGAAGGGCAAGTGTCAATGTGGAAGGCAAATTCCACATAAAGACTCCCATGACTCTGCTTATTTTGCTTAGGTCCAGACCATGATCACATATCCTGCGCTATCTGAAAGGCCTTTGTTCCTAAAACCCTCTGTAGCCTCCTTGCGTCCCTTAGGTTATATTTGGAGAATCAGTGCCTTAACTGCTTAGCTCAAGACATGGAACCGACACCGGGCCCTTCAGAAGAGCCGCAACTCAAGGTGGCCAAGAGATCCTACAGCTGCTCCATCAACTCCAGCCATCCCTCCCAAGGCTGATGTAGGCCCAGAAGCTGTTGCAGAATCTGCAGAGCCTCCTTCAACTGGTACCATGGTGGAAACCGTTAAGGAATCTGTAAGCACATCTCTGAGGGATTCACAGGTGTCTGATTCTACACCGGGGGGGGGGGGGCACAGCTGGTTATCTCTGAAGGCCTACTCAGTGGCAACACAGATTGTTGTACATGAAGATGTTCCTATTGATGATGTTGATGTCACATGATGTCAGGCCCTTCTACCTTTCATTGCCTAGTACCTGAGGCTTCTAAGAAGAAGAAGAAACTAAAAACTAAACATGTTTTTCTGGCTCCTCAGGACCAGGCATCTGATCAAACTCTTGACGGGCAGGCCATTACCCAAGGCCTCTTTAATGCCTTCATGGCCCTCCATCAGACGTCAGCCCCTTTCCTTTGGGCACCTTTCTCCTTCTATGCCTTTGAAGAGGCCTGTAGAGGATGACTCTTCAGAGGGGGACGATTCATCAGGGAATGAATCTCTGGCCTACTTCATTCAAATTGCTTCTCTTCTGTGTTATGCCTCCCCAGAGGTGGAACCTAATGGTATGGATTCCCCTGGGGAGGATATTTTCTTTGGACAGACCATTTTGAAGATGAAGTACTTTTTTAGGTGGGATTGCTGCCAGTTTTCTGAGATTCAGAAGAGGTATTATGAGCACCTACAAATGGAATCCCCTAATCCTTCAGCATCCCTCCAGTTCTCCCAGCCTTCTTGGATGCCTTCACTGTAGTTTTCAAGTGCCCAGACTCCCTGCCCCCAGCTCCCAAGTGCTCTGACAAATTTTATAAGGAGCCTGAGGATGCCAAGTTCCTTTCTAAGGCATCCTCAGCTGACCCAGCTACTTTTCATTAGATGGGCCCTTTAGGGGGTGAGAGGGGGGTAAAGTTAGCACTGAACCTATCTGCCAGAATGTTGGCAATATCAGTTGGTTCTGTATATTTAGTGTCATTGTGCTGTAACTCAGAGCAGATCTGAGTGTTGCCATTGAGATTTTTGACATAGCTATAGAATGCTTTGTGGTTGTCTTTAGAATCAGTGGCAATTTTGTTTTCATAACTAGCTTTGGAGGATTTTATGAGGGATCTCAGCTTCTTACTGAGGCTGACCAGGGAGTTCCTCCAATCTTGGGATTTTACTCTTTTTTGCAACAGTTTCTTTCTTCTGTTGGAGAGTTTGTTTATGGCAGGGGACCACCAGACTGGCTTCCTTTTTTTGGAGGATAGCATCTTGGTTCTGTTAGGGTTAGCACGATCCATGCACTCGTGTATGTGCTTATAAAGTGCATTTGTGTAGGATTCAGCAGTCATACCTCTATTGTTATTGTCTGTCTGCATGGGTGTCATGAAGTTTGCCACTTCTGTCTTAAGAAGCGTGAAGTTGGCTTTGGAGAAATTTTTTACGGTGGTTTCCCTAATGGGGGTGGGGGCAGGATGTGACTGTCTAGGGCGATTAGCTTGTGGTCGGATCTGACCAATGAGGAATTGACCTCTGGTGTGGAACACTGGTCGCCCATGTTGGTAATGACCAAGTCTAGGATATTGCTACCCCTGGTGGGGGTGTGGATAAGTTGATCCAAGTCATTGGAATTTATGAATTCCAGAAAACGTTGAGCAAAAGAGTTGGTACATAAGTAGTTTTCCCAGTTAATGGTGGGGTAGTTGAAATTGCCCATTATTAGGGTGTTGAGTTGTACCCTAATATTTTCCAGTGTATCAAGAAATGAGGAGTGGGAATCCTGGGGCATGGTGGGGGAGCTATAGCAAGCTACAATTTGGATTGCAGTCTTGCCCAGAGTTAGTTGCACTTGGATAATCTTGGATGCATTATGCTGAGCAACTAGCCTGGAGGTGTGGATATCCTTAATGAATATGGACACGCGTCTGCCTTTAGTGTTTTGGTCCAGGTTAGGTGGCCGAAAGGTGTGGTATGAATTATAGCCTGGTAATGCAGGGGTGCTCTCTGGAGCCTTGAACCAGGTCTCTGTCACTGCACAGGTGTCAGTGTTCTCCATTTTAAGGTTTGCCTTGAGTGAGTGCATTTTGAGGTTTAGACTTCTAGCATTGAATAGCATTACCTTCAGATTTTGCTTGCTTGTACCTGTTATGGTGGTGAATTTGTCATTTGAACTTGCCTAAAAAAGGCGCTATAGGGGTGGCAAGAGCCTTAGCCAATATCCAGAATCCCAAGGGCAACAGGTGCAGGCCATCTCTGGCAAAACATCGTGGTCTGTCGATCATGTCATCCCAGACAGACAGATACTGGATCCCCTTAGAATGACACCAGAAGCTTAGTCAGTTGTTGAAGCCAATTATTTTGTCCTTGTACTGTGGTATCATTCTGGGTGACAGATACTATTCAGGCTAAGGTCATACCTGCCTGGGCTACAAGATCGGACAGCTCCTCCATGTTTCTTTTCATGTAGTCCAAGGAGGTACATCTCAGGTCATTCACACCAACATGGACAATGACAGAGTCATATTTGTACTTGCTGTGGAGTCAACTGAGTGCATGCGTTATGTGGCGGATCCCGGCACCCGACAGACCGCTGACAGTAACTTTCTCCTTGTTTAGCCTTGGAGTGGAACATCAGTGTGTCTGACTATAGAGTCACCTATGACTAGAGAGTCCAGAAAATAATGTAGTGTCAGATGCTTTGAGCAGATCAACGAGAGATCCTCACCAGTGGATGTTGCACAGAAAGATTTTCTTGGACATTGTTCATCTATGAGGTACTCCTCAGGTGGATCTGCTTGCCAACACTCTGAACAGGCAATTCAGCAAGTTCTGTTCCAGAGTGCCAGGTCATATGTCTTGGAAGCTTGACATCCTGTCTTTTTCTTGGAGAGAGATTTTTCATGTATGCATTTCCCTCTCTTCCTCCATTGTCAAAGATCCTTAACTTGATTGTTGGACAGACCCAAAATCTTGGTAACTTCCTTTCAGCCTAGACAGCATTGTTTTCCAGTTCTCTTTCACCTGTCATTAGGCAATCATCACAAGTTACCCTACAGGATGGACCACCTCAGACAGGACTAGGGATTTGTCATTCATCCTTATCTTTTCACCCTGCATGTGACACTCAGGATGATAGGTTTTTGATTTCTTTACAGCACCATGTTTCTGAGGATATGCTTTGGGTTTTATAGGAGGCAAGAAAACCCATGACTAGAAAATCTTATCTAAATGGAAAAGATTTTCTACCTGGTATCACAACAATGAACAGGACCTGGTGGGGTTCCTCCTGTTTCTTCTGTCTTTGTTAGTTGCTCAGTTCTGTTCTGGCATATTCTTTTGTTAAAGTTTATTTGTTAACCATCTAAGCCTGTCCACTGCTATATCCACCACTTTCTTCCCCTGGGCCTTCCCAGGCCTTTGCTGAAAATGGGATAACCCTGTTGGACTTTCCCAATACACAAACGTCAGATGAATAAATAAAAATGAATTTGAGGTCAAACTGTTAATAAAAGGCATCATTCATATTAGGCCTTAAAAAAAATTCCTCCTCCATGGGATCTGAACTACATTCTTGAAAAGCTGACCCAGTCACTTTTTGAACCAGCAATGCTTCCACTTTGAAATTGTATACCTGGAAAACCATCTTAAAGGTGTCTTTGACCTCAGCCAAAAGAATCTAATTTCCCAGTTTTTCACAGATACAGGGTGTCTTAAAATCAGTCCTACATTTATACCCAAGGTTGTCAGTTATTTGTCTTTGAGTCAAACTATCCATATTCCCCCCTTCTGTCCTTCTCAAAGTAAAAGTGAGTGAATTTTCTATTCTTTGGATTTGCATGGACAGCTCAGATACTACCCAGGTAAGACTAAAGATATTAGTCAATCTGATCATCTTTTTCTTCCTTTTCAGGATGCCAAATTAGGTTTAGCAGTGTCCAAGCAAACCAGTTCTTCTTGGATCTCTAAAGCTATTTCCCTGTGTTACTGTTTTCATGGGAAACAGCTTCCTACTTTTGTTCCTGCTCATTTTGTAATTTTTTAAGGGGCTCAATTCTATATCTATTCTGGAAACTGCTACTTGGTGTTCTGTGCATACATTTACTAAGCAATATCAGTTGGATGTGTTTTCTAGGACCAGAGCAGGTTTTGCTAGGCCCACCCTCCATGTTTTTTAGAGGGTTCCTCAGTTCCTTCTTCCTCCTCCCATTCTTTGCAGTAGCTTTATCACTCTTCCCATAGTAAGGAATACTGCAACAGTGATTAAGGAAGGACATAGTACAGTTGTGTAAGAACTTACCATAACAGTAGGTGGCCTACTTATCACTGTTGCAGTTTTCCAGTCCTCCCTCCTCCCCCTATTGTTTTTTTTTTCTCTTTTCACCTCTAGACAAGGGGATTACTTTTCCTTTTTCTTGATGTACATGTACCATATCCTTTTGTGCCTTGTCTGCTATTCCTGTTCTCCTGGGGCAATTCACTTCTGACCATTTTGTGCATCTAATATATGGCGCATGGAAGGGCCCAGGCTTTAGTATGCTGGTCAGATATACAGTTACCCTTCGCAGGATATCCCAATGTTACGGATACTGTAACAGTGATAAGTAGCACATCTACTGTTATGGATAGTTCCTGCATAACTGTACATTCAGTTAAGCATTTATTTTCATATTTCTTTATATATCTCAATAAACATGCAGTGAGAGAGGAATTTCTTTTCACGTGAATGCTTATGTTTGGATAACAAATGTGTTCTAACAATATGTGCCTATGCTGTACAGTTTACAAGATAAGATAATTTGTTTGTGGGTTTGAGAGCATTGTAATATAAGTACTAATAAAAATATTATGAATGCACTGACTTGTTTCTGTAAAGAACATTTCTACTGATAACATTACTATTTGTACAGTTTAATAGCTTTTATTGTTCCACATGAAATTTGCATTTATCTTGTTTTTTAAGTTGGTTTTCCAGAAATGCTCTGGCATGCAGGAATGAAAGTAGACTGCTGGAGGTCTGACATTCCACAACACAGGTGTTAATAAGTTAAGAAACCTGTTATTTTTCTCATTGTTAGGTTTCTTGGACTTCCAAGATGGCTGCACACTGATCAGCTGCTTAACTTCAGCTCTCCCAGTGTGAAAAGGTTACTGAGAGATAAGGACTAGCAATTCTGACAGTTTCAGTAAAATTCAGTTACTGACTAGTAAGTACACTTCCTGCCAGCAAAGAAGAAATGTAGAGAGTCTGAAAGAAAATAAACTGGAAAAGATGAAGAAAAAAATCACTGACTGGGAAGAATCCTGCAGATGTTCATCAAAAACAGTTCATACTCCAGCTTTGGCGCAAGACATGACTTCCAGTATACTAGAGTAAAGAAAAATGTGCTCAAAGCTGATTAAAATAAATAAAATGAGTGTATCAACTCAAATAACAAAACTAAAAAAATGGAAGAAGCTTTAAACAGCTATTCAGATGAACTGATAAAACTGCAAAAATTAGACGTCAAAATAATAAAAAGGCTGGCTGAGAATGAAACTGCTCAAGAAGAGCTGTGTCAAAAATGCTAGAGTTAGAGGACAGAGCATACAGAGAAAAGCTGAGAGTTTTCTGTTTTACCATAGAGACTGGAAGGAACAGACTGTATTAATGTTATGAAAGCACAGATAAGCAACTAGAGTGGTATTCCACAGCAGGATGTGTTGATTGAAAGGGCACATTGTGTGTGTGCTCTAAACTGGCACCGAGAAAGCAGCCAAGACCTGTATTAGTAAAGATGCAATCATACCAGCAGAAAGAGTTGATCTTGACAAAACTGTGGCAGAGGAGCAAAGTATTAAAACTTGGAGCAGTAGGGTGCTTCTGGAAAATAATTATTCATTGTACAGGAGGCGGAAGAGAAGTAAATGTATCCCATTAATCAGTGAATGTAGAGAGACAGGTGTGAGATTCAAGCTGCTGTATCCAGCTGTCTTCGGAATATTTTTCTCCTGGAGAATCAAAGTCATTTTTGTTGTAGAGCAGGCTAAGGAAGAAATGAAAATGTTTGTCCAACAAAAAGTGAGCCAGCAAACAGAAGGGGACTCTACTTTTCATTCTTCTGATAATAAAGCCCATAGACAAGACTTGTCAGTGAAACATTTTCCAGTGCGTCAAAGGGAAGTGCTTGAGATTCAGGAAAAAAACACAGGAGTTGACTAGAAGAATTGGGAGGACCATGGATTTGAATAGGATTTTGAGTTTTAGGGATGAGCAGAAAGATCAGCAACACCAAAATTAATGAATAAATGTGAGCCTATACAACATCAATCAGATTTGTGAAATACGGCTTTAAAAGAAAATTTGGCTGAGAAAGGTTTGACTTTTGTTGATTTTCTTAAATGTGTGGGAGACTGAAAGGCATATACCCCACTTCATGCCTTTAATGTTTGAAAGGACATCAAAAGGAAAAAAGGGAAAAAAGTAACTGTAAGTGAAACATATTAGTTCTTAAAAGTAGTTGTTTGAGATATTTCACATTATAAATTGTTATGCAGTAAAGCATTTTCAGTGATAGTTGTATGTGATAAAGATAGTAAACATATTTATTTTGTTTTAAGAAAGGTAGACATTACAAAGTAAAAAGAGAAGAAAGGCTGGACAAAAGCATGTTCAAGTTAATATGCTGTAATCTTAGGCAGTTGGGATGGAGATGGGGTGTAAAAATGCAGTGATTATAATATATGAAGAGTTGGGATGTTTTCTCTTACTTTTGCATAGGTGAATGTCTGGATTAATGCCCTTTGGTTAATCTAATAACATGTTTCTTCTGTAAGCATATGTGCTGCATAAAATAAGAGAGCACTGTGAATGTAATGAAAATTTCTGATGTCGATTTTCATTTTATCCTCAGCTGTTGGGTTCACATCCAATCCTCTGGTCCAACTCTGCCGTTACAAAAGCTTGTGGCCACCAGAATCTCTCGAGATCCATCCTTACCTGTAATGCACCAGCCCCTAACATACTTCATATCTCATTTGCTGCTTTTTGTAAAACACATGGTTAGCCAGAACTCTTGGGCATTAATTGAGATAATTTTTTTGCTTCATATTTTCTATTCCTTGTTAAATATAACATATACTTCCCTTACCCTTTACACTCAGTGCAAGTCTATTTTCCCCTATGATCTATAACTTTTATTTTGTACATGCCTGTGTAATTCTTCTTACCATTGCTGGTATTTCCCTTTGCCTTTCTTTTTCTTACTTTTAAAAAAAAATCTTTTCCCCCTTTCTATTTTTCTCTGAAGACATCATGTCTGACAAAGAGCCTGCCAGCTTCAATAAATGTCAAATCGTGGGCATAAATTACCATTCTGTGATACCCACTCTTTGTTTATTGTTTGGGCCTTCAACATCTACAAGAAAAGTCTGCAATCTACACAAATTTATATCCTAGGGCCATAGCTGATATAAAGAATAAATTGATTTTAAAAGTATTGCTTCCATCCTCGTTCAGAAAGAAGCTGTCTCTGGGGTTCAATCTCCCAGAATGTAAGTTAAAGAGACATTGGCTAAGTGTCCAAGACCATCTACTACTTTGAGCCACAAAAAACCCCAAAAAAACAAGATTGGATCCGAAATCTGCTCAGATAGTCTCTCCTTCAGATCCAATGAAAACATTTTTGGATCCAAGCTCTTTGGATCCAAAGAAACTACTGAGAACAAGACATTCTCTGACCTTAGATCCAGTTCCTTCTAGGGTTCCCCCTCCTTTTCTGGAGAGAAGTCATTCAGTGTCACCAACCCTTGCCTTATCTTGTTCTTCCAAGAGTCTAACTGAGGAAGATGTGGACAGAATGATGAGATTCCTGTTGGCATGGATACAGATGGGTGCTGTCCTGGCCCCTACCCCTTGGGTCAGGGGTCCCATGCATCTCTTCCACCACCATTATCTGCTCGTTCTCTGATTCCACAATTTGTTTCAGATTTCCTGGATCCAATCCTCCTGGGACCATCCAGCTCAGATCTGAAGATGCCTTTATCTTTTGATCCAAAGACTTTGCTGAGCACACCAGCTCTGACTTCTTCAGATCCAGAGAACTCTCAGAGCCAGATTTTTGGAGCTATCTCTACCCCTTGGAGCTTCAGCATTGGACAGCTTGGCTCCAGCTTCCGCCTCAGGGAGTTGCTATTGGGGAAGAAGAAGACAGTGGACCAGAAGCCTGTCTTCTTGAAGCCACTGTCTTCCCTCTCTTCAGAGCTATCTACCTTCAAGGTAGTGAAGAAAGTGTTTTCTGTTCTGACAGGATGGATGGATCAAACCCCTTTGGATCTTCAGTCTCGCTCCTAGATGTCACTGCACTTGGAGCCAAATCATTCTACGTTACAGGGACAGCCATCTCAAAGCCTCCAGACCCCTTTCTTCTGACACTTCACTGGATCATCTCACTGTCGAAGTCTCTCAGAAAAAGAAGTGCAAAAGGAAGCACTTGGACTCTCCACAAGAATCAGTCATGGAGGATACTGATTTTAATGAAGGAGAAAAGTCCCCACAATCATCTCCAGAAGACATCTCATTTGGAGACATTCTCAATATCCTTAAGCAAAGAGGTGGTTGGGCATTCAGCAAATCTTCACCAGAGGAATCGGTATTTCTGGAAGCTTTTGCTGCTAACCTGTCTACCTCCTAGGTTACTCCATCTGCCGATGAGCTCATTGAATTGATCTCTAGCTGGGTGTGGAAGGAACCTGACTCAGTAGAGCCAATCTCTAAGATGCAAAATCAGAGTCTGGCTCCATCAATCTGGGAGGAATTTTGGGGTAAGGGGTGCCTGTGGATGCTATGGCCCTTGCGGTGGCCACCTAGAAGTAACCTGCAGCAATTTAATTTTCATATTAGATTTGGGAATTCTTCTGAGACCTCTTCCAAACTTTCTAAAGCATTTTTAGAGGCATACACCTACTGAGACACCCATATAAAGATCCTAATCCACCATGGGATTTGAACTTGGTACTGCAGGCCTTAACTCATTCCTTCTTTGAACCAGCAGCAAAATGTGATCTTGAGTTCCTGACTTAGAAAACTATCTTTCTAGTGGTCATTTCCTCTGCTAGAAGGATTTCAAAACTTCAAGCATTGTCATCTAAACCTCCCTACCTGATCTTTCATAAGGACACAGTCACATTATGTACCAAATGCATCTTTCCTTCCTGAGGTGGTATCAGAATCTGCTATCAATCAGTCCATTAATTTACCAGTCTTTTTCCTAAATTTGCAAACAAAGGTGAATATATGTTGCATTTATTGGATTTTCACAGACAATTACATTTTCACTTACATAGGACAAAAGAAATTAGGAAAACAGATCAATTATTTGTATCTTTTCCAGATTCTAAATTGGGCAAATCAGTTACAAAGGTAACTTTAGCCAGATGTTTGATGGACTGCATATCATTTATCTACAACAAATTGGGTCTGTCCTTACAAAGACCTCTTAGAGCCCATTCATCTAAATTCATGGCTACTACTTCAGTGTTATTTTCTAGAGCATCTATGAATGACATGTGCGGCTGCATCTTGTACCATTCCTGATACCTTTATTACTCATTACAAACTGGATCTGGTCTCAAGGGGAAGAGCAGCTTTTGACTCAGCTGTGCTCAGGAATATACTTAGAGTCTACTCGGGAGTTTGGGTACCTGGGGACTCTGTCACAGTTGTGGACAGAATGAAAATTGACATCAGATAAGTTATGTATGTACTATAAAGTTCCATCTGTGCTGTCCATTTTCATTCTTCTTCAACTTCCCATCCAACAACTCCTCTTTCTTTTTGAACTTCTGGAAGAAGAAGAGACTATAAGGATAACACTGTCCTTGATATTGAGCTCCAGATATGATCTATCTATCAGGAAAGTTGTAGTAATTCTTTCTACTTCTATGTGAGACAGCAAACAAGATCTGAGGTACATTAGGGTTTAGGGCATTATGGGTAAGAGAGGAGCTTGAGAGTTTTTGGTGGCCACAATAATAGCCAAGTCGGATCAGAGGATCGATCCAAACCCAACAGTTGAAGAAGAATGAAAATGGACAACATAGATGGAATGTTATGGTAAGTACGTAACTTTTATTTCCCTTTAGCAAATAAATGATCAGTGTGAGTTGAGATGTCTGCAGCTGGAGGTAGATATACATTCTGTTGTGTTTCCATGTAGACAAGCTGGCTATAGGTCCAGGCAGTCTGGACGTCATTTGCTGAGAGAAATGTAAAATGAAAAGGTACATGGGCAAGTAGCTTAGTAAAAAAAATGAAAGGTTGAAAGTATTGGAAAGTGAATATGAGAGAGCAGTTTTTCTGGTACCTAAATACCTCAATGCATTTACTAGAACAGTGTGTAATTACTTTTATTTAAAAGTAACCACTGCAATTTTTCTTAAGGCAAAAAGTTAATGTTTTCTAAAAGTGTATAAGTTATTTTTCACATCTGGGAGGGAAATAAAGATAAGGCAAGAGCAGACAGCTGTTAGTTTAACTAGGAGCACAGACTGTAACATGTGCTTTTAGCATGGATTACCTTAATTTTAGGTTAGGTAATGTATGTGGGTGCAACTGTTGATTTGGGTCAATTGTTCCTATCAGAAGAGTTACATTTCATTATTTGAAGATATGAATAGTTTTGTGTGTGTGTTTTAAGTTAATAGGTTATGGGAAGATTTTTTAGGGTTTTCATTATAAAAACAGTTTTGTAAAATGTGACATAGGTTCCAGTGGAGATGACAAGAAATGACTGTATAAAGATCAACTTGCCAAACAATAATGGGTGCATGTAACACAAAAGAAACAGACATTAAAAAACTGACATATATAATAGGCGGGTACAATAACTTCTTAACATAATGGCTACACTACCAATATTATTTTTGAATGTGAATGGCCTCACAGGTATAGAAAAAAAGTTAGAGTACTGAATTATATAACAAATGCAGAGTAGAAATAGCAATGCTTCAGAAGACACATTTGGAAAGAAGTGAACACATGAATTTGATAAAGGATTTCAGGATGGACATTCAGAAGGATATCAGGGACAAAGGAAAAGGAGAGCACTTATACTAATTGCTAGAAGAGCTCCATAAATGACATAAAAGGAAAAAAGTCAATGGTAGATTTGTAGTAGTCGGGGGTTACTGGCAAGGGAGGAAGATTATGCTGGCATGTGTTTATATTCTTCCAAAAACTGCTGTTATGGAGCTTAAGAATTGGGAGGATTACACTGGCATGTATTTATATTCTGCCCAAAACTGCTGTTCTGGACATTAAAAATTGTGGGAGAAATAACTGGCTTTCAGCAGGGAATATTACTTATAGGTAGGGACTGGAAGTTGATTTGCAACAGTGAAGATGTACCGGGGGGCCTAGAAGGGACATATAACAAAATGGGGTAGATTTCTGAAGACATTTATGAAAATATTTGGTATGGAAGATGTGAATTCAGTAGTAGGAACTTGGAGAGAATTTACATATTATTCTCCAAGGTACAGTAAGTGGGTTAGACTAAGCAGAAATTATATTTCACAGGAACATGTGCATTTAATTGAAAGCTTTGATACACTTCCAATAACTATTTAAGATCATGCACTAATAAGTAAGATGAAAGTGTAAGGTGATGAATTAAAAATAACACATTGGTGCTTCCCTACCTACCTGTTGAAGACAGGAATTTTAAGGAATGGCTAGTGGAAAGTTTTCAAGACTTATTAAGAAGATTGAACTACTGAGTGGGATAAAATGAAAGTGAAGTTTAAATATATGGTAGAAATACAAGAAAAAGAGATCTGGTTAAGAAATAAGAATTATATAGAGGAACTGACAAAAATTAAAGTATTGCAGAATAAGGGGAATCTCACAGAACAAGAGGAATCACAACTGCAAAATGCTAAACTGAAAAATAAGTGACTATCTGGAAAATATGCACAAGTTAAGAAATATTGTTAATAAGCGAATGGTTTTAAATAACCCCAGAACACAAACATTTAGTACAACTTAGGCAACAGAACGTACAAAATGTTGTTGCCAAACTTAGGGAGCCTATAACAAGAAAAAATAACCATAGATCTTGTTGAGGTGTATTTTGGAAATTTTATGAATGATTGTATGAAGCAGAGAAATGTGGAAATCAAGAAAGAGAACAAATTTTAATAATTATGGAAGACTTAAGTTTGCCAAGGTTAGATGAGGTTCAATAATTAAGAGCTAAGAGGGAACGAGGAAAAAACTGATGGAATATCTGCAGGAATGTCTCCAGGAACATATGGTATTCTTTTGGAATATCATCTGTTCCTGGAGACAGTATTCCTGTGGAAGTTTGGAAGCTGGGCAGGAAGAAAGTGATAAAGACCATGAAGGTTTTGTTTAAAAGTATTTTAAAGGAGGGGCAAGTACAAACATCTCGGAAGAAAGTTATGGTGGCTGTAATACCTAAAGATGGTAAAGACCCATCAGTGTGTGGGGGTGCTTCTATCTGATCTGTTTGTCCAGAGGAACGAGGCAGGAGTGTCCTCTTTCCTCTGTTATTTGCATTATATTTAGAGCCTTTGGCAAAAAATAAGGGACTCAGAAATTCAAGGATATTGTTGGTATGGTAATAAAGGGAAGTTGGCTTTATTTACATACAGTGTTTTTCATACCTGATAAAACCAGAAAATGACATCTTAGTGTTGTAGGACATTTAAAGCCAGTTTGAAATCTGTTTGGGATATAAAATTAATGAAGATAAAACAAAGCCTATAGCTGTAAACTATGTACTCACACATGAATTCATTCATCAATAACTGTATTTATGGGGAAATTATAAAATTAAACATTTGGGAGTATGGATTAAAAAAGATTTTGCTATGACTGCTAAGGATATTTGGGAAGAGACTAAACAAAAGATAATACAAAAACGGAGAAACTGGAAGCTCTTGTGTTTGGCTATGGATAGCAGGATGCAAGCAGTGGAAATGTTTTTATTCCTTTTAGTTTTATACACAGGTCAGGCATATATCAACCAGAGGAGAAGTTGTGGATAGTAAATAAAGGGTTAAATAATTCTATCTGGGAGGGGAAAAGGATAGTGGTTAATTGGGATACATTGCTCCTTCCAATAGAACAAGGTGGTTTAGGATAACCTGATTTGAAGGGATATTTTAGAGCTACGTGGTTAAGGCTCATATACATAGCAGAAAGCTGTAATTAAAAGTGAAAGGGTATCATGATGAAATGGGGGTCTGGATTTAAGAAATAAGGAGACAATGGGATTTTGGGTGCAGATCCATAAGAAGGATAACAACAGCCATACAGAATATTACATTCACAAAGTAGCAGAAATAATTCTAAGATATAAGATCTAAGCCAACACAAGAATGGAGAAAGATTTTGTGAATAGAGATGACTGCAATTAGGGGTACAGATAATAGAGGGGCTGGAACTTACTGGAGAAAACTGGCAAAGGAACCAAGGTATTGGGAGCAAATAATTAGAGAAGGAAAGGTAATAGAATGGGAAGAAGTAGAGAAAGCATTTGGATTGCAGGCTATAGACTGCCTTTCCTATCAGGGATTGATATCAGAATATATGCAAAGAGAAAGGGATAGGGGAATGCCAAGTCAAAGACCTGCAGTGGTAGAGTTTTTAGTTGAATCTAGAACAGAAGCTGCTGTTAAAAAGGAATAATTCATAGGGCATATAAAACATTGCACAGTAACTATAGGAACCAGTTAGAGAAGGTTAGAAAAGATTGAAATGGGAGACTGTATAAGCAATTGCTAGGAAACAATGGAGGACATATATATATATATATATATATATATATATATATATATATATAGATATATATATAGATATATATATATATAGATATATATCCCAAATATATGCTTGAGGTATAAATGTACATATGCAAATATTTGGGCGCTATATATATATATATATATATATATATATATATATATATATATATATATATATATATAGAGCTCCCAAATATTTGCATATGTACATTTATACCTCAAGCAGACTTCAAAGAACGTTTCCTCAAGTAGATGCTAAATGTTGAATGAGTGAAGGGGATGCAATAGGTAACTGGAAAAATATGTTTTTGGAGTGTAATGAATTGGCAGGCTGTAAAAATTCCCTCTAGAGTATTCTGTCAGAAATGTTGGATGAGCAAATGGGTGTAACTAAGGACATTTTTTTTGTTAGCAGGGATGCAGGATCTGGGTTGCCTACATTTGGTAAGGCCTTGTTGTGTTTAAGTGTTGTGGTTGCCAAGGGGACATTTGTTGGAAAATGGAAATCAGTCTAAACCAATTGTATTTGAAGCATTAGGTATTGTGGCAGAGATGAGGGAACTGGAAGTGGGATCTTATAAAAGGTGTAGGAGCAGATTACATAGAAAAAATGGAGACTGAGAGAGAATACATGCAGAATAATGTATTGGACGTGGAGTAGGGTTTAAGGGAAGGCAGGAATTGATCAATTTATATAATGTTGGATTGATGATAATTCTACAAAAGAATATATTTGCTGTATGTTGCGTCTTTTGGCTTTTCCCGGTTAGGGGTCGCCACAGCGGAACTCTGGTCCGCTAATGATTGGCAGTAGATTTTTACGTGCCGAGTTGCCGGCCCTGACGCACAACCTTCAATGAAGGTACGCCTATTCACGCTTGTCTCCACAAAGAAGATGCTCTAGCTGAGAATTGAACAGGACAACGTCTTACTGTGAAGTGACAACGCTACCGCAGCACCACCACCGCAGTTAGTATAATGTTTGCAATCGGGAGTATGTTAATATAGTTTGTTTTCTTTTATATGAATGTGTGTTTGCCTATGTCTTATCTTAGGTCAGGCCCAGCAGCAATTTCTGTATTTTTACCAGCTGGGAACAGACATTTATTACTGTCAATCCTTCCTTTTTGGATAAGGAAGGCAAGGTTTTGAACATATGTGGTAAGAGAATATTTTTGACTACTTTTGCTTACAGCATGTTTAACTATCAGGCACGTGTGGAGGTTTATTTTGTTTTCTGCAGACAGACTGAGTAACTTACCTTCTACACTTCTTCAGTAGGTAGTTCTTATCTGAGTCCCATTATTTCCATTCTTTTCTCAAGTCTGTAAACATACTTTGAAGAGCAGGTATGATTGAGCATTTACTGTGTCTAATGCAACCTGCTGCTGCTACTGAAGTCTGTAAACATACTTTGAAGAGCAGGTATGATAAAGCATTTACTGTGTCTAGTGCAACCTGCTACTGCTACTGAAGTCTGTAAACCTACTTTGAAGAGTAGGTATGATTGAGCATTTACTGTGTCTAGTGCAACCTGCTGCTGCTACTAAAGTCTGTAAACATACTTTGAAGAGTAGGTATGATTGAGCATTTACTGTGTCTAGTGCAACCTGCTGCTGCTACTGAAGTCTGTAAACATACTTTGAAGAGTAGGTATGATTGAGCATTTACTGTGTCTACTGCAACCTGCTGCTGCTACTGAAGTCTGTAAACATACTTTGAAGAGTAGGTATGATAAAGCATTTACTGTGTCTAGTGCAACCTGCTGCTGCTACTGAAGTCTGTAAACATACTTTGAAGAGCAGGTATGATAAAGCATTTACTGTGTCTAATGCAACCTGCTGCTGCTACTGAAGTCTATAAACATACTTTGAAGAGTAGGTATGATTGAGCATTTACTGTGTCTAGTGCAACCTGCTGCTGCTAATGAAGTCTGTAAACATACTTTGAAGAGTAGGTATGATTGAACATTTACTGTGTCTAGTGCAACTTGCTGCTGCTACTGAAGTCTGTAAACATACTTTGAAGAGTAGGTATGATTGAGCATTTACTGTGTCTAGTGCAACCTGCTGCTGCTACTGAAGTCTGTAAACATACTTTGAAGAGTAGGTATGATTGAGCATTTACTGTGTCTAGTGCAACCTGCTGCTGCTACTGAAGTCTGTAAACATATTTTGAAGAGTAGGTATGATTGAGCATTTACTTTGTCTAGTGAAACCTGCTGCCGCAACTGAAGTCTGTAAACATACTTTGAAGAGTAGGTATGATTGAGCATTTACTGTGTCTAGTGCAACCTGCTGCTGCTACTGAAGTCTGTAAACATACTTTGAAGAGAAGGTATGATAAAGCATTTACTGTGTCTAGTGCAACCTGCTGCTGCTACTGAAGTCTGTAAACCTACTTTGAAGAGTAGGTATGATTGAGCATTTACTGTGTCTAGTGCAACCTGCTGCTGCTACTGAAGTCTGTAAACCTAATTTGAAGAGTAGGTATGATTGAGCATTTACTGTGTCTAGTGCAACCTGCTGCTGCTACTGAAGTCTGTAAACCTACTTTGAAGAGTAGGTATGATTGAGCATTTACTGTGTCTAGTGCAACCTGCTGCTGCTACTGAAGTCTGTGAACATACTTTGAAGAGTAGGTATGATTGAGCATTTACTGTGTCTAATGCAACCTGCTGCTGCTACTGAAGTCTGTAAACATACTTTAAAGAGTAGGTATGATTGAGCATTTACTGTGTCTAGTGCAACCTGCTGCTGCTACTGAAGTCTGTAAACATACTTTGAAGAGTAGGTATGATTGAGCATTTACTGTGTCTAGTGCAACCTGCTGCTGCTACTGAAGTCTGTAAACCTACTTTGAAGAGTAGGTATGATTGAGCATTTACTGTGTCTAGTGCAACCTGCTGCTGCTACTGAAGTCTGTAAACCTAATTTGAAGAGTAGGTATGATTGAGCATTTACAGTGTCTAGTGCAACCTGCTGCTGCTACTGAAGTCTGTAAACCTACTTTGAAGAGTAGGTATGATTGAGCATTTACTGTGTCTAGTGCAACCTGCTGCTGCTACTGAAGTCTGTGAACATACTTTGAAGAGTAGGTATGATTGAGCATTTACTGTGTCTAGTGCAACCTGCTGCTGCTACTGAAGTCTGTAAACATACTTTAAAGAGTAGGTATGATTGAGCATTTACTGTGTCTAGTGCAACCTGCTGCTGCTACTGAAGTCTGTAAACATACTTTGAAGAGTAGGTATGATTGAGCATTTACTGTGTCTAGTGCAACCTGCTGCTGCTACTGAAGTCTGTAAACATACTTTGAAAAGTAGGTATGATTGAGCATTTACTGTGTCTAGTGCAACCTGCTGCTGCTACTGAAGTCTGTAAACATACTTTGAAGAGTAGGTATGATTGAGCATTTACTGTGTCTAGTGCAACCTGCTGCTGCTACTGAAGTCTGTAAACATACTTTGAAGAGCAGGTATGATAAAGCATTTACTGTGTCTAGTGCAACCTGCTGCTGCTACTGAAGTCTGTAAACCTACTTTGAAGAGTAGGTATGATTGAGCATTTACTGTGTCTAGTGCAACCTGCCATTGTTTACAGTATACCTGAGTTATCTTATACTGCACGTTGGCTCATTTCCCTTCTAGTTATAAAATAGCTGGACTTTCAACAGGCCTGACTTCTTGGGTCTTTTGTGTGAGCCAGCCAGCAGTACAGAGAGTTATGTAAGGATTTATGCCTAGCTCAGAGAGCTTGTCAGCAATGCCTGAGTTGGGGTATTGTAGCAAATGCCTTAGCCAAGTCAAGGTATGCAGTAAGCACTGTTTTAACCTTGTCTCTTGCCTTGGTGACCCTCCCAAAGAAGTCTGCCTGGTTAAGTAGGCAAGATCTTCCCTTAACAAAGCCAGACTGTGATGGGTCCAGTGTCTGTAGGTTGCCAGTGTCCTTGTTTTTCATTTCCATGATAATTTCCTCCATGGCTTTGCATATTAGTCATGTTCGACTGATGGTTCTGCAGTTCCCCTGGATTGGTGGATCGTCCGCAGTTGTATGTGTGTGGGTAGGTGACTGTTGCGGTCCTCCATTCACGTGGTGCATAGCCTGTTTCAGGACTGTAGTGGGAGTGCCTCAAGTGGTTCTGAGAGGTCATGTTTTAGACTGTTCAGGAGGCAACTGGGGAAGCTGGGACCCATGGAGGGGGTGCTCTTGGCTTTAACGAGTAATGCCAGCACCTTGTCCTTGCTGATAGCTGGAGGAAGTATGTTGAAGGGGATTTCACCTGGTGGAGCCAGGAGGAGTGAGGGGTGATGTTGGAGCTGAATTTATCAGCCAGTAGATTTGTGAAGGTTGTGCCATTCACCACCAGTTCAGCACACTGCTGTGTGTTACTTGTGATGTTCTGGACATGTGATTGTCAGCCTGTAAGATTATCCTGATCTCATAGTTGGCTTTGTTGGACTTAATCTGACCACTTACTTTCTTGTTTAGTTATATAAGAGAGCACTTGTCTTTAAGGGAACTGCTCTTCCTGATTTTGACCATGAGTTTTTTCCTTTTATTATGTACCCTGTTTAGGTGAAGATTCCACCAGTGGAGTTATTTTTAGAATTTATTTTGGGTTTATCTCTGGTAGGAATGTCAGCCTCTATACAGCCATTCACATTTGTTGAGGGACTCTGTCATAATTCAAGGCTCTCCTCAACCCCAATATCACATCTACCTATGCAAAATTATTCACAAACTGACACTTAATAGGATGCACTTAGCCTTTGAGTAGTTCTTAACTGTTACTGGTTTAGCTGGATTTTCTGGGTTCATTTTTATGTCAAATGAGAGAGCTTCATGATCCAACCTCACTAATGAGGATGTGTCATGGGGGGCATGGTTTGAGCATGCACTATCTGTTCCAGTGAGTTGTGTTAATAAAGTCCAGGAAGCATTGTGCCTGCAAGATTGAGGTAGTGTAAGTTTCCCAATCTATAGAGGGATAGTTGTAGGGTGTTTGGCTGACTTATGAGCACCACTTGTATGTTTAGGTAGGAGCTGTGAGACTCTAGGGGCATAGCTGGTGACCTGTAGCTAGCCATGATTTGGTGCGTGACCTTATCTATGGTGACTTGCATGTGGATGAGCTCCATGGTATTATCCTGTTTAATCAACCTGGATGTATGTTTGTTGCTAATGTAGATGAAGACACTCTACCTTTGACCCCAGTCTGTGTTGTTGGTCTAAATGTCACTGTAGCCTTGTACGTCTGGAATACTTTCTATGGCTTTAAACCATGTCTTGGTCATGGTACAGATGTCTACATTCTCCAGAGTGACAAGGGCTTGAAGGATGTGCAGTTTTTTTGTTTAGGCTTTGATGCATTGAGCAATAACAACTTAATGTTGCTTGCAGAATTTTTCACTATGTTGGTAGTTTTGTCTTTTTTGGCATTGCCTAAAAAGACTCTAAGTGATGGATGAAGTTTTAGTCAATATCCAAAAGGCTAGAGGGCACAGGAGCAGCCCATACTTGGCAAAGCAACGTGGTCTTTTCATCACATCCTCACATGCTAACAGATGTTGGATCTCCCTGGAGTGATGCCAAAAACTAAGCCAATTATTAAAAGTCATCATTTGATTTTCATACTGTGGCATCATCCTTGGTAGAGGTAGAATGCTGCTCAGTGCTAGGCTCTTACCTATCTGTGACACATCAGAGATCACGCAGAGATCCATTATGTCTCCTCATATAGTTCAGTGAGGTATGTCTGAGGTCATTTACACCCACATAGACTAGGACAGAATCATATTGGTACCTGGGGTACAGTAACTTCAGTGTGTGCATGATATTGCAAATCCTGGCTCCAGACAGGCAACTATCCATTATCTTTTCCTTGTCTAACCTGGTGAGTGGGACATCTGTGTGCCACATAATGGAGTCTCCAATGACAAGAGTAGCAGGTAAAGTATATGCTTGCTTTATGGCCTTTGCTGTTGGTGGACAATTGGGTATAGACTTATGTGAGATGTTTGGTGTTGCTTTTGGTGTGTCCTGTAGTGATTGTTGAGGAGCAGTGTTGCCATTAAGTGGCTTTGCAGGTCTTTGAGATTCAGGAAAGTTTCTTTAAGCACCTTAACATAAGATAATGTATGTGTGTGTGGTGAGAGGTATGTGTGAAGGATGTAGTGTGGGTATTCTGAAACCTCATTTGTATGGGAGATTTTTGCCTTCAAGAAAGTTGTATATTTACATCTCTTGCATACCTTGTTATGAACTGCTTGTCTGAGAACATGAGACAATTGCTAAATTACCTTAGGATGCCAAATCTACCAAGGTGGCCACAGAGACATTTAGAAATTGCAAATCCATGTTGTCCAGTCCTGCAATAGGGTGGGCTGTTTAGGATTCAGACTGGGTTTTAACAGGGGTCTCCTAGGTTAGTTTCTGGGATTAAGGGTAAGATGTTTAGTGCTAGGATGTGGCAGTGCTATTCGATACACAAACTAGTGTTTGGGTTTAAGGGCAAGATGTTATGTAATGCTAGTATATAGTGGTGTGATTCAGTGTGCTAGCTAGCTGTTCTAAGTTTATTTCCACACAAAGCCACTCAGTTTAACAGGTTTTGGATCTTATTCTAACTATAGGGAAATTTTACTGTCTAGGTGTTTGCTACTGTACAAGGCACTGATAACTGCTGCTGCATGGTGGGCAGCTCTACGCAAACATGCCTGATTTATAACAGAGAAGAAAGTTTGAAAACTGACTTTGATGCCCTCTAGCCAATAATCAACCATGCTTTGAGCTTCCTACAGTGCTTCCCAGTTCAGAGAGACCAGGTGAACATTTTCTGCCACAAGATGAATGATCCTGGAGTTAATGTAAAAGCACAGCAAAAGCAGCTCTCAGGTATAGATTAAACAGCAAATTATTAACAACTAATTCCCAGGCTAATTCACCCTTCTGCAAGGAGATTTGGAGGCAAACATAACAATAAAGAACAACAAACAGAGATTTTACTATTTTTGCCACAAAATTAAATAAATGCTTTAAAAATGTGAAAAACAGTAGTGATTCATGTATAAAGCAAGTAGAAGTGCTGTATATCAAGAAAATATTCTTAGCTTGGATGGCTCTGGATGCAGTTGAAACACTGGAAAAATATTGCAGAGTTCTTTGTAAGTGAACCTTGTGATCAATATTAAATTTGAACAATATCTAATAGAATGTTAGAGGAAAAATACCAAAACCCAGCATAACATCTTTTCTAGAATGCTACAGTTTTGCTGCCCTAGGTTTTTACACCAGCATTATAGAGGTATAATCATTAATACCTGGTGGAAATGTGGCATTCAGTTTCAGGTGCTAAAGCAACACTTCATACTCAGCTGTTAACCATAAACCAACACGAGGGTTCAAGTTAATTCTTTCCAATATAGCAAAAAGAAACTTTTTAAAAGCTTTATAGTTAGTTGTTGTGTCTTTCGGCTTTTTCCCAGTTAAGGGTCGCCACAGCGGAACTCCGGTCCGCTAATGATTGGCAGTTGATTTTTATGTGCCGAGTTGCCAGCCCTGATGCACAACCTTCAATGAAGGTACACCCATTCACGCATGTCTCCATGCAGAAGACGGTCTAGCTGAGAATCGAACCGGACAGCGTCTTACTGTGAAGCGACAACGTAAAGTGCCTAAAAAGAGCATTGTTAGGGTTTTCTGTTAGTATCTCATAGCAATGCTCATAAATGCATTTTCTGAATGTTCATTCCGTATTCCCCACATAGAAGGCTAGATCTTCAGAGCATTTTGCAATGTATACTATCCCTTTAGTACCACAGTTTCCCTTCTGTAAATAAATTAAGGAATCCATTATAGTAGATACCAAGATGTATTTGCAGTGATTATATGAGACACATTTTCTGGTGCCCTTGTTATGGAAGTTAGTTGAATCATTGTTCACATTGCTCTCCACCATATTTTTTATATTACTACATCTCTCATATACACCCAATACACTGTGTATTTTGCCACTTGCTCTAAATATGTTCCAATTCCTTTTAACTATATTTTTATCGTCTGGAAGACTTGGCTATATTGTAATACTAATGTTCTTTGAAATGTATTCTTGGCCTCTAGACTCACTTCACCTGAGGGATGGTTACCAAAAAATGTCAGTGCTTAATTCACTAGGGTCTAAGTCAATCCCTAATATTTTATACCACAACCCTTTGTCACCTCTTCACTTATATTACTGACCAATATGCTCAGATATCCCATGTTAAGGAATATTAGTTTTAATGTGTTCCTCTCCTTTTCAAAATATTTCTTGTCTAACACTATCCTAGCTAGTCTCACAAATTGTCCTTTAATAAGACTTTTTTCGTGTGTATATGTGTGACAACTACTGAAGTGCAGATATGAGTTAAATAATGTAGGCTTCCTATAAAATATTGAAGCAAATATATCCTCAGTATTTGTTATGGTTGCATCTAGATAAATTAATTTTATGAGCACTGTACTGAAATGTAAACCATAAAATAAGTCTAGGTTGCTTCTGTGGAGGGGTATCACCACTGGGGTGGTTCATAATTTGGGTAGAAGGCCTGTGATTAAACTTGGACTGAGCAGTCTGAGGAGAATATTAGTGAAGGCACATGCTGCACTATTTATTAAATACCCTATTGTGTTGTCAGTTGCCTACAGAAAACCATATAATACTTTTCTTTGTCCACTGTTCTACCTTGTAAGAAAATATTTCTCCAAAGATAACAAGACATGCCAAAATGTGAAGTAGCATTGTACAGCAACTTCATTTACTGACTCACTCACATGAAGCGACTTGCATCCATGTTGTTCCTTCCCTTAGAAGAATGATATTGTACATCAAATTTATTTAAACCTCAAAACTTAGATCTTTAGTTGCAGCTAATGTTTAAAATGGATGTTGCATAACAAAGATCGCTACATCTATTCTTTGAATTAAACCATGCAAACCATTTAGGTGCATGCGTAATATATATAGATAGATATATTAACACAGATGTATAGGACGTTGAATTAGTCTCATGTGTTTGGAGCAGCTCCCCCAGGTGGGGGCCTAGAACAAACAAATTACATTTCAAATATGTATATTCCAAATATAAAGCAGGAATACTCCTGTCATTTCCATTTTGCAAGACTCACTGATATTCACTTATGGATCATTGCATAAAGTGCTATTGTGGTATAAGCTCTTCCTTTTGTGCATAAGGTGCCACCAACCCCAATCTTCTCCCTTGATGGAGAAATGGCTTGTATAGCACTTTATTGTTCCTGGAGATTAATTGTATAATCTCTGTTAAAACAGTAGGCATTGTGAATTGTTCACCAGAACCATGTTCAGACTAGTGGGATAAACTTTATATTCTTCTTTTTGAGCAGTTGCAACACATTCCAATATTATTGCTGCTGTTGAGTAACTCATTTAGAATAATTATTGTCCAGTTATATTATGCTGTTTAGGTTAATCCGTTGTATAGTGCTAGGCTATGGAAGTGGTTTTCACTGCCATTTTCAGAATCTCTTGTTTTTCTCTAAAATTCAAAACCTGCGCTACCACTTGCTGGGGTCAGAAAACATTGGTTATGACCCCCGTTACATTTGAAAGGTGTGCTTTTTTCATACTCTGCTGTCACTACTCCACGCTCTCCAGTATAAGCATTCATATTCTTGACTTCCACCTTCTGTCTAAGGCCAAAGGTGTTCCAGTCATTCTCACTGTTCAGTGAGTGTTTTGCTTTAATAGAAACTCTTGAAATTTTGTCTCCATGAGGTTGCCATCTTACACTTATCAGTTATTCTTCTAATGTTCTAATATTACTGGCAACCATTAACAGACCTTTTAAGTCAGGATACTGCTTTTCACTTTTCTTTTATATAGCAGCTGCAAGAACTTTGAGATCCCTGTTCACTTGCATCTAAGAGATGACAGGAAACATGTATTGCAACTCAAATTTGTCTACTTTCCATATGTCAACAGCCCACTGTGTATGAGTCGAACGTAGAAGAGGACTAGAGAAATGCCTTTATTTTCTCACAGTTTTAAATTGTTCAGACCCAGTCTAATGATATTCCCATGGCCCATTATATAAACTTGCACTGTGCTTCATCTAAGAGCACTTTTAACTAAATATGACAAACTTTAACATGCTTTGTCATTTTGATGTTCACTGTGTCTCACAGATGAGTAACTAAAGTATTGGCATTTTGCCAGATGTCCCTCAAAAGTAGCTGCTTTTAAGACATTATATGCCTTATGGATTATGCAAATAATGTGTGTCAGTGATAAAAAAATTTTGGACAAAGGTCATTAGACAGTGACTATGACATGATATTCTGAGCCATATGTTAACAGTGGAAAAGAAGACCTTGATATATATAAAAAAATCCTTTGTGAAACAATGTGTCCTATTCATTCAGTCCATTCAATCTGACTTGTGAGTCCTCAAGCTGCTTATCTTATCTGACTTGGCAGCAATAGTGCTCAGGCCTGGAACCCCTTTAAGATTTTCTTCCTATAATGCACTAGGGTCTAGTATTCCCTCAGATCTCATATGCCGCCATCTTGAACATGGATCCTCTACTCATTGTTCGTTTTTATCTCTCAGAGCATTACATTTCTTCTTTCCCTTTAAATCTCACTGGTTTTGGCACTGATACTTCATTGTTTGGTACTCAGGTTTTGGTGCCTTATTCTACTTTCAACCCTTTATTCTGTCTATACCTCTATTAAAAAGAAAAAAAAATAAATAAATAAATTCTGTCGTTGAGTACTTTTATTAGATCTAGAAGTTTACTTTTAGTCAGTTGTTCTCTGTTGCCTTAACAGTATTTTTTCTTCCTAGTCTGGCCTTCATCTCTTTAAAGTTGTGTCTTGGTGTATATATTAGTGACTCAGGTTCTTTTTCTTTACATCATGGCCAAGGAAAAGAGTTTTAAAAAGTGTATGGAGTGTGGACACAAGATACCCATCTAAGACATGATCTGTGTGAGGTGTATTTTGGTGTGGGTCATTTGTTGAGGGAATGTTCAGTTTGCTTAGCCTTTGGTTACAGATCATTATCCATCAGGAACAAATTTAAGAAGGTGCTCTTACCCCCAGATGCGGTTTTCTCCAAGTCAAAAAGTCCACAGATAAGTCTAACGTTAAGTACTCAGGGACAAAAAAGAGATATAACGAGGATTCAGAACCTTCTTAAGCTATAAGGAGCTGTGGTTAGATGTTCCTTTGGAAATAACTTACTCCTCCATTTACACCAGAACTTCTGGAGTCAATAGTGGTTTAGGACACTTCTTCAAAAAGACCTCCAAGACAAGTCTTCTGAGAAGAACTACATAGTACCCCTACCCAGCCTTCTCCTACATCATCCTCAAGATACTTTCATCTTACAAAAGCTTGATGATGAGCTTCTCAAAGATGCAGATTGAGATGGGAGTCATACTTTCTCCTTTGGCTCAACTTCTGAGCCCAACCTTTTTCCTCTGTGTTGACCTTAACCCTGGCTTTGGCACTTGGGGCATTGGATCGGATGCACTCTCCTTCGACTGCATCTGAGCAGAGGTTGTCTCAGTACTGAAGGCTTGACAACAAGACTTTGGAACCATTGTCAAGTTGTCCTGCATGGATCTTTTGGTGGTGTCAGAGATTTAGTGTTCAGCTTTGGGCTCCAATCCCCTTCTTAAGGTTGCTCTCATTCTCCACTTCAGAGGTGCCATCTTCAGTTCCAGTCATTTCTCCTACAGGGTAATGGACCCAGTTACTGTGGCAGGATCCTCTGATGCAACAGAGTTTGGAAGCCTTCCAGGTTATGGGGAGGGTGATTGCCTCTGCTTTGACAGCAGGGACACAGACTTCATTAGATTTGACTCCTCTCTGTGATCCCCAGTCCTTTTTGCCTCTTCCCCATAGGGCATCCTTGGGTCACAGTCAAGTTGTGGACCTTGAAATTACTGCACCACAGCAGGAAGAATCCTTTGAGGAGTCAAGATGTACCGCTTCTGATGTACTAAGACAGAGGATGTGTAAAATAAGGCACATAGACTGTCCATCAGAATATGTCACATCAGTTACCAACTCAGATGACAGAAAGGGGCCCCCCCATGCCCTCCTGAAGATGCCACCTTTGGTGAAATTTTAGAAGTCATGCAGGTGAGGTGATTTTGTGCCACTGATCCTTCCCCCTTCTTAAGACAAGGAGGTTCTTTTTCAGCCTATGGTTTGGCCTCTTCTACTACTTAATTGGTTCCTCCAGCAGACAAGTTAATTGATCTAGCTGTAAGGAGGTAGGAGGCCATGGCAGAAACCAGACACATGTGAGGCAGTGACACAGATGACCAACAAGATTCATAGACTTCCCAAGGGCAGACAGCATTGGGCAAATTCTTTTATGGTGAACTATATTACTGTGGCAGCAATATCAAAGAAAGAGCTGAGTCCAGTGCAATAGATAGATTAAGAAAGTGGTTGCATGCTTCAGTCAATTTTGCCTTAAAGGCTCTGAACTATGCCACTCATATAAACTTTTTTCAGAAGGACTTAGCGCAGTAGGCCCTGGCAACTCTCTAAACATTCCTAACATTGGACTGTGGGAAGCAATCTGGAGACAGCTCCCCTTATGATGTTCACGTTCTCTGTAACACAGTGGGTGGAGCAGTGAGGGCAGCTGAATCAAGCTGGCTGAGACATCAGGCCTAACTGTTCATCTGTGATTTTGTGGACCACCTTGAAGCATCTTTCATTAATACCCCTTTGATGCATCTCTGTTGTATCTGTGAAAGAAAACATGAAGAAGTGCAACTAATTCAGCAAGATGCTCCCTGCCATCAGATTGAGATTTCAGGCCTCACAAAGAAACCAAATGGGTTTAAGATTACTCTGGTTCGGAAAGACCAAGCATCAGCTATTTGATGCATCATCTGATGGAAGTGAATGTGACAGAGGTGGCCCCTTTAGCAGATACAGGCCCTGAAGCAGAGGGGGACCACATAACAAGGACTACTGTGGGCCCTTTTCTAACAGGCAACTCCAGCGTCCCTGAAGGGCTGCTAAACCACTCTTGTCTGGAGACATTTGGGGTTTGTTTATTCCTTTAGTGTACTGTGTGAATGACCATCATGCAGGACAGATGAGTCATGCAAAGCAGCCATTGCCAGATGCTCCATCCAGTCAGGCCAAGGCAGCGGAGAAAGAGATCATCCTGTTGCCCCACAAAAGAGCCATCCAGGAATTCCCATCAGAACAGAGAAGGTCAGGCTTGTATTCAGAATTCTTTTAATTAAAAAAAAGACAGGACTCTGGGTCACATTGGACCTCAGTCACCTAACCAAATATGTCAAAAAGACCCAGTTTAGTATGAACACAGTGCAATCAATTTTGCCCTGCCTCAGAGCAAAGACTGGATGGCTTTGGTAGACCTCCAGGATGATTGCCTCCACATAAAAATAGAAACAGTATCCCAGATGTTCCTTCACTTCCATCTGGGAGCTAGCCATTATCAATTCAGAGCCCTACCCTTCTGACTAAGCACAGCCTCTTGGGTGTTCACCAAGTGCATGGCTGTCATAGCTGCTCATCTACACCTCCAGAGATTTAGAGTTTCCCATACCTGGATGACTGGTTCCTAGTTGTTCCCAAGAATGGAGTCTCTCATAGATATCAGAGAGTATCTGCTCAGGCTGTCTCTGTCCTTGGTAATTTCCTTAACTTTCAGAAGTCAATTCTTCAGCTGATACAGATGATTCTTTTCATAGGCTGTCAACTGGGCACATCCTAGTCAGTAGTTTCTCTCCCACCAGACTGGATTTGGACATTGAAGCTGGTAGTTCACACCCCTCCATAGACTGCATCCCTGAAAGCTGCATTGCTTCTTGGGGTTCTAGGGCTATTGGCATTGCATATTAGTGGTACAGTTTGCATTTTTCCATATGAAAATTCTGCAATGGCTCCTGTAGGCACAACGGTCTTGGCTCCTGCACCTTTATTCCAAGCAAAGTCTAATAGAGGGCCTTTTTAAGCCTATCCATGTTTTTCAAGAATCAAACCCTGTACCTTGTGTCTTTAAAGAAAACACCTAATCATGATGCCAACCTCCCAACCCTAAACAAACAATACCTTCAGATGGCATTTGCAATAGTGGCTAGACTCCTCTTTGATTTACTCCAGCAGACATTTTGTCCTTCAGCATCCAGAATTAATTATGACTATAGATGCCTCATTTCTAGGGTGCGCGTGGGGGGGGGGGGGCATTACATTGGGAGGATAGTCCAAGGTATATGGACACCAAAGAAAGATTTGTTCACATACATTTTTTTAGGGATACAGGTGGTTCTCATAATGTTGCAGGAATTTCAGGACTGCCTTCCTCTGAGAGTGATTTCTATCCAAACAACAACATGATAGTAATTTGGTATATCAGTAAACAGGGAGGAACCAGATTGTACTCCCTATGTCAGGAAGCAATGAGGGTTTGACAGTGGGCAATGTCCTTGCATGATTTTCTTATAGCAACACAAACATTCAGGGAGCTGTACATTGCCTTGTGGACAAACTCAGAAGATCCATCCTAATGCCTCATGAGTGGTCCTAAATTTAACATTAGCGAAACCGACCTTCAATCACTGGGGCTTCCTCTGCTGTAACCTTTTTGGATATCCAGACAGTACCAAATGTATCAAGTATTTTGCTATGATCCCATCTCAGAGACTATCACTGAGGGATGCTTTAACTGAGCAACGGCCTTTACAGTCTTCTATATACCTTCCCACCTGATTCTCAGGTTTTTACAGAAAGCGATCAAGTGCAAGGCTTCTTTAATCCTCATAACCCACCTTTGGCCCATGCAAATCTAATTCCCACTTCTCAGGCCTCATCTCAAGGAACCACCCTGAATATTGGATCTAGTGCAAGATCTTCTTTCATATCCTTTCAGAGAAGTCTCACCCAGATCTCCCCAACCTCAAGCTAACCGCTTGTTTTTTTTTAATTCCTGTGATGGCCAAAGATGCATCTCTCTGTTCTGAGTTGATAAGTTTTCTGACTGCTTCACAGACAGAGTTGACCCACAGACTCTCCTGTGAAAACTGAATTGTTTTATCTGGGTGTTCTCTCAAGACATTGATCCCTTTTCTTCATCTTTTCTAAATGTCATCAAATTCCTACCTCATTTCTGATTCAGGCTCTATTTTTTTCTACTGTTAAAGTGCAGCTAGCATATATGTCTATTGTTTTTTCTTTGTTTTTTTTTTTTTTTTTTTTTTTTTTAGTTTTTTTTTTATGCAGGGCATCAAGATCATTCACTAGCTTCACAGAAGCATTGTAAAGCCTTTCCTTTTGGAAACTTTGACAAAACCACCATTTGAACCAGCTTCTACAGTTTATTTCTTTTACATTTGTTGAATGGGAAAGTCCAATTAGACACATAGGCCCCTTTTCAGCAGAGGCCCAGGGAGAAAAGTTCCGGTACATGCAGTACAATCAAAATCTTTTAAGTTATACAATATCAACAATGTTAGGCAGAATACAATTACAATAAATTTTAAAATGTCAGATAGTAACTATACATAAATGTTCTTAAGTGGCAAAAAGTCACACACAAATCATTTAGTAAAAATTGCAAGAAAGTATTTTGCAGGCAACCTTAAATTAATGGACATCAGGCTTGATTTCAAACTCTGTGCTTCTAAATATAGCCAAACAATCCACTTATGCTGTACTGATAAGGTCAGAAAGAGACCAAAACCTGACATGTCTGCAGCTAGCTGGGTTTGGATTTATTGGCCTGAATGTATCCATGAAGACACAAAGTAGTAAGTCTTCTTATACTAATTACATTCTAAACAGATACAGTTAAACAACTATGCAGTAGGATAGATGTCACAATACAGAGTACTGAGTTATTTACAAAGAGTAGAAAGCAAAAGGTTGATTTAATTATGAGATGGAAGTGATGAGTGGTAAAAGAATTAAGAGAGGCATAGGTACTAGGTGGGGTGGGTGCAGTCTCTTTTATGGAAAATATTGTTTCTTGTAGCCACCACTTCTGCTAGAAGGGTTTCTGTGACTCAGGCACTTTCTTCTGTGCCCTACTTGGTTTTTCATAACAATAGTGATGGTCCATACAAAACCATCTTTTCTTCCTAAAGTGGCTTCTGAAATGACCATAGCACAGCCCATTTAATTACCATTTTTTTCCTAATCATTTTAACAAAGGAGAGCACATTCTCCATACTTTGGATGTCCACCGGCAATTGTACTTCTACCTTCATAGACAAATACTAGGTAACTGCCCTAAAGGACCATTTTAACTTATCTGTGTTATGCCATCAGATGTTAAAATTACCCTTACCATGATTTTTATTCTTATACTTCCCCGGCTTACATGAGGTCACAACAGATATTATAACGATGCTGGGTGAGAGAGGGGAGAAATGGCTCTTGAGGCTACTCATAGCGGTGTGCAAAGAAAAGCGTATCTCAGATGACTAGAAAATAAGCGTACTCATGCCAGTGTTCGAGAACAAAGCAGACATCCACAACTGTGGGCAGTACAGAGGTATCAAATTCCTGTCACATTGCATGAAAGTTCTGGATAAACAGATATGCAGAGTAGTAGAAAGTAAGATGGGAGATGAGCAGTTTGGATTCAGATCAGGATGCGGCACAACTGACCTGATGTTTTCAGTGATACAGATAGTTGAGGAGAAGCTATAGATGAGTTGAGAATCTAACTGGGCATTCCTAGACATGGAGAAAGTATATGACAAGGTCCCAAGAAAGCTGATTTGGGTAGTTGTACTGTGGTTTGAAGTCTCAGAAACATTGGTAGAATTAGTCAAGCTATGTACAAAGACCCAATGACTCAAGTATGAACATAGTTCAGTCACACAGACGGGTTCCCAGTGAGAGTGGGTATGCATCAGGATTCAACTTTGAACTCACTGCTGTTCATACTGATGATGGATTACATTAGCAAACAGGTCAGAGGAGACAGATTAACAGTGTTGCTGTATGCAGACAATGTGGCATTATAGACAGACTCTGAATGAGAACTTCAACAAAGGATAGAGGAATGGAAGGCAAAACTGAAGGCACTTGGGATGAAACTGATTACGGATCAGACAGTTGTGATGACAGCAAATGGCGGGATATAAGAAGAAGGGAACTGAAATAGAAAGGAAATTAGTGGAAAAGGTTAACAACTTCAAATATCTGGGAGGGATGAATGAGGAGAAGGGAAGTCTGAATGAAGAGGTCAAAGTTAGAATCAGTGGGGCTGCAGCCAACTGGCACAATGTTAAGTGTACTGGATGATAGAATGCCAAAGATGCTGAAAAGTAAGTTGAATAAAACAGTGGGACAACCAGTACTACTATATGGCACAAAAACCTGGGCAGTAAAGGCAGAGCAGTTGAGAAAGCTAGAGGTGATGAAGATGAAGTGCCTGAGACAGGTGGTAGGATGCACACTGTGGGACAGATGAAGAAATGAGGAGACAAGAACAGAAGCAAAGGTAGCTTCAATTGCAGAAAAGGTGAAAGAGAACAGACTACGGTGGTTTTGGCACGTGCAGAAAAGCAGTAGACAGTCTGGTGAAGAAGATTTGGGACAAACAGGAAAAAGGCAAGAGGAAACAAGGGCATCAAGCAAAGAGGTTGATGGCTTGTGTGAGAGAAGATCTTCAATAGGCATGAGTGTTGAAGAAGGCAGGGGAGTGGCAGTGAATCATGAGAGATGGTAGTGTTTGACACAACACTACAACGCCATGTAGAAAATGGGGAAAAAGGTGGTTGATGACGATGATGATGATTATGTCCCTGCCTACCCTTAAAAAGGGTGTGTGAAGTGGAGCGGATATTTCCCACTTGGGCTACAAAGAGCTGCACCATTAATTAACATCAAAGCTTTGGAGACAGAATGCATCAGCTTGTTATTTCTGTGGTCATTGTTTGCATAATAGGAAGATACAGCAAAAAGTTTCTTCACATCCAAGATTTCATTAAGTATCACTCACAGGTCTTCTGCTGTGATTTCAGCCTACTGGACTTGATAAAACTGCTAATTGCCTGACCACCAGGGAAGTGTATTAATTTAAACTGTGTTATTTTCCTTCCTATCTGCACGAGGGGCTACTTTTATAAGGGCTTGTGCTGTAAGTTACTATGTAAGAGAAAGGACCTTCACTGCATCCTGAGCAAAATTCTGATTCCCAGAAATAGTACCTAGGCAGTTATTTATTGGCTGATTAGCTGTTTAAACTATTGTGACCCATGTTCCTCTGTACTCAGCTTAGCAGGACTACACAGTCAGCACTGTCTGGGAGCAGTGCACTCCATAGTGGCAAGTTATTTAAACTGAACTCTGGGTATACCTTTTTATTCACTCTCCTGGGTTTAACCTCATACCTCCCCTTTAATTATAGGGAGGGGATTATTTATATTCTCTTTAATATTTGAAGCCACTCTGTTGCTAACATTTACTGTTTCTGCCCTACTTATGGTGCCCAGTATGTATACTGCAACCCGTTCTTCAGGTCAGGCGAGCAAAACTGAAAAAAAAACTGCTAGGTACTCCAGGTTAACTACTAATCCCTTTGTTAATATTTTTCTTTGTACTGGATAGGTAAAAATTGATATTCCCCTTGCCATTTACTGAAAAGAAATAAAATCCATTTGCTACCAGATATAAATTATACCTGTTATTAAGTGCTTAAAGCAGATGAAACTTCCAGGTATATTGTTTACTGACTTGGTTACTATATACCCGTTTTCTGGCAGCAGTGGGAAGACATTTCTCTATTACACCATTCACTGTCATCCTGTTAACACTAGGCATCCTAAGGCAGTGCCTCTACTATCCCGTTTCTGACAACCACTTACCTCTGTCTCAAAATGATTCTGCATGTGAGAGGTGTAGGTATTTACTAAATGCAGAAACTAGCCTCTCATCAGAACAGATTGCTAGTACCCCCAGGTTGTCAGCATCCATACTCACCCCATACCACCACATTACTTACCAATAAATAAACCTTCCTATATTGAAGTACTTAAGAAACCTCTTCCTAAGCCTCAGAGGCCTCCAATTCACAAACATACACAATTTTCTGAGCAGCATCACCTGCAAATAAAACACCACCCAACACAAACTTTGCTAAAATGGATCAAAAAGTCAGTACTCTCAAGTCCTTATGGACTCTCCATCCAGCAACTTCACTTGGTAATGTCATAGTCAGAGGTCACTTTGTAACAGAGTCCTATCACTCATTAAGTTCAGCAAGGAAAGGGTGACAGTGAGTTGTTTCCTTGGGTGATGGTATAGGAGAAGTTATAAGGCGCTCAACTCCTTTCACCCTAAGTACACATATCACATGGTCATTGTATGTCCATACACTTGGATTATGTGAACTCTCAAATTAATTGGCAAAAAGTCACACACAAATCATTTAGTGAAAATTGCCAGAAAGTATTTTGCAGGCAACCTTATATTAATGGGCATCAGGCTTGATTTCGAACTCTGTGCCTCTAAATATAGCCAAACAATCCACTTATGCTGTACTGATAAGCTAGCTGGGTTTGGATTTATTGGCCTGAATGTATCCACGAAGACTTGCAAAGTAAAAAATCACGGGTCTTCAGAAACCATGAAGCTGAACCACTTGTACATCCTTAAGGATTCATTTACAAATAGCCCATGAGCCTCCACTACAGAAGCTTTAAGGTATTACACAGTGATGACTGTAGCTTGGCTGGGTCTTTCTTGCAGTTTTTCTGAAATGGATTATATGAAGAGTGACATGGTGGAATTCTTGAGGAAGCATCTGGACTGGTAAACAGCTAGTCTTGAGTTTCATCCTACTTTCACTGAGAATGATGCCACGATATAACCAAAAAAAAATGAGTTTAATAATTGACTGAGTTTTTACATCATTTCAAGGGGGTCAAATATGTCTGCCTGGAAGGAAATGGTCAGCAGTCCTAGCTGCTTTGCAAAGGTTGACCTGCACCTTTCCACTTAGGGCTTTTGTATATTGGCAAAAAAGTTTTCTGCCTCTTTGTGCTTTTTTACATAGTTCCAATATCATACATCTACAGATTTACTCAAGCCAAACTTGGATAATTTAAAAATAGTGCTGCTCAATGCTAGAAGCCTCAGTAAGAAACTACCATCCCTAGAAGACTAAAAAATACTGACATCTGTGTTATCACCAAAACTTTCTTCAGTGTATTGGGGAAAAAAACCCTCCACACCAGGATTCAAAGGGCCAGATTCCAAAAGACTTGATCTTGGTGCAAGTGACTTACTCCAGTGTAAGCCTGCCCTTATTCCAAAAGACTTGGTTTCAGTGTAAGGCTGCCCTGATTCCAAAAGACTTCCTCTCAGTGTAAGTGACTTACTCTGGTGTAAAGTCTGTCCGTAAAGCAGGCTTTCACTTGAGTAAGTCACTTACACTGAGAGTAATTCTTTTGAAATCGTGTCCAATGCCTACTATTCATTCAGACCTGCTATTAAGAGCATCTCTGCTGTGGATTGTGATTTGTCTTTCCTCTGTAGTTTCATAACATTTTTCATTTACACAACAAGATAATGACCTGGAACTTCTCCACATCCTAGTAACTATCAATAAGATTCTGTATCACATCCTGGCTAACTCGACATCCCCTGAACCCAGTACCTATAAGTCATGCCTAAACAACCTACAGCCAAACACCATTGTTCTTGGTGATTTCAATTGCCCATCTATAAATTTGAAAATCTGTACTACTGTTAGTAAATCTGCATAACACTTCCTAGATTTTTTTCAATGCCAGACAGTGCCCTCCCTACCAGGGGGCAGTGAATTTACTTGACTTGGTTATCACAAATATTGCACCACTTACTCCCATAGTTATCCCATCTCTAGTCAGGTCTGACCACCATGCTGTAGTCTTTACCATTAGGACCAAACCCAGCATTTCCAAAAACCCATCTTTTTCAAGCAAACTTGCAGCAGCTAGTTGATTACCTAACATAGTTCAACCCCCCCCCCCTTCATGTCCTCATAGCCAACACTGCAGCAATTGCAGAGAACTTCTATTTTCATTTCAATACCTGCATCTAGACTTCAGTTCTAATGCCAAACATAGAAACAAACCGTGTGGTGGACTCCTGGTATAAACAAACTGTGTAACAAAAGAAAAAAGCATACTTATCCTCGAGGAAAAAATGAAAACCTTATCCTCCTAAAACTGAATCAAGAGATTAAATAAAGAACTCAGAAACAAAATCAAATCTTTCAATGCTTACTGTGAACTGAAAATTGCCACCAATAATAAGGAAACCATATAAGTCCTCATTCAACTATGCTAGGATCCCCCGGAACAAGGCCTAGCATTGTGCCAAATTGATAGATATCTTTCACTCAAACCCTGAGGACATAGCAAATATACTAGTAGATAAACTGAATTCTAACCTCTACTTTCTTTCATCCCTTACTGCTTCCCTCCACATAATATACTATTTAGTCCCCCTCCCCAAGATCATTGCTGCATGAATTTTAAAGGGTCTTTCTCTGAGGTAAAGAACACTAGATCTTTGGGGGCTTTATCATTTCTTGTCAGTATGAAATACTTTCTTGCAGACCCATTCTTAAATATATTCATACTCAGCCTCTCATATGGCTTGTACCATGGCTTGGAGAATAGCCATGGACATCCCCTTCATAGTGGTGGCTGTACCTGGCACCCACATACAAATAGCCTTAGCAGCCTTGTCCGAAGACAAATTAATGCAACACTACAGACTTCAAAAACAAAGTCATTGACAGGTTAAAATCCCATGACCCAAACCAGTTTGGGGTTTGGAATCGTACATCTGGCCTGTATAACCTACTGAACTTCTTTGAAGAGATCAGTAAGGCTTTGGACAATGGCAGAACTGTACACAGAGAATACCTTGAAATGGCCAAGACCTTTAACACTATCCCTCATGCTGGCATTATAGACAAACTAGTCAAACTGAATGCAAATACATATGTAACCCACTGTTTTGTAATAACTTCATTATTTAACTGTAACCACATTATGTCAATTTGGAGATTTCCTCCTCGGGCCTTCACTGAAAATGGGATATTATCCCAGTCAAGCTTTCCTTGTAAACCAACATCAAATAAATAAATAAAAGGCCTTACAGGCAGAACCTATCAAATCAAGACTGGAGTACTCTGTCCATGAAAAAGCTCGCTGCTCATAAGTTACAACAGTGTAATGGGGCTACTTCTATTTGATATCTGTTTTCTCTGATGTCCAAAACGAATGCCAAGGGTCTCTTGCTGATCAGGTTTGCAGACCGCTGCAAACATGGATTTGTCATTAAATCTCCTGAGGACTCCTTGATCCTACAAAAATGTATATCATGTACAAACACATGGCACCAGTATCATGGTCTAAAGCTAAATAAAAAAAAAGATTTTGAGTCCTTTCTGTTGCTTCATTTAATATTAAGGTGTTTTAGAAACAGAATAATTATTTTATGCAATTAGTATGGGAAACAGGAAAAATGTTTTGTCCAAAAATCTCATTTGCTACTTTTCATAGTTTTGTCACTGGACACAGCTGCCTAAATAGAGACTATCATGCATATAGAGGGACAAATGTTAACCTAAAATAGGCCGCAGTCTAAATTAAATGAAGTAGCTCCCTAACCATCTTCAAGCACTACACGGATAAACAGATGAGAAATGAAAATACATCATTGGGACTGCCTCTAAAACCCTTATGGAAGGGGGTAATTTAGTGGGTATTTTTTTTTTTTGCCAAGTTGTCAAATAATCCATCCAGATCAATTGCCTGTAAATAACCTATGAACATAAAAACCTGAGTTTTAAACCTAATATATGTGACACTGCTTTTCACGTATGTGTGTAATAACCCAACTGTAGGAAGGTAACTGACAGTAAATGTAAGTATCTTTTGATCCTGTCTACAACCATGACCTGAGAATACAAGTAGTGTATTTTGGTTGTGATGAGCTCACTGAGTTAGGAAGTGCACTTGTAAGGGTTAATCCTGAAAACCATGTGCGTTAGCTGAGTATCCTGAAATGCCAGGCAGTTACACAGAGTTAAAGGGTAGGGTTATCACACACAGAGGTCTTTATACATGTATTTAAAATGGAAGGGGTTCATAGGAGCTCACTTTGAATTCAAGTCAGCTTTCTGTTTTATTCTGAAGATACAGAGAGGCCAGTGAGTTAATTATGCAGTGGAAAGAGTTCTGTACTGCCTTATTTAATGAGAGTTCGAATTCATGAGGAATTCCATCAGACCAACATGTCCTAGACCATAAGATCAGATCTCTAGAAGCAACACAATCATTCATATATTTAGAATTCTGTTCATGGTAAATGATTATCTGTGCTTGATCGCTTTCTCAAACCTTACTAGTAGGACAATATAGTTATAAAGTGCAATGCAATGTCATAGATACACTCTAGTATATCTGTTTTATTAATGGTATGTGGTCCATGCTTTTTTAGTAAACCAGCTCTCTGAGTTCATTTCTAAAAGTGCAGTGCAGTATCACAACTCCAGTCCTCTGTAGCACTGTTTCACTAACAGTATGTGAGTGTTCTGTTTTTTAAATGAAGCTGAAAGCCTCCCATCAGGCATCTTAGAATAAGGGTTGTCAGTGTTGCTTGCAATGAGTGGCATCTTTGTTTTAATGAGTCATATGGATTAAATGTTGATCTTTGTTGGTGTTTTAAAATGCTGCAGCCTGCTTTGTCACAGGATTACTTCAGTAGCACTATGATGCTAATAATGTGTTAATTCTTCATGGAGCACAATGCAAAATGTCACATCAAAGCTCCACCTTCTCTAACATCATAGACAGCTCTAGTCAGGGAACTAATATTCAGATATTTCAGAACAGGATTTTTTAAATGGTATGTTTCTTCTCTGTTATAATTTATTTTATTTATTTTTTATTTATTTACCAGGGATGTCCAACTGGGCCAGTGGCCTGTTTTCAGCAGAGGGCTGAGGGCAGGGTTGTAAAACTCCTTTATATATATATATATATATATATATATATATATATATATATATATATATATATATATATAAAACATTACATGCAAATTCATGCATCTGAAACTCAGTATTACAAGAATGGAAACCATGTTTTAACAGGATTTTTAGTAGTGGTAGTTCTCCATATTCACAAGTCATTGGCCACAAGTTAATTGTAGGACTGTCTGGCTACTCCCCTTAGAAACTTTGCATTTGTCCCAGTTCCCTGGCTGGAACCAGATTGGATTAGGAGTAGGCTTCTTTTTCAAAGTGAGCCCTTTATGCTTTGACCGCCTCACCACCAGAGGATCTGTCCTTTGGTGACACCCCTCATAAAATGAATGAAGACTTCCTATGGAAGTCCAAGGAATGAACTTAGGCCCATTTAGATAAAGGGCCTTGATGGGCCTGCCAGAGTCAAAAGCTTTAGCTGTTCCACCAGTCACTGATCTCCTGGGGATGCATTCACCACTGCATACCTGCAGCTGGATTATCTTCCCCAACTTCCAGGAAATCTGACTGATTCTACTATCAAGGATTCCAAGACATCGTTCTACAAGAATCTTCTGCCTGATCCAGCTGTGGAATCCCTGGATTTAGACAAGGGATCCTCCTCAGTTCAGGAACCCTATTCCCAATGACAGGGTCACTAGGATACTCAACTACTTGGGAAGAAAGCTTATTATATATCGTTACTACCATGGCCTTTAGAGTCTTAAACCAGCAGACCTATGTACTTATCCCGTAAGGACACTGGCAGTTAAGATGTGGCCCAAGGCAGAGTGGATCACAGATAAGGACCTCAGTCAACAGATGCTGGATCTGTGCAACCTATCATACCAGGCTGTAGGGCACTCCAACAGTTGTGGTTGTGAGGCAGTGGATGCAACATGCACGGCAGCATCAACAGAAACTATTTTCAGAAGCATGCCTCTCTAAAGAAACAGCCTCTGTCAGATCATGTAAAGACAGAGATCTTAAATACATCATTGGAGAAGGAACTTCTTTTCTGACCCTTACTGAAATTGTCTTTAAAGCAAAAAGGAAAGACCATGCCTTTTTGTCAAGCAGTTTTTTTTCACTTCACACCACATATGTTCAGCAGGAATTGCCTTTCTGAGTCTTGGATTCTTACCCCAAGCAAAGCAAAGGAAAGCCTAGTAAGAAGAAACGGCCAGGTAAAAGAAGGAATGACAAGCAGGGTCTAAGGAGAAGTCCAAGGTCCCAGAAGGAACGGCAGTGACTCATCCAAGCTAATCCTTCCCTTTCACCCATCTACTTCCCTGGACAATAGGAGAACATTTAGGATAATTTATGAGAGTTTACAAAAGATCTATTCAGGCCCAGTGGGTCTTGTATTTCCTGAGATAAGGGTTTGTATTACAACTTCAAAGCAGACCAAAGTTTGGGAGGTTTCCACTATACAAAAGGATCAAGTGACCCCGATGTTATCTTTAGTCAAGGACTTGCTGGACTAGCTAAACCAGGAAGAAATTGAAAGATTACCAAAAAGAGAGGTAAATTCAGGGTTTTATTCTTGGCTGTTTTTAGTTTCCAGAAAAGAAGAGACATGAATGCCTATTTTGGACCTTTCAGGACTAAACAAGCTATTTTTTTATTTCAAATTCAAAGTTCATATTCTTCAGTTCCTTTTACCTCCGTTATCCTGTCATGCCTTCCTGGTCAGCTTAGAGCTAAATGATGTCCCTACATCTGCCCATTGCTGGAGCTCTTAGCAGGTTCCTCAGATTCAAAGCAAGAAGGTAATTTTCTCAATTTAAGTTCACCTTCTTGCTCTTTGTGCTGCAAACTGTCCCCAGGGTCTCTAGAAAGTGGCTGCAGTAATGTTTTGCAGGAGAAAAGGCATCAATATCATCCGACTACTTAGATGACTGTCTATACAAGCAGACTCCATGACATTGATTTAGAAGGCCTTAAATTTCTTGGTAATACATTTTCAAAAACAAGGTTGCTCTCTTAGTGACCCAAAGTCAAAACTGACCTCCACCAAGAAAGTAGTGTTTCTGGGAGCACTGTTGGACATAGAACTGAAGAAGACACTCTCTCTGGTTATGTTTCTTCAGACAACCTTAGAAGAAAGCATAAGTATTACTGAAAAGTAGCTTCTCAGGGTTGTTGAGTACATGACATCACCCATATAGGTTCATAGGTTCATAGGTAGGTACTATATAATGGCCGGACTACTGTTTTTTTTTAGTTTCTCCCAATCTTTTGTGTTTCTAATACCATGATGAGACTGGACCCCATTCCTAAGTTAAAGTATTATTAAAGTTCATGAAATTAGTATTGTTTCAGTCTTTGATGTCAGCCAAAAGTGCTATTTACAGCACTCGCAATGTGCCCAGTAATGACTCATTCTACAATTCATATAGCATTACATGTATTGGTAATATATCTAAATACAATTGTTGATTCTTTTTTATAAGACCTGTTGCTCCGACTACTATTGGAGCTGCCTGGGTGTCTTTCTTCCACATTGCTCTCATTTCTGCCTGCAAATATTGATATTTTATGACTTTGTGTCTCTCTGTATGCAAGACACTGTAGTCACTGGGTGTAGCAATTTCAATGATCAATGCTACTTTTGTCTTCTTTACATGAACCACTATATCTGGTTTTCTCTTATCTATCTTTTGAACTGTAGACTTCATCATTTTCTATAATGCTATGTGCCTCGTGTTTCCAGTGTTCTTTAGCTACTTCAATATTATAATGTTTGCACAATCTCCAGTGCAACAGTCTTGCCACATTATTATTCCTTTCAGTATAGAATCCTTCTGCCATTGGTATGTCACAACCAGCAACAAGGCTTTTCTAACAATTATTTGGATTACAAAAGCTGCCCCCCCTCAATTTACAAAAATAAACATTTTTAAAGGACAATAAGTAAGGGCAGCCTGAATGTGTTCAGAAATTACAAATTTTAATTTAGGTTCATAGGTTAGTACTAGGCTAACTGCCTTTGTGGGCCATTTTAAGCCTAGCCAATTATCCCAATTAAGAATCAAACCCTGCACCTTTGATTTATAAGGCAAACACCTTAACCATTATGCCAACCTCCCACTCTTCTAGAAATAGATACTATCATGAACATGTTTATAAACAGAGGATATCCAAATAAATTGTTAAATATCATTAAATCGGAAGTTCTGGTAGGATGGGGATCCAAGTACAAACCCATGTTAGGGGAAACAAATTTAGCAGAGACATTATTACTAAGGGTATGGGGAATTCCCATCATAGTGATAGTATGATTATATCATTTGGTATAGGAGGGAAAGAGATTAAATCTATTATTTTCTATTATTTTCAGAAATTGGACTATATTTAAAGAGAACCCAGATATTTTAGCTACCCTTAGCAATGAACCTTATTTTGTTTACAAAACAAGAAAAACCTCAAATATCTATTTGAACACTCTATGAACTTTACATTTTTTTCCTAACAAAGGTACAACTAAGTGTGGAATGTGCAAAAAATGACCCTATATTTTAGAGTCAAGTAGTAACACCTTGAGAGACATTGACTGTAAGGTAAATCTTCGGAAAGGTAATTGTAACACAAAAGGCTTAGTATACATTGCAGTTTGTCAGACTTGTGGAAGGTACTACATAGGGAAGATGGAAAGAAAGTTAAAAACCAGAATATATGAACACCTGTATGCAATATTAAAAGTAACATCAACAATTGTTTATACAAACATACATTACAATTTCAAGAATTTACAAAATTTAAATTTGGTATTTTGGAACAGGTGCTAGTCAACTTAAGAGGAGGGTGGTGGGAACTTACTTTAGAGCTCAGAGAATTTTATTGGATTATAAAATTGTGCTCTAATAGAGCACCTGGCATTAATGAACATATTTCTTTGGTTTCAGTTTTAAAAAAGAGAGCATTAGAATTATCTTGATGTTTTTATTCATATTTTCATTATTTCTTATTAATTGTATGCATTCAGCTTATTGATTTTCCAGTGTGACGTAATTATCCAATTAGAAGCAGGTTGTTAGTATTTAAATGTGAGGCTAATTGTTTTTAGTCTATTCTGATGACGTCTCTCCATGGTTTGAGAGAAGAAAGCACTTAATCTTCATTTTATTGTATCAATAAATACTTTGTGAAGGATATACATTTTTTGTCGGGTATGGAGCTTATGGTGTGGTCTCACTGAAGTGCTTGATTTTATTTTTACAAGATTACTTTTTTGGCACTTTTTACCCGTGGTTTGTTTTATTCTTAAGATCTATACATGTAATCAATTTCAAGGAAACCCATACTGCCTTCAGAAAGGGGAATATATACTCTTGGTATGCACTGATTTTTAGAAATCATTTGGTGAGCATGGGGCCAGTCAGTCCAAAACTGTAAATTAGGACAGAAAGAGCAACTTGGTTTATAGCGTGAATTTTGTTCCTAGAGATGTCAACATTGTTTTCAGGATTAATTTAAGTCTTCTAAAATATTCCTAAGTTTTATTCATATTTGTTCATGTTTTATTGTTGATCCTTCATCATTTCCCAAATATTTATACACTCCCTCTTGCTCAAGTTCCTTTATATCACATTCTTGTCCCTAACTGATGTTTTCTTGGTGCTGCAGTTTTCCTGATTTAAAGGTTGCTTTTGCACATTTATCAAGACCAAATGACATTCTTATATAATCTGAAAAAGTTTTGACTACTTGCAGTTGTGCTTTCAGTTCCTCATGTAATGAGCTATACAGTTTTAAATCATCGACAAAGAGAAGATCACCAGTCTTTACACTTTGTTGTTTTCTAGGAGTCAAATTATAGCAATGGTGTAATCTGTTTAGACAATTTAAAGGGTTAAGGGCAAGACAGAATAGCAGCTGTGACAGGGAGTCACCCTGGAATATCCCCTTTTAATTTTTATCTCTAGAATAATAATTTCTCCTTTATCATGACTTAATTGTAAAGTGGTCTGCCACTGTTTCATGGTCACTGTAATGTAACTGATCAGTGTAGGGTGTATCTTTTATGTTTTAAGCACTCTTTTACCCATGAATGTGGGATACTATCAAATACTTTTTTTGTAGTCAATCCATGCCATACTTAGAATCTTCCCCTTTTTACAGTTCTCCATTACGGCTTTATTTAGAAACAGATGATCATTTGTTCCGTATGACTTTCTTTTATTACCCTTTTGTTCTATTGCCATGATTGAATTTTCTTCTAAATGACTATAAACTCTGTCGGCATCAGTTCTTGTGTATAGTTTATATGTTGTCAGAAGGCAAGTTATTGGTCTATAATTTTTAGGATAACTTACAGGTTCACTGTTAAGTAGGAGTATTGTTTTTCCTGTTGTTAACCAGGTTGGTGTCTGTTCGGGGTGTGCATATAAATAGTTCTTACTCATGGCTAAATCGTCATGCAAAGATGTTAATACTTTTAGCCAGAAGTTAGGTACTGCATCTGGGCCTGGGGTTTTCCAGTTGGAGGCTTTTCTTAACTTTATGTCAATCTCTCTGGCCGTTACTTCATCCCATTTTATCCTTTACTTTTGAACTTCTTATTCTTTCTTTTACTTCTTCTATCCATTTAGCATCTTTGTTATGTTCCACAGGATCTTCATAGATATTTCCCCAAAATGTATCTATTTCTTCTTTTTTATGGTGGTCTTTCAATTCCTTTTACCTTGTTTCCCAATTCTCTATGGAAATTTTTAGGGTCATCAATGAATTGCTTATTTTGTACTTTTCCTTTAGATTTGTCTGTGTATCTTCTAAGTTTTTCCACCTGTGCTGATATTTTAGTGTATTATTTGTGATAGTGCATGATAAATCCAGATCAATGATAATACTGCACATTGCTTTTATCACATCAATCTTTCTGAATATTTTTGTTGATCTGTTCCCTCTTCTATACTCTTCTAACAGTAACACTTCTTGTCTTAATTGTTTTATAATTTTCTCTGTTTACTACTTCCATGATAGTATTCTATTTCTCCCCTTCCTTTCCCCTACTACCCTGTGTTCGTGTGGTAGAATTTTATCTGTTATTAATTTAGATACATAGTTATATATCCTGTTTACTTCTGTTATATCGCATGGACCTCTATGAACAGTTCTAATTATTGTATTAATTTATTTTATCAGATTTCTTTGGATTTTATTGACCTTCTGTAGTCTATTTTTTCATTTATCTTAATCTGTCTAACTAGCTCTATTAAATCAAACAACTCATCTCTTAGCTAATTTTCTTCTAAACTAAGGGCACATTTTTTGTTCTCCATTTCCTGCAGGCATTCTATAGAGAGTTCTATAGCATATTTATGTGGCACATTCTCTTCAATTTCACCCTGTGTCATTTGTTGCTCTGTCATATGGAAACCCACTGGCCTATCACTCATCAACATTGACTGCCTCAGAGTTGCCACAGTTTCCTATTCCTTCAATTGCTGTCCAGCTTCAAGTGAACATTTATATTGGTTTCCTGTGGAAGGCTTCAAAATATCTTCATATGGCAACTGCCCAGTTACTTTCAGTTCCACTGTTTTTTTCATTAATTTGGATGTCTATTTCTCTATCCTGCTGTGGTACTTTCTGAGTTAGTTTTCTACATTGATTCCTCCACTTTGCAGGTATTCCTTAACTTCAGTTTCTATTTCTTTAACTTTTTCATTACTGATCATCTTTTCTACTTTTCCTCTTTGTCATTTTTTGTATTGTAAAGCTTTCCATGTCCGAATTCCTTTGCCTGTATTTCTCTTCAAATATATTTGGTGCTGCTCTTTTTGTATTGATTAATTTTGCTTTCTCCTTTGCTTATATATTACACCACATTGAATCTCTTTTTCTTTCTCATGCCCATATTTTTCTTCAGATGTCTCCTGATCTTCCTGTTTCTTCTTACTTTGGGGACTTGTTCCATCATGCTGTGATGTAACCTGTGTTAGACCTTCTACACCAAATCCTTCATTTCCCAGGCATTCCATAACTTCAGCTACTATTTTTTTAACTTCTACTTTACTAATCTTCTTTTCTACATTTCCTCTTTGTGATGTTACTTTTTTATTGTGAAATTTTCCATATCTGGATGCCTTTGCTTCTATTTATTTTCGAATATCTTTGAGGCTGTCTTTTTTGTTTTGATTAATTTGGCTTTTGACTTTGCATAAATATTGCACCATATCAAATCTCTCTTACTTTCCCATGTCCATATTTCTTTTTTATACTTTTCAAAAATCTCTAGGTTTTGTTCTTTATATTGTCACACTTTTTCAGATACTTTTTTCCCAAACAGATTAAAGTTTATTGGTCTGTGTAATGTTTTTCACAAATCTGTTGTATTAATGAACACAAATTTTTATTTGAGGCTTCTGACAGTTTTTCTTGTAGAAGTATTTTTCTTTCCTCTAATTTCTCTCATAATCTTTTTGTATATCTCGTGTCTGGCAATTCTATGCTTTTTGCATAATACTACTAACAATACATAATTTCTTTATTATCCTCAATAGTCCACTCTATTGTCTTCTTTATGGTTCTTCTTTGGCCTATCAGTTTTTGTAATTTTTGTTGACTGCTACTTCCTTCAACAACAGAGGGGACATCTCCCCCCCCCAGGCCTGGCCTAGCCCTGTTGTAGAAATGTTTCTGTATTTTGAGGATTCTATGCGGTTATTTTTTCCAGTCCTGGCACTAGTATGTCTACCAGGATTGGGCACTTATTTATCCTGGGTCTTGTACACCCAGCTGTTTTTTTTTATTTTAGCCTACTTCTGTCCATGATATATGCTATATAAAATACAGTCTATATATCAGTGTTGTCTTGGTGAGATTTTGTGAAGCTACTCACCAAAACTTAAGGATGAATTCAATTTCAGCAATACTAATCTCCTTTGCTTACTGACTTATCTGTCCATTTGGACCCCTATCATCTCTCCATTCTCAGGGTTGTTGAGCAGGACTGCTTATGAGGGTGATGCATTGGTATCTTAGGGACACATGTTCTCAACATTCCCTTTTCTAATTTTACTTTGCGCAAAGTAGGAGCTATTTTTGTGGAAAATGAAGGCACAGTTCAGTTTAGCGAGTATCTTTCAAACTAGCCAAGCAAAACCAAACATTCGCAGTGGACACATCAGGCTTAGCCTGACTGGGGATTTGGGATCACTGAAAGCCCAGGACATTTGCGATAAGGACATGAGAATGGAACACAAATATGAATGAAACACCGGCTGTTACCTTAATATTATAACCATTGTAACAAATTTGTGCACTGGGATCCTCTAAATCCTCATGGAGGATACCACAGTCATGTATTATATTAACAAGCAAGGAGACCCACTTTTACATCCTACACATACTGGCAGTACAGGCATGAGGGATTACCCATATGTCAGGGTTGCCTCTCAGGCTGACTTACAAGAGAATGTTTTGGCAGACAGGATGAGCAGATCCCAGACAGATTCACACAAATGGATGCTAAACAGGAGAATCCTTCTGGATTTGACCAACAAATGGAGTGTACCAGAAGCAAACCTTCTGGATTTCCCAGAAAACAAGTAACTGATAAAGTTCTGGTGCAGAACCGCAGCTCTATCAGCATGGAAAGTAGACGTTTTCCCCATGAACTGGGCAGGTCTGTTTTCATACACCTTTCCTCTTTTACCCCTGATCTCCATGGTATTGTAGAAGATCAAGAAGGAGCGGACAAAAGTAATACTGATAGTTCCCTTTTGGCACCGGTTCTCCATCTTGCTCAGTCTAACAAGCAAAATGCCAAGAATGTTGCCTCAGTCTGTGGCTGTCCTGGTAGAGAAATAGAGACCCTAATTCATACCAACCTGACAACCCTAAGGCTGTAAGATTGAATGATCTTGCACTTGTCTCTTCCAGGCACATGTTTTCAGAGGATGTGCAAAATAGTCTGAGGGAAGATAAGAAACCAAACACAAGGAAATTGTACCTAGAAATATGGGAAAAAATCTTCCTTTGGTGCCTATTGAGTTTGCAGACCCTTAATGCAGCTTGAGTCTCACTGGTCCTGGATTATCTATCACCTCTACATAAGGTCATAGGTCTTTACTAAGCTTACAGCCAAAGGAGACCATCATGAAGCTCATCCATATAACCCAATGTGGTGGGAGATTAGCAGTGTCCCCATTAAGTAGAGGACATGGGGACAAACGTTGCTATGTATGGTATTCAATGCTGGGGAATTTTTAACTGTTACTAAGCTACCATCCCTCTCCCCCCTTGTTTTTTTAAAATACTATGAACATAAAAAGCACTTGTGAATTTTATGTGTGGAGACAGTAAACTAACAGACCATTGTGAAACTAATTTCATGCATTATCAACTGTATCACATTACCCATTTGGATGTATACAGAAGGTAAAGACAACAGAAACCTTTTTTCAAAGTTTCGCTGCACAACAAGAAATAGCACTAAGAAAAACAAATCTAGGCAGTTGCAGCACAATATGGCTTGAGAAGAACAAAGGGGAAGTTGTTACAAAACTTACAGCAAAGTGTAACTGCATTTCAGTAGAACATTGCAAACTTGCAATTATTCAAGGCCATATTTCAAAAACAGTCTGAATATCAAAAACGTTTGCCTTCTGTGAAGAAAGAGAATGAAAAGACAAAGACAGAGGTTGCGGTTGCTAAAGAATGCCATTAGATTCTAGCTTCTGCAAGACAAAAAATAAAATAAAAATAAAAGGAAGAAAAACTGAATAGACAAAGAAAACCCTTAGAAGCAACTTGAGCAGTACATAGGAAAAAGTGTGCAGGCTTGAAGAAAAACAAGGAAATACAGTGCCTGAGACTGAGGGGCTAAAAGGAAGTTAGATTGTTACCCAAGTTCAAATCTCATGCTTACAGCATCAGAAAGATGGATTGCTGTGTGACCTGTCTTGATTTGACAACTACCAGAACCTGCAGACCAAAAGTAATCTGCAAAAATAAAACCACTTGAAAATGTTGGTAGGTTGAAAGCACAACTCATAGAGTCTAACAAAAAAAATGTTAAGGACTATGAAAAGGCTTGAAGTCATTTTTCTTGAACAAAATAAGACACTTTGGCTTAGCATGTACAGCAAAATGAGCCTGAAACTGAATGTATTTCTTCATGAAGCACACAATCGTGTGTTGTATTACAATATGACTGAAGAAATAAAAAGGCATAATGGAGGTAAGTTTAAATGCACACAGTCAACAGATACAAGATTTAGAAAAAATCAAGAGGAAAGACAACACTCTTAGTGTACTATGGGAGAGGAAAGTTATTCTGAAAGGTGGATGTACAGAATGTGCTATTTTTGAGTTACTAAATGCAAGCATTCAGAGATTGCCAGCAACAAATTCTTTACATTAGAATTCAATAAATGTTTGCATATGTTGAAATCTGCAAAAATTACAGCAACCTTGAATCCTGGTCTCATCAGAAGTACTTTAATAAATAAAAACCACACCAAACAGAAGACAGTTCACGATACAATCCACAGATACTTCGCAATACAGTCCACAGATACTAAGCGCTTTCACCCACCGATATGGGGCATCATCAGAGTACAAAATACTGTTAAAAATCATCCCTTATATACTTATTTCAAAATCAATTGAATGAAGAATTAATTCAATAATTCAATTAAATAGCCAGTGCTTCACATCTTAAAGATACAGTAAAGTGTTACAAATCTATATTGTATGAATACAAGCTTATATTGGTTTCAGTATGAATGTTAAAACCTTGTCTAAATTTAGATGTAATATTGAAAAATTATTATTTAAAACACCAAAAAATATATATATGTTTAGTAAGTGTTTAACAATTAATGTGTGTGTACATAAAATGTAGTGTGTTGATACAAAATATATATATATATATATATATGTTTATACTAAATATTAATATTAGATGTAAATCTAAAAATAAGAATATATTTATATAATTTAAAAAAATATGTTGAAATCTGAACAGTCCAAACTATTTGCAGTCTAATGGATGAGCTGAGAGAACTATCCAAAGACTGAAAAAACACTTGAGAAAGTGCAGTAGCAATATCTATGAGAATGTTTACAGGAGTTGCTCTAGGACTGGTGTGCTCTCTCTGATCTCTGGAGTGAATCCAAATGAAAACCAAGGCATCCTTTGAAATCTACAGAAAAGTAGGTATTTTATTTACTGTACTGTACTTTTAAACTGTGTATTATTGAATTGCTGCCTACTTTTAACTGTTTTAGCCGTTTTAACTGTTTTGCTGTTTGAGACTGTTTTTCCCGCACTTTGTATTTTTCTATACTTGTGTATTTTATAGCATAGGCTAGATTCAGATTTGCTGACTCTAGACTGTTTGGCATTATCTGAACACTAAAACCAGCCCTCTTAAATTAAGAGGGCCCCCTGCACTATTGTGGCAGATGAGTGTAGCAAAGGACCCATCTGAGTTGGAGATTGTTGGAATAAGTCTCAGTATTGAGCATTTCCATTGGCCAGCTTGATTAAAAGTTGCTTAACTTGTATTAAAAAAAGGTTCTCACAGTTGCTACATAAGCCTGCATTTGCATGGGTTTGCACCTGTTTTAACACAGTTCCACAGCGACCAGCCACTGCTCTACTATCTTCATCTGAGCAATTTGAGGCATCTGTTTGTGCATAGCGCACCTTCGCACAGCACCGCACAGTGGAGATAACTATTGGTAGTTATAGATGCAAAAGCTAAAGTAAATGTATTTCCCCTTAGAAGCTGCCTGCGTTCCAACTGAGGAGTGCCTTAAATTGCTCTTAGCTGCTCAGGGAGCACCTCAGCTGGGCTTTCTACAATATTTACCACTTTAACTGAAATCTGCTATTCCCTAATAGTCTTGTACCCCTAGAGAGCCCCATTAGTATAGACCCAGCATTAAGCCACCAGTTAAACCGCATCCTTCTTCATTAAGGTAAGCAAATTTACACTTAGTGTTATGGATGGTCATTTCTCCTCCGTTTCTCTTGCCAGTCTGATTGACATGGGTATCCTGAGGCAGTGTAGCAATTGCCTCATGTACACTGACAGCTCACTAGTCCTAAACCACTCAAGCTCAGTTTGTGAGACATGCATATTCACTAAAAGTTTAGAATCCTTGCTCTCTCATTCATAGAACAGTGACATTGAACAGGTTGTCAGCTCCGATACTACACCTCCTGTACAAACCATGCTCTCAACACATAAACCATCATATGTGGTGGTACCCACCAGAAATTCACCTAAATACCAGAGACCTCTGAAATACAAATACAAACACGCTACACCTAATACAGTACCTACAGCACTCAGTACACATAAAACCACAAGCACAATTGTCTCACCAAACAAGCCCCTAAGGCAAAGCAATTTTTTGGTCATAGGTAACTCCATAGTGAGATACATCAATCTCCCACTCACCAGGCTGGACAAGTAGAAGGTTATGGTCAGCTGTCTGTCGGGTGCCAGGATCCGCCAGAACATGCATGCACTCAAGTCTCTCCACAACAAGTACAGCTGACTCTGTCATAGTTTGTGTTGATGTGAATGACTTAAGAAGTACCTCAATGGACTATATGAAGGGAGACATGATTGAGCTCTCTGAATATTTGTCTCAGGTAGGTATGCCCCTAGCCTTGAGAAGCGTATTACCTTCACCTAAGACAATACCACAATATAAATAAAAAATGATTGACTTCAACAATTGCTTTAGTTTCTGCTGTCATTCTAAGAGGATCCAGTGCTTGTCAGCCTGGTATGACATGGTAGATAGATCATGCTGCTTTATCAGAGATGGTCTTCATCTGTCACCTCTGTGATTTCAGTTACTGGCTAAGGCCCTTGCCACCCCCATAGTGCCTTTTTCTGCAATGTCACAACAACAAAATTCCAGATGTAAAAATATCTTCAAGAAGCAACCTCAAGTTTATGCTGCTAAACACTAGGATTCTAACCCTAAACCTGCACTCATTGGAAGCAGCTCTCACTTTACAGTCACCATCACTTGGTTTAAGACCATGGAAAGCACCTTGGCCATACTGGGTTATAATGCCTTCCACACATTCAGACCACAAACTGAAAGTGCGAGAACTAAAGGAGATAGAGTATCAATGTTCATCAAAGATAAATACACCTATAGATTGGTTAAACAAAACAATTCCCTTGAACTAATCCAGGTACAAATGACTGTAGGTAAAACCCCTCTCCAAGAAATTGCCAGTTATAGGACCCCCTCTGTGAAAACTGAGGGGCTGCCAGCCCAGCCAGATAGTATTTTGTAGATAATTCTATGTCATTGTAAATATTAATATAATTCACAGGCTTGTTTTACAAATGTAAATAAAACTAAAGTAAGAAAACTGTGTTATATGCTGAACTTCAAAAATGTAACCACAGTGCACCCTGCTGGAAGAAAGCTGTTAAGTAAAAAATTACAACTGTGTTTGAGCTCAAGCTCGGAGACAGGATGTCTGGGTTGGCAAATTCTTTCTATTGTTATTAAGACAGAGATACTTGCTAGATTTTACATGTAAAAGTGTCATGTATTGCTGTGGCTTCCTGGCCAGATGCAGCTTACAAAGAAATGTAAATGTTGAGTTTCTGTTAGGCTGGGAACTAAAGGAGAAGTGATAAAAATTATGTAATGTGAAATGCCTCAGCAGTACTGGGTATTATCAATTTAAGACTTTCTCAAAGAGAAAGATTGAGCATTTTTGGATTTTTTCTGAAGCTGCCAACAACTCACCAGCACTTTGCCTTGTAAATAAAGTTATTTAGGACATAGTTTCTCTTAGAGTTAGACCAATCTGACTAAATTCATATCTAGGTGTTTCTGTATTTATGTCAGGCTATCCTACAATATTGTTTTAAAGTTCCTGTGATTTCTGAACTCTAGATTAGCACTGTGTTGAATCAATAAGATTTGTCTTGTGTTTTTATCTATTATTAAATATTTTTAAACATTTCAACTGTGGCTGTTTGTGTAGAGCTTATTTAAGCTCTAGAGTACTTGCATGTATTTGATGATACTGTCCAATCCACTCCAAAAGTCTTGCTGTTCATCACACTTACTGTTTGGATAACAGTAATATTACACAGTGAAATTGTTCACCCTTTGGGAAGGGCCTTATGATACCTGATAGTGGTTGGTGGCAGTCGGTACTACCTTATAGTCTGGGCAGAAAGGAGGCACAGCTGGAGAACCTGTGCCAGCCTTCCCCAGGAGTGTCTGTGTGTTTGTATTTAAATCAGATCTTAGTGTGTGTGTGTGTGTGTGTGTGTGTGTGTGTGTGTGTGTGTGTGTGTGTGTGTGTGTGTGTGTGTGTGTGTGTCAGATACTTGGGTAGGGACACAAAGCACTAGTTGGACAGAGAGGGTGCTGGAGGTTTTAGCTTGACCACTAGGCTAAGATCTTGACCCTATAGCTTTGCCACTGGAGAGTCTTATTGGGGATCTGGAGAGAAAGGGAGAAACCAGCCCCAGACTGACTGTGATCTCTGTGCGGTCTTTAGAGAAATTGTACTTTACTGTGTGTGTGTATACTTGTTATCCCCCCAATGTGCACACCTCTCAGTGGTTCTTCTGTTGAGAATTGAGGCTCCTTGATTACTGGGTCAGTGCATGGGTGTCACATATTAATTGTTTCGCAGTGATGAGTTATCCATATCAGATATTAATTGTTTGATAAGTTAGCCACATCACATACTAATTGGCTGGTAGTGGTGTGAATAGTGAATTCCTGTAGCTTGTGTACAGTGATCACTGAAGGTGTTTTTGTACTCTAAATCAGCCACGCATTGAATATTCAGAGTTCAGATCACAATTGCTTTATTTTTTATGTTAGCTTAGTTAGTCAGGGAGAACAAGCAAGCATGTCAGCAGAGGAGTACTGTAAGCTGACAAGGAGCCAGTTGGCTGTGATGTGCCAGGCTAAAGGACTGGTGCATGCAAACCTGACTAAGGCAGACATGATTGCAGCTTTGGCCCCAGCTGCATCAGGAAATAGCAACCAAGAGGATGACCAGACTGGCAGTGGAGATGTACAACACTCAGAGAATGGTCAGCTCAACTTTTATACAGAGGACTTACAAAATCCATCTGGAGCTAAAAGAGACTTGAGGTGGAAGTCAGGGATTTGGAAACAGAAGTAGCAGAGAGACTGAGATGTCTACAGGCTGAGGAGAATGAGAAACTGCTACTCCTGGAAGCTGAGGAGAAGGAGAAGCAGAGGCAGCATGAAAAGGAGATGCTGACTTTTCGCCAGAGTCATGGAGGTAATGGGGAAGGGAGTAACTGGGCCCCAGAAGCACAAAATGTCAGCAAATTTCTTCCATATTTTACAGAGGAGGATACTTTTGATTGTCTCATTCATATGTTTGAGAGGGTGTATAAACAGTATGATGTTGACCAAAGGCTCTTGGTATGGTTCCTGACTCCCTTACTCCATGGTAAAGCTGTAACTGTGCATCTAAATTATCTGATTGTGAATTTTTTTATTATACTGCTGTTAAGAATTGTTTGCTAGAATTTTTTAAGCTAACACCTGAAGCTTATACGAAAAAGTTTTGTGAGTATAGACACAAGGCAGATGAAAGTGTGTGTGAATATGTTGCTGAACGAAGCACGTATTTTCATAGGTGGGTGACTGGATGTCAGGTCACCACATTTGAATGGCTGGCAGACATTTTGGTGAGGGAACAAGCCCTTAGCACTTTGCCGGAGGACACGAGGATCTGGTTAGCTGATAGATAATGTGCTACTTCAGATGAGTTGGTGAAGAAGGGAGACCAATACCTAGCAAGCAGGGCATCACTTCACAGGAAAGGGACACCCGGTGCTGCTCATGGGTCTAAAGGAACCCATGGCGGGGATGCCCAGACTGTCCCAACAGAATCTGACAGTGGCAGGGGAAGTCACTGGTCCGGGTACATGTCCAGGACCTAGGGTTAAATGTTTTGAATGCAACCAGTGGGGCCATGTGGCATATAGGTGCCCATGAAGGCAAGGTGGGGAACAAAAGGTGAAGGAGCCAGTAAGTGGGAAGGACAGAATGCCAACAGTAGGTTGTCTTGAGACAACAAGGGTACCAAACTACCACCAGAGGTTATAACCTATAATAGTGAATGGCAAAAAAGCCATTGCTAAGAGAGATACAGCCTCTGACATAACCATTGTGAAGCCTGCAATGATTACAGAGGAGTTCTTCTTGCCTGGGCAGTCTACTCCAGTCAGAGCTTTAGGAGGGACCCCATTCCAAATGCCTTTGGCTAGGGTTCACCTTGACTGGGACGGTGGAAAAGGAAGCAAGCAAGTAGGTGTGTTTGAGGATACCCCTGCAGATGTTCTGATAGGGAATGATTTTGATAGTGCAGTACCATGTGCTCATGCAGTTACATGCAGTCAGGCTTGGAGACAAGCATGTGGGTCTGGTAGCCTGGGGGAGACCCAGTCAGACCGCATACTTGCAGCCAAGATTGGTGAGGTGGTTACTTCAGGGAAGGAGCTACTCTGTAGCAGTGAGACTGAAGGTGAGCCACAGCTGGTTGTGGATACTGATGTTCCCTTGGACAAAGTGACTGCAAGGGCAGAGGTGAGTAGTAGTATCCAGGCTGACAGTGAGGTACTGCTTTCAGAGGATGCCAGACTTCCTGTGGAAGGTGAGCTGGGAAGTTTTACAAAGAGAGAATTAAGACAGGCTCAGCTTTCAGAACCTACATTACAAGGCCTGAGAGAGGTAGCTAGTGAGGTGCCTGATTCTCAAGGGAAGGGGGAATCTGTATACTAGGACAAAAGGCCACAGTATAGAGAGTGGACCCCTGGGGGAAGGCTAGAAGGTGAGAGAATACAGCAGTCAGTAATGCTAAGAGCCTACCGGCTGGCGCTTCTAGTCATAGCCCATGATATTTCCTTTGCAGGTCATATGGGCATAAAATGTACAAAGAGACGTATTATGAGGAACCTCTATTGGCCTGGAATTTCCAGAGATGTAACAGGGTACTACAGGTCCTTCGAGCAGTGTCACAAAGTAGTCAAGGCAGGAGACAAGGTGAGACCTCCTTTGATGCCTTTGCCTGTGACTGAGGAGCCATTTCAGAGGGTAACTATGGATATTGTGGGGCCTCTGAGTACCCCAAGTTCCACAAGGAAAAGGTATATCCTAGTGGTAGTAGATTATGCTACAAGATACTCTGAAGCAGTGGCTTTGTCCTCCACTGAGGCAGAAAATAAATGGCAAATGCTTTGTTAGAGGTTTTCAGCAGGGTAGGTTTCCCAAAAGAAATACTGACTGACAGAAGTACCAATTTCATGTCAGATCTGCTGGCTTGTCTGTGGAAGTACTGTGGGGTGAAGTAACTAAAGACCACCCCCTACTATCCCCAGACTAATGGTCTTGTTGAAAGTTTAAACTCTACCCTCAAGCCCATGCTATGGGCATTTGCAGACCAGTTTATGAAGGAGTGGGACAAATATTTGCCCCATCTGTTGTTTGCTTACAGAGAGGTTCTCCCGGAATCCACAGGTTTTTCACCCTCTGAGTTGTATGGGCATAGTGTGAGGAGGCCACTAAATTTTATTTGTGATGAGTGGGAAGGTGAGTGTGAATCTCACAAGGAGTCTGCTGTGGCATATGTCCTAAACCTCAGGACAAAGCTCAGGGAACTCATGGGCTTGGCCCAGGAGAACCTGGCAGAAACCGAAGAACAGAAAAAGGTCTGGTATGACAGGAATGCTCGAGCTAGAGAGCATGCTATAGGGCAGCAGGTAATGGTTCTCATTCTCATTCCTGTCAGACACAACAAGCTGCAAGCATCTTGGGAAGGACCCTACAAAGTGGTAAGGAAGGTCAGTGATGTTAACTACATGGTAGAACTGCTAGGCAGGTGGCAGGGGCACAAATTGTACCATGTTAACATGATGAAACCTTACCATGATAGGGAGGCCCTTGTGCTGAGTATTTGCAGTGGATTGCAGGAGGAGTCTGAGGAGATCTGGTGACTGATCTCCTCCATGAGGCTTGGACTGACACCTCAGTGGAAGTGGTAACAATGTCCCAGCAGCTATCTCCTATGCAGGTGTGAGAAATCTGAGCAGTGTTACAGGAGTTTGGGGACATTTTCACTGGGAAACCAGGGTGCAACCACCTGGTGCAGCACCAGGAGGATACAGGACCCCAAAGGCCTATTAGGCAGGCCCCTTATAGGATGCCTGAGAGAGTCAAATAGACTCTGAGGGAGAAGATACAGAAAATGTTGGAGTCTATCAGTCCCTGGGCTTCCTTAGTGGTGCTGGTGCCAAAGAAGGATGGCAGCACCAGGTACTGTGTGGACTACAGGAAATTAAATAGTCACACAGAGCCAGATGCTTACCCCATGCCTAGGACATATGAAGCCCTGGAGCAGCTGGATGGGGCTAAGTATTTTACCACCAGTAATCTTACCAAGGGTTACTGGCAGGTGCCCTTGACTCCCAGTGCTAGAGAGAAGTTAGCCTTTGTGACTCCTTTTGGCTTGTATGAGGTCACAAAGATGCCATTTGGGATGACAAATTCCCCAGTGACTTTCCAGAGGCTGATAGATCATATCCTAGCAGAAGTAGGAGGATTTGCTCTTGCTTACCTAGATGATATTGCCATCTTCAGCCATTCCTGGCCAGACCACCTTCAACATGTCAGGGAGGTGCTGGGCAGACGACAGTAGGCAGGGTTGACCATTAAGCTGAGCAAATGTCAGGTGGGTATGGCAGAGGTCTCCTACCTGGGACATAGAGTGAGGAGTGGTAAGATCAGGCCAGAACTTGCCAAAGTGGAAGCCATTCAGGCAGGGCCTGCACCTGTTACCAAAAATCAGGTGAGGGCATTCTTAGGGACAGCAGGGTACTACAGAAAATTTGTCCCCAGTTATAGTACCATAGCTGCTCCCCTCACAGACCCGACAAGGAAAAAACAGGCCAGATAAGGTTGTGTGGACCCAGCATGTGAGCAGGCATTCCAGAAGCTTAAAGAAGCTTTGGGAGGACCCCTACAGCAAAACAAATTGTTGTGCAGGTGGATGCTTCAAACCATGGGGTGGGGGCTGCACTTAACCAGATTTCATCGGCGGGAGAAGGGCACCCAGTAGTTTATCTCAGTCATAGGCTTCAACTCAGGGAGGAATGCTATGTAGAAAAGGAATGTCTAGCCATAGTGTGGGCACTGCAGAAACTTCAGCCTTATCTGTATGGAAAAAAATTCACTGTAGTTACACATCACCAAGCCAGTCAGCAAAATGCCAAGTTGCTAAGATGGAGACTAGGGTTGCAAGCGTATGATATGTCAGTGCAGCACTGCAGTGGAGTTAGCTATGTCAATGTAAATGGTCTCTCAAGGCAGGGAATGGGGTAAGGTATACCCAGATAGACCTAATCCTCTCAAGCAACGTTTCTCAAGGGACACTTGAAAAACTAGCTTGAGTTCTCAGTGGGGGAAGAAATGTGAAAAGCTGAGGGGCTGCCAGCACAGCCAGATAGAATTTTGTAGATAGTTCTATGTCATTTTAAATAATATAATCCACAGGCTTGTTTTACAAATGTAAAGAAAACTAAATTTAAGAAAACTGTGTTATATGCTGAACTTCAAAATTGTAACCACAGTGCACCCTGCTAGAAGAAAGCTGTTAAGTAAAGAATTGCAACTGTGTTTGAGCTCAAGCTCGGAGACAGGATGTCTGGCTTAGCAAATTTTTTCTATTGTTATTAAGACAGAGATAATTGCTAGATTTTACATGTAAAAGTGTCTTGTATTGCTGTGGCGTCCTGGCCAGGTGCAGCTTACAAAGAAATGTAAATTCTGAGTTTCTGTTAGCATGGAAACTAAAGGAGAAGTGATAATGGTATAATGTGAATTGACTCAGAAGTACTGGATATTATCAATTTAAGACTTTCTCAGAGAGAAAGACTGAGCATTTTTGGATTTTGTCTGAAGCTGACAACAGCTCACCAGCATTTTGCCTTGTAAGTAAAGTTATTTAGGGCATAGATTTTCTTAGGGTTAGATAGGAATTTAGCCCGATTGGCCTAGCTGTTTTCTATATTTATGTCAGGCTATCCTACAATATTGTTTTAAAGTTTCTGTGATTTCTGAACTCTTGCTTAGCACTGTGTTGAATTGATGAGATTTGTCTTGTGTTTTTATTATCTATTATTAAATATTTTTAAACCTTTCAACTGTGGCTGGTTTGTGCAGAGCTAATTTAAACTCTAGAGTACTTGCATGTATTTGGTGATACTGTCCAAGCCACTCCAATAGTCTTGCTGTCCATCACACTTACTATTTGGATAACAGCAATATTACACAGTGAGATTGGTTATCCTTTAGGAAGTGACTTATAGTAGCTGATAATAGTGGTTGGTGGCAGTTAGTACTGCCTTATAGTCTGGATGGAAAGGGGGCACAGCTGGAGAACCTGTGCCAGCCTTCCCCAGGAATGTCTGTGTGTTTGTATCTAAATCAAATTTTAAAGTGTCAGCTACTTGGGCAGGGACATGAAGCACTGGTTGGACAGAGTGTATGCTGGTGGTTTTAGCTTGACCACTAGGCTGAGGTCTGGACCCTATAGCTGTGCCAGTGGGGAGTCTTATTGGGGATCTGGAGAGAAAGGGAGAAACCAGCCACAGGCTGACTGTGATTTCTGTGTGCTGTTAAGGGAAATTATACTTTACTGTGTATGTACTTGTTATCCCCCCAATGTGGATGCCCCTCACTGGTGCTAGTGGTGTGGATTGAGGATCCTTGATTACTGGGCCAGTGCATGGGCATCACACCCTCCATGAACCAGGATACCCACACTGCATACTTTGGATCTACTTGAATCGTTCAAGATACAAACAAACACTCTAGTTTTAGGTGACTTTAACTACCCGTCCATAGACTCTTCATCAACTCCAATACCCTGGACCAGTTGGTTGACATCCCCACAAAGGGCCCAAACATTTTGGATCTGGTGATCATTAACATGGGTGATCGTTGTATCACCCCATGCGTGTGGCAGTCCCTAGTGAGGTTTAATCATAAATCAGTCTCATTAGATGTAACAGTAACATCTGACCCCCATTATCCCCACCTAGACTAAAAAATCTTCTCCAAAGCCAATTACAACCTAATATGTAACGACATTAATAGCTTCATAGCTCCTGCCCTCACTGATGGCATGGACACCTATACTGGGATTTACACCAATGCCTTGTATAAGCATCTATACAAATGTATGACTCAGTCGTACCCGACAGGACAAAAACAATATCCTCAAGAAAGAATAAACCTGCCTGGTGGACATCCACCATTAAGAGAAAGAAATTGCTGTCCATGAGCAGGAAGGAATGGTCTCTGAATTGGAAGCATTCCCTCCTTGGCTTAAACAAGCAAATAAGACATCTCATAAGGCATTCTAAAGTTAACTATAAATTCAAATTAGCCTCCTTCACTAAGGATAACCATAAATCCTTCTTTAATTACGTCAGAAACCTTAAAGAAAAAACCCAGATCTGTACAGTACTGGTTGTTAATGGCACCACATATACTGAACCCACAGAAATAGCCAACCTGCTAGCTGACAGGTTCAGTGAAAACTTCTCCCCCCTGTCCCCACCACATATCCCCCAAAGCATCCCTACCATCTGCCCTCCACCTAGTATCTTCAAGGAGCAGGTTGTAAACGCTCTCTCCAAAGCCAAAAATAAGCCCCTATAGGACATGATAATATCCCAGGCTGCATTCTAAATGGATTAAAACAAGAACTAGCTGCACCACTGGGTACTCTTTTTAACCACAGTCTAAACACTGGTTATGTATCTGCTGAATGGAAAAGAGCAACTGTCATCCTGTTACATAAAAGAGGAGCCTCTGCTGACCCTGGGAACTGTAGACCCATAAATGTGACCAGCCTAATCTGCAAGGCTATGAAAAGAATAATTATGGACCTTGTCAACAAAGATATAGGAGCCCTCCATATGCTTGACCCAACCCAGTTTGGCTTCAATAAAGAGAGACCCTGCCTCTTGAACTTAGCGGATTTCTTTCAGACAGTCACCGAAGCCCTGGATGAAGGCAAATCCATGCATATGGCCTACTTAGACCTGGCCAAGGCCTTTGCTACTATTCCTGACTCAGGCATCATTGATAAACTCACCCAGCTGGAGGTCAACCCATATATTGTCTACTGAGTTGCAAACTGACACACTAATAGAACGCACACAGACAAAACAGATCACTCTACTTCCACCAGCAGACCTGTAACCAGTAGTGTTCCACAGGGATCAGTGCTTGGGCCCCTGTTGTTTTTAATCTACTTCTTGGATGTACAGGCTAAAACAAAAGGCCTATGGCTGACAAAGTTTGCTGATTATTGCAAACTGGGTGCAGTCATCATGCCCCCAAATGATGTCAGCATCCTACAAGAGGGACTTACACAGACAAACAACTGGTTCCAAAGTCATGGGTTAAAATTCAATGCAAAAAATGCATTATCTTCCCCTTCAGCAAGGGCAAAGTCTCTGCAGATTACCACATTAATAACAACACCCTAAGCATGCAATCAATGGTGAGAGATTTGAGCACACAGGTTGACAGCAACCTTTCCTTTGACCACCCTGTCTCCACAGTGGTAAGAAAGAATTTTCTACATCATTCACCTCATAAGTAAGGGCACTGCATCCAGAAAAAAAGAGGTTATAACCCCCCTGTACTCTTCACTCATCAGGCCAATAATACAGTACAATGCTAGCTTTGGTATGTACTTTACCAGTCACCTGCAGCAACTGGAAATACCTCAAAGGTTTCTTACAAATAAAATTCAGGGTCTTCAGCATACGGCATACACTGACAGACTAAAATCACTGTCACTACACTCTGTGTCTTACAGAATTTTCAGAGTTGCATATAAAGCAATATCAGATCCTGCTCTAATGGAAATGCTGCACATTTGTAAATCAAATGGTATGAGATGCACTTGCTCTAGGGAACTCAAGCTAGTTTGCGACATCAACAGGACTTCTGGAGAGACAGATATGTCTTACAGAGGTTGCCTCATGTGAAACAGAGCCCCTCACTGACCCTTTTATGGTAATTTGGATGGGAAACTGCAAATTTACCCCAGGAGTTTCACCTGCATCCCTCTTAGACAGGGGCACTAGTTGTTGACTTAGCTCTGCTTAACACCTTGATATTCTTGGGAAAAGGGGTTGTACTTGGATAGGCTTGTAAGGGCCCTAGGGCCATTTGCTTAGTAACCTCCAATGATCCTATGTTGTTTGAAATGTAAAAATGCTCCACTGTATAGGCACAGTCTGTCACCATGTCACTTGTTTATAGGCAGGAGGTTTAAAATAAAATTGCCTAATGACACTATATCACTGATGCCTAGAACTCAAAGCAAAATAAAAAAAAATGCTCCATAAAACTCAGCAAAGACAAAATGCTGTTATGATAGAAATTAATGGTGACTATTTGATTTATTTGCATCAATCAAATGCTGTTGAGTTGAATCTGACTCTTTTAGTGACCTAATGAACAGTTTACTAAGCAAAGGGAATGGAGGTAGACATGCCAGGCCTTTATGGATCACACACATACCATCCCCATCCATAGAGACAATTTAAAGTCAGCGGTGTACCTCATGTGTTTATTTGGGAGGTGGGAAGAAACTGGAGAGAAAACCTACATAACCATTGGAAGAACATGTGGAATATACCCAGAAGGCACTCCAGTTGAGGACTAAACTGGAGAACCTTTCTTTATGAGGAGACAGTGCTGCTCACTGTGTCACTGTATGTGCCATTCATCAGATTAGTACAAATACTAGAGCCAGAGGTAGGTTTGCAGAGACAAAGAAGGGACCAAATTATGTGACAGTTTGTCACATGCTTCTGGTGCTGCATGCAAGCTGCTTGATGTTTGCTAGGTCTTCCATTTAGTATTTTTATATTATATTTATATTATATTATTTTTTTTTTTATTTTTCTTATGTGTTACCCAAGCATGTGCAATCCTTTCCTCCCCCATTGGCTCCTGTCTCTCTTTGAGGTGCAGAGCTGTTTAGAGTGTTTAGGAAGGTTTTGTTCAAGTTATAGACATCCTCATCCAAGAGAAGGGTTTTAATATGATACAGGTTAATAGATTTTAAAGTATTTGTAAATACATCTTTGAGGAAATATGAGACATTGCATGTCATTTCATATATTTGTTGTTTGGTTTGATGTAAAGTAAGTCTATTGGTAAATGTTGGAAGGTGGTTACTAAGGGATACAGACAGTGTTTCTGAAAAGTTTGATTTGCTAGGATCAGAAATTATTATCCGGTCTAGTATTGTGGCCTTTTTATTTGATTTGATATAGTGGGTACGTATGGAAATTAGTTGTTTAAAGCCATATAGGTTTATGCTGGAGGTGGGGAAATTTAAGGTAAGTATTTGCCAGTCAGTATTAATGCCACCTAAAATTATTTTTTCATGACAGATTGTGTTTGATATCCAGGAGAGTATATCTGCCACTATTGGAATGTTATTTCCTGATGAGATACAGAGAGGAATGATACATAGCTGCTTATGGTTATTGAAAATTAGGAATGCAATTAGGAGTTCTGCACTGTGAAATTTAGGTATGGGGTTATTATAAGAGAAAAGTTCATAAGTGTTTGAGTACATAATAGCTGCTCTGCCTGATTTTATTTGAGGTCAATCAACTGTAATGATATAGCCTGGTGTAATATTTCAGAGTCTTTTATGCTAGGTTTTAACCAGGTTTTTGGTGATTGTCAGAATGTCTGGTGTATAGTTTGAGCTCCAAGCATGAAGTTCTGTGATGTTATTATGGATGGTATAGATGTTTATGGAAGTGAAATATAATTTTTGGATGTGGAAGAAAAAGAAGAGTGCTGAAGGAGTTGCTGGACTGAAAGGGGTACTGCATAGTTATTTACATTGATGTGACTAGTAAATGGTCCTGGACTGGGATGAATGTGTCCCTTTAAAGTTATATTAGAAATGTGTGACACAATTTGAGATAATTCTGTGTTCCTTTTGAATCTATATTTTATCTTGAATAGGTCTGATGGGGAAATTTTATATTTGGAGTACTGGTTAGTGGAGTTATTGAATATGTTGACTGAGATTAATATAGAGGAGTGAAATAATGGATGAATTCTGGAAAAGCTGATTGTGGGAAAGAAATGTTTAGGGGGTTGATTTTAGTGTGGTAGGTTTTAAGGTGAGAAAATATGAGGAGAAGGGTAGTGGAAAATATGTGTCTCATGTTTAGATGAGAAATTATTGGAGGAGTAATAAATAGAGTTCCTATGAGGGAACAATGATGAAAAGATGTGAGGTAAGGAACTGAGAGAGAGCTGTATGGAAATGATTGGCTGGGTGAGCAGAAAGATAATTGAATATGTGACAACTAGGATGGAGCTAAGTTCAGTATAAAGAGGAGGAGGAGGGGGTGGATGAGAATTGGGGTAGGGTAGGGTAGGGTAGGGTGTGAGCATGAGGGCATATGGGTGATCCGAGTGGGTCTCAGACCTTCCGTCAGTTAGGAATACCACCAGAAATAATCAGTTTGTTCAGGGGAAATAACCCTGATACTGAAATAGTTTATTGTTTAGTGTTACACACAGGGTAAGATTGTGGTGTTGTGCAGTTTTAGTTGAGCACCACCACAACAGAAATGCCTTGAAAAAAATGTTCTTGTCTTGAATGCTATTATTTACTGAGCTCTAGTTGTTCACTCACTTAATAAGAGCAGATGCTGACAATAAGAAAGCAGTAAAATAATTATACCTAAAGCTTTCTAATGGTATTGCACTAAATATTAGTCTGATGATTAGATCACATGTCTTCTACATGTGCATACATTTTTATGAGTTAAGAAAGTAAATAGTAGGACATGTACCTCATCCAATACCATTAAAATGTACTGGGAGGTTGATGGAAGGGGACAGGAATTTTTGGGTCCAGCCGATTTGTAGGTCTCTGGGTTATTCCTCATTGTGATTAATTCTGATGCTCTAGAGAGGTATCAGGACAATGCATGGAGGATTACACTGTTGGCCTCCATAGGAAACAACTTATTGCAAAAGCCTGGTGGTTTATTGTGAAATATTTCTGTAAAGACAATGCTGTTACATTCATTTCTTTTTCACAGGGATGCAACATGGGTACACAGGGTTACACAATTGCATCACATATCCTGCCTTTTGAGTTTATGCTTTCTGTACAGAGAATGTAGTTAGTTAAGCAATTCATTGGTTGAGCTGGCCTCAAGGCAACTTTGAAGGATGGCCGTCTAATGTCACAAGGCAGAGAAAATTAAACAAGTAGGAGTGAGACACACTACAAGTGAAGCTATGCAAAGGCTAGTGATACTCAGGGTTTATTATAGAGATGTACTCAATAGTAGCATAATACAAGCATTATAGATGAGATGATATGGCTATAGAGGATGGTAAGAGGGTACAATTTTCTGAGAAATTGATAAATGTCAGTGGATTAGCAGATATCCAAGCCTACCACATTAGTGCATGGTTTCATCAAGTACTGTAGCATTGCATTAAGAAGGAAATATGGCAAATTGTCTGGAAAAGCAGTGCAATTCAATTGGCTATATGGCAGATAAAATGCAAAGAAGAAAAAGAAAAAGGGGAGAGTGCTATGGCTGAAGTCTACATGCAGCAGCACTAAGATCTGTAAATGTATGTCATGGTACAGAGCAATTAACAAACTATTCAGCTATTTACCTTGCTTCAGTCTTGGATAAGCTGATGTTAGGATAGAAAGTGTAGGACAGTTTGACTCTTCCTCCTAAGTTATTTCCCTTCAGAATCTCCTGGGATTGCCAATTAGTGGTCCTTGATGTTGCTTCAGAAACTGTACTTTAGAGTTAATATTTAATCTTTTGCAATGATTTCATAATAAACAGCACTGATCATTTTCATATTGCAGAAAGTGCTTTTGCATTTCAGTCAGGCTGCCTTTCACTCCATGCCTTGACTCTCCTAATAGGCATTGTCTCCCCTGGCATCCAGTAGGATTTTTGGAGCCTTCCACTGAGATGAAAAAGCTACTTACCCCCATCTCTCAAACCACCCCCTCCACCCCCCTTGCTTGGTGGGTGAATACAGCTCTTTGGAGTTGCATTCAGGGCAAAAACCTGTGGACTACTGTCACTAACATACATTAATATGGACTTAATTCCCTTTGTGCTACCTTCATCTGGTATTACGTCCTGTTGTGCACCACTCTGATTTTCATGTTATAACTCACTTTCTTTTATCTCAGCTGATTCCCGTCCTTGTTTACCATCGTCCTCACCCTTCATTTATTGTTCATCTGTTCTGATTGACATTTTCTTCTACTGCTGCGAAGCTCTCAGTAAATCCATGCAGGTCCTTAATCACTAGCTGACAAGCTCATCCCCTTTTATTCTCAGTCTTTTAACTGCTGTGTTAACCTGAACCATTTATCTTAACCTTGTGGCCCACGTTATGACTGAAAAGAGTCTGAGAAGGACCATTTCCCTCACCCAGTGAAAAATAAATGCATTTAAATTCAGGAACTTCAGTACAGAAATTTTAAATTTAGAATTATTCATCTTTTCACAGTCTTACCACATCTCCACATCTGACTCATTACTCAGATGTAACACTTAGCTGACATTTGAATTTTAGTAACCACTGTGACTGCCTCTGTGTTTATACTGTTCTTCTAGATTTATACAATCATAATCCCATTCACATAAAGATAGATCTGATTCAAAACATACAGCTTGTTACACTGTTTCAACAGAGATATATTTTCTTATTCTTCTCGGGTTTTTTTGTCATTTTTTTTTTAACTGCATCACTGATTATAAGTCTGTAAATTACACCATTTGTTTTTTTTTTTTTTTTTTTTTTTTACATAGTAAACTGGTCGCAAGTGGCCCACCCAGTTATCAAATGGAATAAACTACTAGTGTGCTCATCCACTCAAAAAATTGGAATATATTAGTAAATAATTAAATACTTCATCATAAATGTAACAAATAATGTGTCTGATGTAGTGAAATATTATTAGTAGAAGTGAAATGTTTAATAGGAGTATTATTATTATGATTCAATGGCATGATGTTATTAATCCATTTTGGCCATGCAAAGCTGACCCTTCAATGTAAACATTTTGGCCAGACTATATCACAGATGACCTGGGTCTGAATACCAATATGGACACTGGAGGATCCAGTGGGGTAGGGGTGGGAGTGAGGGGACAATGCCGACTCACCCATTACTTAGGAATGGTTTTGCTGGAATCCTACTGACCCTCACCTGGATAAAGTTCCAGGACTATAACATTTGCATCTAGGATCTCTGGGGAGCATTAGCCCACCAAGTAGTGTGCATGCATTTTAGATGGATTTACTGGTGTATAGAAGTGCACCGAGTCCAGCAAAGTGGGCATTGCATCATGCTTCCTGGTTAACATTTGCAGGGGGTCTTAGGAGATTTAAAAAAATCTCCTGACCCCCACTGAATGACAGGCATGATCCCCCCTTCTCCCACTGTTGTAGGAGGACAAGGATTGGGAGGAACAAATGGAACTACAGGCTTGATAGCCATATGAGTTTTAGAATTTTTATTTATTTATTTATCCTTTGTTGACCGAGTTAATCCCACTAGACTAATAGCCTATTTGCAGGGGAGACCTGAGGTGGTATTTATACTATAATAGTATATTTGACAAGAGTGCTTCCACTATTTTTTTTTTTAGGTATCGTGGGATCTTTTACATCTCCATGTGATACTACCAACTCAAGCCGATGGAGCCTCAGTTTAATATGTTGTCCAAAGGATGACACACTCAGGAGTGCAGCACCCACCTTATACTGCACTGTAGTGTCAGTAATTGATTTATCTGGTATGGGTATAGAACCCACAGCCTTCTGCACCAAAAGCTAGTGTGCTGCCTGTTGCGCCAGTGACAATGGGCAAAAAAAATTATAAACAACCACTTTAGGCATGTCTTATTAATGATAAAACCATATGGTGTGTCTATGTGCACAGCTGTCTGGTTTTCCAGACACAGTGTCAGTAATAATGCTATATGAGAGAGAAATGCTTACTAAAAGCACAGAATGGAAGCTGTTGTTATATCTACATGAACATTTGACAGCAGGTTACAAACTACACTGCACTTGGAGGTGCCTATAACTATTTGCTACATATTTTAAGGTAGCTGCAGTGAAATAAATGTTCTTATAGTCGGCACTTCAGGTTTAAATAGTCATGCTAAGAACCTTCTGATGTTAATGTATTAGTTTCCTGCATCTGGCCATAATTTATCCTTTATATCTAACTACAGAGCTCTAGTTAAACCAGGCTGTTAACTAGGTGAATGTAAATAATGAGGTAAGAAACTAAAACCATTTACATGTTGTAACATGCAATGAAGTTCAAAATTTGCATCAGTCTTGCAGTCCTCTGTCAGTACATTTATGTATGACAAAGCTTATGGAGAAAATGTGATTGTACGTATAACAATCAGATCTTAATAATGACCAGAGGAAAAGTAGAGCTTTCTCAATGACTTAAAAGGCAATACATGCACCAATACTTTGTTTCACAAATACATTATAGAGACCAGATTTTTTCTTGTTGATATGTGTTATATATAATAATGAGTCCCCAGATCTGTAGCGGACACTATTTGACATCTTCTTATGACTCTAAGAATGCAGACTGGAATTTCCCAAACCATAATGAGCTCACTGTGGGAGAGTCCAGGGATTTGGTAAGGCACCATAGACCATGTACTGTGCTGAAAGTCAATATTTAAAAGGTGGATGGAATGGAACCAAACACTGAAGCTTCAGTTAAATGACAAATCCACTTTGTTACGTTAAGCACACTGCTGTGGCACATTTCTTTTATTCAGTGCCTCTGCTTTTTATCTGAGATACATCAGCAGTTTTCACTTTAACACAAGCAAATAATGACTCTTGTGATGTCCTGACATCTTCCTTGGTACGTCATGTGTGAGAGAAATGATCAAGCTATCCTTTTTCGTAATAGGAGTGAACATTTATTCTTACAACGCTTCCTTTCCTCCACTGAATACCTATTACTTGGAACATTATCAGAGGGTTCTAAGTGTTATCACTTCTGACTAAACCTGCCCTCATTGTGCTGAGAGACCTTTATCACCTTTCTTGTATTGGCTGAGTAGCATAAATATGAAAAATAAACTGAAATTTAGCATAAGGTTATATATTATTTAGTATTTTTTGAAGGTTTGGATCCTCTGGATTCGCAAAACTCAAACTGGATCATTTTTTAAACAACACCAGTAAGAAATGTAATTTCTCATTTTTAGAAATAAAATGGGGAGGGGCCACCCATAGCTGAAATTTCACTAGAGACACATCATATTCTGACAACTACAAATTAGAAGAAACTGCCTCTAGATCTTCATCTCTCTGTAAACAAAATGTTCTGTTTACTCAAATACAACACCATAATGCAATGCAATATAATCAGCAAATGAAGTGAGAAAATACAGTGTTTAAATGAGCATTTGTTTAAATAATGAATGAATCCTGTTATTTGAATTGCTTATAAGGAGTCATGGAAGTATGTCTTAGACATTTGATTAAGTTTTATAGCTTTTTTCTTAATTTTATAAACTTATTGCCATATGACATTTGTAATAGTGTCTTTTTTTTTCAGGACAAAACTTTTACTAACAGATGCAAACCTTGACATGGAAGATCATGAGAGTGAACTTAATGAGTTAATAAAGAACAAACAGCATACAGTACAAATCTGACAACCACATTCTTTGGTAGACCTTTCACAAATATGTTGTTACTACACAGCTGTCATTTGTCTAATAGAATGATGGGATATGTTGTTTGACTGTAAAACTGTATATAATCATTAATTTTGACCGTTCTGCTAAGTATTTATAAATAATACATAAATCTGAATGACTGTTTTATGTGAGACATAGATGTTCAGCCTTGCCAAGCATCTATTACAGCTGTCATCTTTAACATTTAACTTGTCTTAGTACCCTGAGAACCGGTTTAGAATGGTCAGAAAGGTTAGATTTACTTTGAATCTTTCCCGGAGTGCTTTGCCAGTGTTGGCCAACAGACAATAAAGATTCCACCCATGTTTGGACATACCCCATGGTATGAATATTTATGCAGTTCTGATTTCCTCCACTTGGAGGAACTATTTGTTAGTAATTGCATCATGTCCTGTCTTCATGTATGTCTGTCAGCATTGCAGATTCTCATGCATTACAGTATTATATTTTTCATGATGCTTTAATGGAGTAAAAATGTAACATGAAGTGTTACTGTAGCATTTTTATTATATCCCTGTATTAGGCTCTGTTTCAGGTAGAGACAAGGTTTGAAATAACAGTAGGTACTAGAAGGTACAGTGCTGGTTCCATCTTATACCTGCATGTTGTACTTTTATTTTACATTTCATGATTCCGAGCAAGACACATTTGTTCATAGATTGTTTCTAATATTACGCACATATTTCCTGGTTTATTATAAAGAAGTTTTCAGTCAGTGTTTGAATAAAGTGTTAAGGTTTTTTATTGTGCTGTGGTTGAAACTGAGGGTATAGCTCAGGATGTGAGCTAGAAAACAGTGTTGCCTTGTTATTTGCTTTGCTGCAGCTCATGTGAGGATGGATGTGTATGTTTGTGACTGGGGGCATTAGTGCATTACTTGCATGACTTAAGATGGATCTTTTGCTGATTTTATGGGAGCCATGATGAATAAGCCCATTGGTCACTAATGTAGGGTGTTTGTTAAGATGATAATGAACAGCTGTTAGCTGTAGCACCTGATTCAGATGCAAAGGCCAACAGAAAGAAATACTATGCGCGTTCTGACTGTTTAATTAATTGTTTTCTCACATGCACATACAGATGTGGGGCAGTGGCAGCTCAGGTGGCATGTCAGTAAATACCTGGAGAGGCTGGGGCAGTCACAAGAGCCCAAACCAAGAGAGATACTAAAGAAAGATTGTTTACATGCTCTTAAAAAGTAAAAACATTCTATAAAACATTTTAGTGCATAAAAAGATTTTAGGTATAACACAGTATTTTTTTCAGCAGAAGAAATACACAACAGTAATCTTTAATTATAATTTAAAGCTGATGTTTCAAGGGAATTGGGAAGATTTTTTTTATAGAAAAGATGGCAGATGAATGGAACAACATTCATTAGGAGGTTACAGCTTAAAGGAATATCTGTAGCCCATGAGACAGATTACAGGAATACCAGACAATGGTAAAGCAAATGTGGTATTTATGATAGTACCGGAAAGTTCTTTGAAGTTGATTTCACTAAACAGTTTAATTTACTATATATTTTTAAAAAAGATGATCTCTTTTGAATGGTAATGTAAATCAATGTGCTGAACCAACGACTACAACCCCTGCACACTTACATTTCTGAGATGACTTTACTTTGGGGTAAACTGTATTTTATTACAGAGGTTTCAGATTCTGAGGGATTCTTTCTCTCACCTGAAGGATTTTCAAAGAATCTTGTAACTCGTACATGCTGTAAAATTAATGTTTTACAAAAAGAAGCTGTATTATTATTACTACAATTAAGCTATTAGGCCACACCGGATCTGCAGTTTACAGACTACATTAGGAAATTGGTGGATTTGGTGGGCAGGTGAGCTTTGTCTGCTGTCAGAAATTTGTATGTCTATTATGTGGTGTGAAGGTGACTGTAAATGAGACTTATGGGAAACTGAAATTGCAAATGGTCAGTTTTTTGTCATATTATAATTTACAAAATGTCTGTGTGCATGTGCGTGTGTGTGTGTGTGTGTGTGTGTGTGTGTGTGTGTGTGTGTGCGTGCGTGCGTGCGTGCGTGTGTGTGTGTGTGTGTGTGTATATATATATATATATATATATATATATATATATATATATATATACACAGATATATATATACATATATATAATAAAAAGTAAATATTGTGATGAAAGAATAGGGAAGTCATTCAGTACGTTTATCAATGAACCTGCATCCAAAAGGCTGACTTTGCAAAGATGTTGTCAGTTCTAAATAAAAAGACACAGACATTTTAATGTAGCCTGCTTAAACTTTTCTGAGAAATAAGAGCTGTGGTAATTAGTCTTACTTTTAATTCAATTAAATTTTACACCATAGTACTGTATATTGCTGTTTTATCTAAAATGTTGCCATATGTATGTATATATATATATATATATATATATATATATATATATATATATATATATATATATATACACATATACATATACATATACACACACACACACACACACACACACACACACACACACACATGTACACTGTGCTTTTTCTAACACTAGGGACTGACAGCAGGCAGCTTCAGCTATCAAGAAGCAGTGGCAGAAGGTAAATCAGCATTTAAAACCTGTCAGAACGTCATTCTGTCACACTTACAGAACAGAAAATGTGGCAAAACAAAGTGTCAAACAGCTTTCAAAAGCTATTCTGCCTTCTTCCAGAGAAACATTTGTGTCTGCCTACTACATCTCTCAACTTTCCCTGATTATGTACCGCATCCCTGATTTTGACTCATACCTTTGACTTGTCTCTCATAAAACTTGAGATATTCTGGTAAATCACTGAGAATTGTAGTCAAGTCAGTCAGTCAGTAATGCTGAACTCTAGAGTTTCATACTTATTTTTTTTTATTTTTATTTTATTTTTATTTATTTTACATTTGTTGACCGGGCTAGTCCAACTGGATACATGTCCATTTTCAGCAGAGGCCTGGGGAGATAAGCTCCGTGCAGAAAAAAAAATAGCAAAATAAAACATTTTTACAAACAATGTTGTTACAGGTTAATACATAAATTATCATAGAGGTCTAAGTACCTCCCATTTTTAAATTCGAGTACAATACTAAAAATAGGTCTAATATTATACTATAGTCTGGGAGAAATAGGTCTGGGATAAGAGGAAAATAAAACCTTTATATTTACAGAGAGTATTAGAAGTTAGGCTGGAAAAATCAAAGAGGACAGAAATACATCACAGTGCCAAAGGCAGGTACAGTGGAAAAATTACAGAGAGGACAGAAATACTTTGCAGTGCAGTAGGCAGGTACAGTTCAGATTGCAGATAGAATACAGAAAGTCAAAATAAAAGAGGCATAAGTGTGTCTTTTATATATATTAAAGAGTTTCCACACTAAGAGTAAGCTTAGGGGATGAACAGAAGGGTAAGGGATAGCAAAAAGGTAAAGTGGCAAGAAGGAAGGTAGAGCTAGTTATAGGGAAATAGTGGGTAGGCAGTACCTGTTATGAGTAGAAAACTGATCAGTCAGGTTTAGTACAGGGGCATAGCCAGTGTGTTCTTAGGAAAAGTTTCAGTTTGTTTTTGAAAAGAGATGTGGAGGAAACTGAGGAAAGTTCACTGGGGAGAAGGTTCCAGGATTTTCCAACAGTGTTGCTGAAAAGAGAGTCCCCAGCCTTGTTATTAGATTTAGAGGTGTTTACAAGAAGTTTGTGTGATGAGCGCAAGGATTTCAGATTCTTATAGGGATAGATGAGGTTAGTTAATATAGGAGTACTGGAAGGTTGGTAAAGAGTCTTGTGGGCAATGGTTAGTTGGTGGAATTTAAGCAGATTCTGAATTTCTAGCCATCCAAGCTGCTTAAGATTATAGCAGTGGTGGGTTCTGAATGGGTTGCCAGTAGCAAACCTGGCAATGTTATTGTAGGAGATATCCAGTTTGGCGAGGTTATTTTTACTAATAATATTTCAGAAAATGTTTGTTTATGCAGAATCTGTTATCCTATTGACTTTTTGTTAGACATATATAAAGCCTTGGTCTCCTTCTGCTGACAACCTGCCTCCTCTATACCTCAAACTAGCTGCCCCTTCTATCGCCTACCCTGTCAATTCAGGAAAATTCTGTCCCTAATATCTGGAAAAAATCCTATATTATACCATTACATAAAGAGGGTAACTCAATGAACCCTTCCAATTTCAGGCCTATTGCGATTCTATCCCTTCCGTCTAAAATTCTGGAAAAGTGCACACACAAGCAGCTCATCTCATATCTCAGTCAGGAATACCTCCTCACCCCAACACGACACGGTTCAGACCACATCATAGCACAACTACAGCACTACTGTCATTCACTAACTCTAATCGCTACATCTCTTAACAATAACAAATTAGTGTCATGCCTCTTCCTCGACCTATCTAAAGTGTTTGACACTGTCTCCCACAAACTCTTTCTCTCTAAACTCTCCCACTTTAATCTGTCCACCTCTCCTCTATCCTGGTTTTCTTCATACCTTTCAAACAGAGCTCAGTCTCTCAAATGGCTCTCTGCAACCTCACCTTTCCTCCCCGTTCAAACTGGTGTGCCCCCAAGGTTCCATCCTTGGCCCACTATTATTTAACATCTTTACAAACAATCTCTACCAATCATGCCCCCTCTCCACACTCATACAATATGCCGACGACTCGACCATCATCACAACCTCTGACAATCTACCCATCTATGTTCACTCACTCAAGACACTCTCCACTCAGTTGAAACATGGCTCACCTCTAACCAACTTCTACTCAACCCTAACAAAACAAAACTACTTCTCTTCCTCCCTAAGTCCCTCTCTTCTCTAAACAACACTACTATTAAGGTTGAATCTCATGCAAAACTTCTTGGTGTTTATATTGACACCGTACTTAAATTCGATATCGACATCTATAACTCCATCAAGAAGACACACCATAAATAGGATTACTATACAGAAATAAAAAAATTCTTAACACAAGAATCTAAATTGTCCCTAGCACAAGCCTGCCTATTGCTTACCCTACTATATACCACCCCAATCTTCACTAACCTCAAAAGAAATCTGTCAACCAAACTCGAGCTTACCTGCAACAAAATTGCTAGATTTGCCACAAACCTTCCCTATCACTCTCATCACTGCCTCCCCTTACAAAATCTCCACTGGTTAGAGCTCCACAATCAACTCCTCTTACCTCAACTCCTTTTGACACATAGTATCATCTGTCAACCAACAGCCTGTCCATCTCTAGCAACCATCATCTCTCCTTATGTCCCAAACCGGGAACTTCATAGTTCCGACCAACACCTCCTTCATTTCACCAAACCTACAACTATCCAAAACCCATCTAACTTCATACTTGCTATAAAGGAATATTTGCTTAACTGCTGGAACTGCCCCTGTAAAGACCCTACCTGAACCCTGCCTACACTGCCTCCCCCCCACCTCTTTCGCAATTCCCTGAATACTCTGCCTCTTCTCCCCCCTCCCTCTGCCACTTTCTCTCACTGATACCTAGTCCTATCTTTATTTCTAAACTCTCCCGCTTTATGGGGATGCCCATCCGTTATACTCCAATCTCCACTTTTTAATGCTAACTCCAATCTCACCCACTTCTCATCTTCTTTCCACTTTGTGCATGGATCACTGTCTCTGACACCTGTACACCTCACTATACTAAGGCATAGGTTACTAATTTCTCTTTCCAAAGTACTGATTACTTTTTATGGACTTCCTGTGCCTATAAGGCGCACAATAGATTAATCTCTATTGTGTGTTTTTTTTTTTATTTTCTTTCTTTTTTTTTCTCTACATACATTGTAAAAATGTAATCTTGTTTGCTGTATGTACTTCCTCTATATTGTATATATAAATGCTGTAAAAAATTGTATGTGAATATACTTTATTGACTGTAAAAATTTATGTCCTGTAATTTGGAGCTTTTCTCCATGGGTCTCTGCTGAAAAAGGGCAGCCAGACCGACCCAGTTAACAAATGGCAAATAAATAAATAAATATATATATATATATATATATATATATATATATATATATATATATAAAGAGCTAATCTTAGCTATAAACTCTAATTGCAACACTGTTATAAAGCTTTTTTTTTACTGTTTCACTGCATTTGTGTACTGTTTTATACTGTTTAACTGCATTTTTCATTGCTAGATAGTGTTTCATAGGTAGGTACTAGGCTACCGGCCCTAGGGCCTATACAAGGCTAGCCAAAAAGATACCCTGGCTTTCGCCACCCGAGAAAATGATTTCCTGTGCCCCTGTCGAGCAGAGTTATAGAGGTGATCCCTGGGGTGAATTTCCTATTTCCCATCCAATCATCAAGCTTTTTTTCTTGAAGAGTGCTAATGAGGAACTTTGTTTGATATAGATTGGTAGTTTGTTCCAGAGTATGGGAAGTCTCTGGGACAGGAATCTATCCCTCCAGCATGTTCTGCTTATTGTGGTGACAAAGTTTAGGTCCCTAGAGCTTGTAGCTCAGAGGGACTGAGATTTCCTTAAGTAGAGCATGTCTAACAGCTCTGGGTTTGACATAGCTTTGTATGTTAGGCAGAGATTGTAGGCAATATGTGACAGAGTAAAGCTGGAGTTTTTTGAGACAGTCTGCATAGGGCATCTGTCTGAGGCCAGTAATCCTCTTTGTGAGGTATTTCTGCGGCCTTTCCAGTTGCTGTAGATGTCTTGTGAGGTACATACCAAAAGGGGCGTTGCACTCCATAATGGGTCTAATGAGTGATGAGTAGAGGGGAACAATGACCTCTTTTTTTCCTGGATGAGAAACCTTTTATGATGAGGTGTGCCATGTAGAAGAATTTCCTGACTACTGTGGCAATGTGATTATCAAAGGAGAGACTACTGTCCACCTGTGTCCCAAGGTCTCTTATCAAATTTTCAGTGTTAAGTAGACTACTACCTATGTGGTAGCTCATGCGTACAGAGTTTTTACCAAAGGGGATGACAATGCACTTTTTGGCATTGAGCTTGAGGCCATGCTTTGGCACCAGGCATCTATCTCAGTGAGGCCCTTTTGTAGGATGTCCACATCATTAGGAGTTTCAATTATGGCTCCTAGTTTGCAGTCATCTGTGAACTTCTTCAGCCAAAGACCTTCTGTGTCAGCCTGTACTTCAGAAAAGTAGATACCAAACAGGAGAAGACCCAGGACTGAACCCTGTGGTACTCTACTTGTCATTGGTCTGAAGTCAGATTTGGAGTCTGCTACTTTCACAGTGTGGGTTTTGTCAGTGAGCCAGTTGGCAACCCATCTTGTGACATAGGGATTTATACCTAGTTTTGTGAGTTTATCTATAATTCCAGAGTGGGGGATGGTGTCACAAGCCTTGGCGAGATCTAGATAGGCTGTGTGAACCACCTTACATTCGTCTACGGCTTTGGTGACTGCTTCAAAGAAGTCAATCAGGTTTAGGAGACATGATCTGCCTTTTAAAAACCCAAACTGGGTGGGGTCCAGAGTTTGGAGATTACCATTGCCTTTGTTTATAAGTTCCATGATGATATGTTCAATGTCCTTGCAGACCAGGCTCATTAGGCTAATGGGGCGGTAGTTCCCGGGGTCCGTGGTGGCTGCCACTTTGTGGAGTGGGATAACCATCACTGTGCACCATTCAGTGGGCACAAAGCCTGAGGTGAGGCTATGATTGAACATGGTGCTTAGGTGGGGTGCCAGTTCATTCTGTAGCTCTTGTAGAACGCAGCCTGGGATGTAGTCAGGTCCCATGGATGCTGTGTTCTTGGCTTTGGAGAGTGTGGTTTTTACCTGTGTAGCTGTGATTACAGAAACTTTGCATTCTTCCATTATAGAGATGGGCCCTTTAGGGGTGGGGTGGGGGGGTAAAGTTAGCACTGAACCTATCTGCCAGGATGTTGGCAATATCAGTTGGTTCTGTATATTTAGTGCCATTGTGCTGTAACTCAGAGCAGATCTGAGTGTTGCCAGTGAGATTCTTGACATAGCTATAGAATGCATTGTGGTTGTCTTTAGAATCAGTGGTGATTTTGTTAATTAGCTTTGGAGGATTTTATGAGGGATCCCAGCTTCTTACTGAGGCTGACCCGGGAGTTCTTCCAGTCATGGGATTTTACTCTTTTTTGAAACATTTTCTTTCTTCTGTTGTAGAGTTTGTTTATGGCAGGGGACCATCAGATTGGCTTCCTTTTTTTGGAGAATAGCATCTTGGTTATGTTAGGGATAGCATGATCCTTGCAGTCATGTAAGTGCTTATAAAGTGCATTTGTGTCATGAAGTTTGCCACTTCTGTCTTAAGAAGCGTGAAGTTGGCTTTGGAGAAATTTTTTATGGTGGTTTCCCTAATGGGGGGTGGGGGTGGGATATGGATGTCTAGGCTGATTAGCTTGTGGTCTGATCTGACCAATAAGCAATTGATCTCTGGTGTGGAACACCGGTCACCCATGTTGGTAATGACCAGGTCTAGGATATTGCTGCCCCTGGTGGCGGTGTGGATAAGTTGACCCAAGGCACTGGAATTTATGAATTCCAGAAAACATTGAGCAAGAATTGGTACATGAGTAGTTTTCCCAGTTAATGGTGGGGTAGTTGAAATTGCCCATTATTAGGGTATCAGGTTGTACCCTAATTTTCCAGTGTATCAAGAAATGAGTTGGAATCCTGGGGTATGGTGGGGGATCTGTAGCAAGTTACAATTTGGATTGCGATCTTGCCCAGAGTTAGTTGCACTTGGATAATCTTGGATGCATTATACTGAGCAAATAGCCTCGAGGTGTGGATATCCTTAATGAATATGAACACACCTCCACCTTTAGTGTTTCTGTCTAGGTTCGGTGGCCGAAAGGTGTGGTATGAATTATAGCTTGGTAATGCAGGGGTGCTCTCTGGAGCCTTGAACTAGGTCTCTATCACTGCATAGATGTCAATGTTTTCCATTTTAAGGAGTGCCTCGAGTGAATGCATTTTGAGGGTTAGACTTTTAGCATTGAGTAGCATTATCCTCAGATTTTGCTTGCTTGTACCTGTTATGGTGGTGAATTTATCATTTGAACCTTGCCTAAAAAAGGACTATAGGGGTAGCAAGAGCCTTAGCCAGTATCTGGAATCCCAAGGGCAACAGGTGCAGGCCATCTCTGGCAAAGCATCGTGGTCTGTCGATCATGTCATCCCAGGCAGACAGATACTGGATCCCCTTAGAATGACACCAGAAGCTTAGCCAATTGTTGAAGTCAATAATTTTGTCCTTGTACTGTGGTATCATTCTGGGTGATGGCAGGATGCTACTCAGGGCTAGGATCATACCTGCCTGGGCTACAAGATCGGAGAGCTCCTCCATGTCTCTTTTCATGTAGTCCAGGGAGATACATCTCAGGTCATTCACACCAACATGGACAATGACAGTCATATTTGTACTTGATGTGGACTGACCTGAATGCATGCATTATGTGGTGGATCCTGGCATGTGACAGGCAGCTGACAGTAACTTTCTCCTTGTTTAGCCTGGTGAGTGGAACATCAGTGTGCCTGACTATAGAGTCACCTATGACTAGAGTGTTGGGTATGTTTTTATGCCTTATGGGCTGTGGTTGAGTGGCACACGAGTTTGAGGGCTATGTGTCATTTGGGTTGTGTTGAGGGGGTGGAGGTTGCATGCATTTCTGCTTTGGAGGTCTTTGTTGCTTGAGCAGATTTTTATTGAGAGCCTCTGCAAATGTAGATGTGTGTTTTGTGTTAATATGTGTGTGTTTTAGTGGTGTAGGTTTTGAGGGACTATCTGATGAGTGGGGTGTGGTGCAAGTGTTTACCTTCTCCTCTTGACTGTCTAGCCCAGTCTTGGGTGAAGAGAGCTTTGCTTCCAGTTTGGCTATATAAGTGCATCTCTTACAGGTTGTAGTGTTGGGTGGTAGGAGGAGAGGGTTGTCTGTGTACATGAGGCAATTGCCTCATTGCCCCAAGATGTCCAGATTCATCAGGTAGACAGGAGAAAACACTGGGAGCTGACCCTTAGACATGCCTGGATAGGAGCTTATTTATGAATTACTAAAAACTGTTTTCCTCTGGACTAGTGAGAAAAGTTGAGTGCTGTGGTAATTTGTAACTTATTTAGTGCTTACAACAAGTTCTGAACAAGTGCTGAGCTCAAAGAAACAGATTTGAGTGCTAAAACTAAAAAAACTGGCTAGTTCTAAGGGAAGATTTGAAGACCAGACTTTATGATGCCGGGAATAATTTAACCCTAGCTAAGCAGTGATGCATAAAGTGTATTTTTTTTTAATATAACAGTAGCAAATGAGCAAACTGATTTAAACAAATTAACCAGTAAAAAGCTAAAAACTGAGTCCCGTTCCAGCAGTCTTCGATCAGACAAGTTCTAACTGCACACTCCTGCCACTAGGGTGCAGGGGAACCTTCTCCAAAAAAGATGGTCTGCTCAAGTTATACAAAACAAAGCTAGATTCAGCGGGTCTGAATTTAGTCTATGCTATAGCAAACAAGGCATACCAATTTCAGAATGAAACAGTTCAAATAAGCAGGCACAATAAGCCTTTAACCAGAAACTCCCAGTTCAGAAGGGCAGAATCTACCCTCTCCTCCCACAAGAGTGCAGACCACACCTTTTTAATGTAAAATAACTGGCCCAAAACCTAAGTGCTTAAACCAGAACTAACACACTTTTAGAATAACAGACACTAAGCCTTCAATCAGCAACTCCCAACTTAGAAGGATGTAACCTACCTGTCCTGCCACAACAGTGCAGACCACAAACCTTCTTAATGTAAAACAACTGGTGTGAAGCCCAAGTGGTTCAACCAAAGGCTTAGAATAACAGTTACAATTTAATCAGGCTACTAACAAGCAGTAATAAATGCAGCAGACTAAATGCAATAAAGTAGGAAGAAACACAAAACAGATGAATAAAGTGCAATTTTTATATAACAATAGAAAATGAGCAAACTGATTTAAACAAATTAACCAATAAAAAGCTAAAAACTGAGCCCCGTTCCAGCAGTCTTCGATCAGACAAATTCTAACTGCACACTCCTACCACTAGGGTGCAGGGGAACCTTCTCCAAAAAAAGATGGCCTGGATTAGTGCTCATGTTATACAAACATAGCTAGATTCAGCATGCCTGAATCTAGTCTATGCTACAGCAAACAAGGTGCACCAATTCAGAAAGAAACAGTTCAAATAAGCAGGCACAATAATCCTTTAACCAGAAATTCCCAGCTCAAAAGGGCAGAATCTAACCTCTCCTCCCACAAGAGTGCAGACCACAAACCTTCTTAATGTAAAATAACTGGCCTGAATTTTCCTGAATTACTTAGCTGTAAACTGCTTTCTCATACCGAGAGTTGTATTTTTTGTTTGTGCGTGCTCTATCTGTGCTTTTCTGTGCATTTTTTGTGAGGTTTCTGTGTTCTAGTCAGGTAGCATAGTCTGAATAGAGACTTGCTGTTATCCAGACCTGGTTGTTTTGTTTGTTGAGTTTCCTGTGTTTCTGGCAGCTAGATTCACTGTGTGTAAGGTATTAACTGGAAATTTTCTCCATTTGTTAAACATATGTTTATTTGTTTTGATTTCCTGCCATGGAGTGTATCATATAACTTGTTTGCAGTTAAAAACATTCTCTAGACTCTCCTTGCTCCTTTATCTGTTTAAAACTTGAATTTAGTGGTTCACTGCTGTTTTTCTGCTGTGATAAACATTTATGTAGTGTTTTCTGCCTAAAATAGTGTTGCTAGTAGCTGTAATAGTTTACCACCTCCCCTCCCTATTGGTGTCTTGTTCTTATACTTGGTGGCTTTGCAGTTACCCACCCCTACTGTAAATTTGATCTGGGACACTCCTCCCAGTCTAGTGTCATTAGCTCATTCTACCTAATACAGAGAGAGCATTTGAGAAGTCCAACCCACTTAGATTCTTAACCTTGAATTATCTTCTGTTCCTCCTTTCTCACTTTCCACTTTACTAAAAAGAAAAAAAAAACTTTGCTAGAATCTCCTTCTGTTCTGACTGAGTGTGCTTCTCGGCCGATAAGTATATATTTTTGGCGCTTTTTAACTGTTCAGAGTTGAATAAAACAATAATTTAATTCAGTTCAGAATACAGTTTGAATACATTGCATTTATTTAAACTGTATTTGCTTTAATATCGCCACACTCATGTGCTAGCTTGCACTGCACTTGAATTTTTTTTATTGCTGTTTTAGCTGCTTTTCTGTAAAAAAAAAATTCTAAGCTTGTTTCCTGCCTTTCCTTTAACTAGTCTAGTCCACATACAGATTTGCTGTATCCAGCACTATTTGTAAGCATCTGAGCCCCCCAAGCCTTTCTGTGCTGGAGGGAAGCCTTCTAGCTTATCAGTGGGAGTGGTAAGCACTAGGTAGCCTATCTACCACAAGAGGAGTATTTTCTGGCCCATTAATTGTAGTTTATTGGTTGTTTGGGCAGTTTTTCCATCTCTTTCAACTTTCTGGTTTAAAAGCCCATATTTGTGCTTGTTTCCTGCCTTTTCTGTAACTAGTCTAGTCCAGATACAGATTTGCTGTATCCAGGACTGTTTGTAAGCTACAGAGCAGTGCCAAAGTCTGCTCTTCAATTTTTCCCTTAGATCTGCTAGTTCTCTCCTCTCCTGCACTTTTACCAGCTTATTAGTCTAGCACTCTACCAGCACTAAACATTCTACAAGGAAACAGCTCAAGTACTTATTATTAATGCCCACCCCTCCAGACATGTCTAAAGGTCAGTTCCCTGTGCTTTTTCCTATTAACCTGGTAAACTTGGGCATTCTGAGGTAATGTAGCAACTGCCTCATGTACACTGACAACCCTCTCCTCTTACCTTCCAACACTCAGACTTGCAAGAGATGCACTTATATATCCAAATTGGAAGCCACACACTCTCCAGCCAAGACCAGACTAGCTGGTCAAGAGGAGAAGGTCAACACTTGCACCACCATATGGAATACATAGCCCTCCAGAACACACACCAGCACTGCCTTCACATAAAAACACGAACTACACACCCACCTTTGCAGAGGCTCTCAATAAAAATCTACCCAAACAGCAGAAACCTCCAAGGCAGAAACACACTTGGCCACCACAACACAGCACTAATCACGAGACACATAACTCTCCTAAACAGTGTGCCACTCAACCAAAACCCCTAAGGCCCAACAGCATGCCCAACACACTGGTCATAGGTGACTTGATAGTGAGGCACACTGATGTCCCACTCACTAGGGTGAATAAGGAGAAAGTAACAGTCAGTTGCCTGTTAGGTGCCAGGATCCACCACATAATGCACACACTCAAGTCCCTCAACAACAGGTACAAATATGACTCTGTCATTGTATATGTGGGTGTGAATGACCTGAGACATACCTCCCTGGACTACATGAAAAGAGACATGGAGGAGCTCTTAGATTATGTAGACTAGGCGGGTATGACCCTAGCCCTGAGCAGCATCCTACCATCATCAAGAATGATACCACAGTACAAGCAGAAAATGATTGATTTCAACAATTGGCTAAGTTTCTGGTGTCATTCTAAGGGGATCCAGTATCTGTCTGCCTGGGATGATGTGATTGTCTGACCTAGATCACCTGTGGGCTTCCAGATACTGGCCAAGGCTCTTGCCACCCCTAGAGTGCCTTTTTTAGGTGGTGTTCCAAAGACCAAATTACCAACGTAACAGCTACAAACAAATGCAATCTAAGGGTCATGCTGACAAACAAATGCAATCTAAGGGTCATGCTGCTCAATGCTAGAAGTCTAAATCTCAAAATGCACTCGCTCGAAGCACTCCTTAAAATGAAGAACATCGACATTTGTGTTGTAACAGAGACCTGGTTCAAAGCAGCAGAAAGCACCCCATGCATTACCAGGATATAACTCATTCCACACCTTTCAGCCTCAGAACTTGGATCAAAGCTCCAAAGGCGGTGGTGTTTCCATATTCATAAAGGATGCACAAACCTTCAGACTGGTAGCCGAACATAATGCATCAGAGACACTTCAGGTGCAGCTAACATTGGGTAAGACAGCAATTCAGGTTGTAGCCTGCAATAGGTCCCCAACCATGTCCCAAGACACACTCCACATTCCTAAGCACCCTGGAGAATATTACAGTCCAACCTAACACTCTCATACTGGGCAACTTCAACTACCCCTCCATTAACTGAGAAAACTACTATTGTACCAATATACTTGCCCATCGTTTCCTGGAATTCATTAATTCCAGTGCCCTGGACCAGCTCGTTCTTACCCCCACTAGAGGTAGCAACATCCTTGACCTGGTCATTACTAACATGGGCGATTGTTGCTCTACACCAATAGTCAACTCTCCCTGGTTAGATCTGACTACAAACTAATCACCTTGGAAATCCACCCCCCCCCCCCCCGCAAAGATAGCCACCATGAAAAACTTCTCCAAAACTAACTTTGGGCTCCTAAAAGCAGAGGTGGCTAACGTCACGGCACCCATGCAAATGGAGAATAGTTGCATGACCACCGAATCATACACCAATGCACTGTACGAACACGTACACAAATGCATGGATCTCGCCATACCCAACAGAACCAAGACGCTCTTCTCCAAAAAAAGGAAGCCAATCTGGTGGTCCCCTGCCATAAACAAACTTTACAATAGAAGGAGGAAACTGATGCAGAATAAGGTGAAGTCCCAAGACTGGAAAAACTCCCCTATCAGCCTCATCAAAAAGTTGAGATCCCTCATCAAATCCTCTAAAATTAACTATGAAAACAGAATGACAGCAGATAGTAAAGACAACACAAGGCCTTCTATAGTTATTTAAAGAATCTCCACAGCAATACCCAGATTTGTTCTGAGCTACTGCACAATGGTACCTCCTATACTGAGCCAACAGATATTGCCAATATACTGGCTAACAGTTTCAGTGGCAACTTTACCCCCCCCCCCCAAAGGACCAATCACAATACCAGTAGATTGACAGGCACCCAGTATTATTGCTGCACAGGTTAAAACAGCACTGTCCAAGGCCAAGAATACAGGTTCTATGGGACCTGACAATATTGCTGGCTGTGTTCTACATGAACTACAGAGTGAACTGGTACCTCACCTGTGTGCCCTGTTCAATCACAGCCTCACCTCAGACTTTGTCCCTACCAAATGGCGCATTGCTACAGTCATCCCTCTCCACAAAGGAGGAGTGACTACAGACCCTGGGAACTATCTCCCCATTAGCCTGACAAATCTGATATGCAAAGCTATGGAATGCATCATCATGGACCTAATAAACAAGGATATAGGGAATCTCCAAACTCCGGATCCCACACAGTTTGGTTTTGTGAAGGGTATATCATGCCTGCTCAACCTGGTCAACTTCTTTGAGTCAGTCACCAGAGCTGTGGATGAAGACAAGGTGGTTCATACAGCCTACCTTGATCTGGCCAAGGCCTTTGATACCATTTCCCACTTAGGAATCATAGAAAAACTCACTAAGCTAGGCATCAACCCCTATATCACTAGGTGGGTTGCAAACTGGCTCACAGATAGAATCAATAGTGTGAAAGTAACTGACTCCAAGTCAGACTGCCAGTCAGTCACGGGTGGAGTCTTACAGGGTTCGGTCCTGGGTCCTCTCCTGTTTGGTATCTACTTCTCTGAAGTCCAGGCCAACATGAAGGGACTCTGGCTGACAAAAGTCGCAGATTATTGCAAGTTGGAAGCTATTATTAACTCTCCAAGTGATGTTGACATCCTACAGAAAGGCCTCACTGAGACCAACGACTGGTGTCAGAACCATGGCCTTAAGCTCACTGCCATAAAATGTGTCTTCATCCCCTGTGGAAAAAACCCGGTTCCCATGAATTACCACATCGATTGTAGTCCACTGAACACAGAAGGCATTCTAAGAGATCTGGGAACACAGGTAGACAGCAACCTCTCTTTTGACCACCACATTGCCACTGTGGTCAGAAAGTCTTTCTATGTGGCACATCTCATTACTAAGGGTTTTGCATCCAGGAAGAAAGAGGTTATTGTCTCCCTCTACTCTTCCCTCATTAGGCCAATCATTGATTACAATGCCCCATTTGACATGTAACTCACTAGACATCTGCAACAACTGGAGAGGCCGCAAAAGTACCTCACAAAGAGGATTCTAGGCCTTAAACACTTGTCTTATATGGACAGACTCAAAAGACTCCAACTATTCTCTGTCTCATATCTCCTACTTAGAGATGATCTCTGTTTGACTTACAAAGCTGTCTGACCCAGCTCTGTTAAAAATGCAACATCTAAAGAAATCCCAATCCCTCCGCACCACACGCTCCACAGACCTCAACCTCATTACCACAATCAAGAGAACATGCTGGAGGGACAGGTTCATAACCCAGAGACTGCCCATGCTATGGAATAGACTTCCCATACATGTCAAACAGAGCACCTCATTGCCCCTCTTCAAGAGAATTCTTGACAAGTGGATGGGAAATAGAAAATTCACCCCGGGGATCACTCCAGTGGCTCTACTTGACAGAGGCACTGGGGACTAAGGTCGGGTGTCACAATGCCAGGATAATCCTATGGGTTAGGCTTGTAAAGGCTCCAAGGCCATTAGCCTAGTACACACCTATGAACCTATATCCCAACAATTACGTATGTTTAGTGTAATTCAGTTATGTGTAATAATATATTTAGCCACAAGATGGCATTGTTTTCTGGTGAACATAATATGCTTACTGCAGTGGTGGTGCTGCGGTAGCGTTGTCGCCTCACAGTTAGACGTTGCCCGTTCAATTCTCAGATAGAGCGTCTTCTGTGTAGCGACATGCGTGAATGGGCGTTCCTTCGTTGAAGGTTGTGCGTTAGGCTCGGCAAGCCAGTACGTAAAAATCTACTGCCAATCATTAGCGGACCGGAGTTCCGCTGTGGCGACCCCTAACTGGGAAAAGCCGAAAGACACACACAAACTTATGTTAATATGCTTAACATGTATTCATCAGAAAACAATGCCATCTTGTGACTAAACATATTATTACACATAACTGAAATACACTAAACATACGTAATTGTTGGGATATAGGTTCATAGGTGTGTACTAGGCTAATATGGTTGCACTGTGGTGGTGGTGCTGTGGTAGCATGGTCGCCTCACAGTAAGACGTTGTCCTGTTCGATTCTCAGCTAGAGCATCTTCTGTGTGGAGACATGTGTGAATGGGTGTACCTTCATTGAAGGTTGTGCGTCAGGGCCGGCAACTTGGCACGTAAAAATCTACTGCCAATCATTAGTGGACCGGAGTTCTGCTGTGGTGACCCCTAACCAGGAAAAGCTGAAAGACACAACAACAACTTATATTAATATGCTTAATGTAATTTCCTGTTCCTCGTGCAGTATGTGTCATGACATATAAAAAAAAAAAAAAGTACCTTGGTTTACACTGCAATTAGACTGTAAGCATCTATTTGCTGTCCTCAGAAGAAATTTTTTTTTTTTTTTTTTTACAGGTTATGGGCCCAGGCACTCAGATGCAACCAGCTACAGCAAATAAGTGCAAGATACAATGACAGATAAAGTAGGGAGAAAAACGGCAGATATGGTTAACAACACTTATTCAGCAAAGCTTTAAGTAGCGAATCTGATGAACCAGAACTACCAGTCTTGGAAATTAAAGATGAGAATGTTTCTAATAAGAGAAGGTACATGGAAATGTATAAATGAAGTCAGACTGGCAGAACCCACTGATGAGTGACTAGAAAAGGATCAAAAAGCTCAGAGGACAATCTCCCTTTGCATAGATGATCAGATTACACATGTATGCAACTGTGAAACTGCTACAGATATTTGTGGGAGGAACTGCAAAAGGTACATGAAAGGGCTAATCTCAGACATAAACTCTAATTAGAAAACTATATCAGACCAAGCTGATGAAAGACCAGGATATGCAGGATTATATAAGGCATACCTTAGAAATGTTGAAAGGCTGAGAGGCATTCAGGATGATATAAAAGACGTTCACGTTGCAGCACTTTTACTTAGTGGTCTGCCTGAAAGTTATGAGACTCTTGTTACAGCACCTGATGCACATCCAGATGACAAACTGACATTAGAGTATGTTAAAGGCAGGCTTGTGGATGAATACAAGCGCAAGACAGAAAACATAAACAGTGAAAGCATGTCCAGAGGCTGCCGTAAAGATGAAAAACAGAAATAAAAACAATAATATGCAGCTAGAAACATGTAAATGCTTTGTGTGCAAAAAACAGGACACTTAAAGGCAGATTGCAGAATCTGGAAAGCTAGAATGCAAAGACAAGTTAATTCACAGCAAGCTAAGAATGTCAAGTAAGAAGATGTCACTTCAGATACTGAGTATGGATTTGAGTCCAAATGTGGTGTCTCATCTGTGCAGGCATGGTATATGGACTCAGGAGCTACAAATTACATGATCAATGACAGACATTTCTTCACTCAAGTTCAATCAAAAGAAAGCAGAAAAAATCACCACAGCTAATGGGCAGGTAATAAAGTCAGAATGAATCAGAAATGGTTTTATTTATGGTCCTATCTCTCAGAATATCCCCAGAAAAAATACATGTGAGAAATGTTCCATATGTGCCTGAAAGTAACCTATTGTCGGTGATGAAGCTTACAAATGAAGGCAACATAATGACTTTCCAAGGTGACAGTTGTGTCATCACAAAAGGGGGATTGGTTACTCGCAAAGGCCAAAATCTCAGATGAACTGTATCAGCCGAACTGCAGTGAAATTGTTAATACAGCCAAACAAGAAAAACATTCAAACTGCATTCACACTTGGCACAGATGTTTTGGGCACAGACGTCTTGATGCAATAAAGAAAATTGTTGAGGGTAATTATGCAAGTGGTGTAAAAATTAGTCATTGTGATCAAATAATGAAATGTACCAGCTGCATTAAGAGAAAAATGATGAGAAAGCCTTTTCCAAAGCAGAGTAACAGCAGAGATCAAAAACCTCTGGTATTAATTTATTCAGATCTTTGTAGTCTAATGAAAAACATGACTCCAGTAAAGAAGAGGTATTTTCTTAGTTTCATTATGATTACTTCAGGTACACTACATTGTACCTGTTGTACAACAAGGATGAAGTGCCAGCATAGTTAGAACAGTATTTAGTAATACATTTGTCAGAATGATCAGAGTGCTACATACAGACAATGGGTATGAATATACAAGTGGCACAACACAAGCCATTCTCAGAAAACATGGAATTATGTTCCAGACCACTGTACCATATAACCCAGAACAAAACGGGGTTGCAGACAGAATGAATCGGACTCTCTATTAGACTGGAAGGAGCATGCTTTTTGATGCTGATATGCCAACCACATACTGGGGAAAGGCTATCACTCAGCAACATGCTATTTCCAAAATCCCTTGCCAGGAAAAACAACAGAGAAAATTCCATATGAACTGTGGAACAGAACGAAACCAGATTTGAGACACATCAACATTTTTGGAAGTAAAACCTGTGTGCACATCTCAAAGGAAAAACATACACTTGCAGATCACTAAAGCCAATAACTCTGCTGGTGAAGCACTATTCTCTTGCGCCATAGCCAAATTATGGAACTCACTCCCACCCACAATTACCTCCGTACCATCATGCACCAACTTCAAAACTTTATTAAAAGCGCACCTAAAAACATGCTGGCTATGCCCTTGCAACTCCCACTCTAATATCATCCACCCCATCCAACTACTACCTTTCTTTCACCTCCACTAACTACCTTGATGATAGCAAGCTCAGATGCTCATAAGCCTAGTACTTATTATACAGCAGGAACTTCTCATTGTTACATTTGTTAATGCCTGTTATGTACTTCACAGATAAAGATTCTAGTTGTCTACTGATGTACTATGTTCTTCATCTGTAAATATGTTGTAAGTAATTTCTATGTTAAATTGTTAATCACTATGTAATCCAATGTAACTACTGTCTGTTTATTTTACTGTGGAGCTTTTCTCCCCGGGCCTCTGCTGAAAATGGACCCACGTCCAGTCGGACACTCCTGGTCAACAAATTTAAATAAATAAATAAATAAATAAATAAATAAATAAATAAATACAAAATATGATCCATGTGCAAAAGCAGGTGTACTTGTGGTTTACATTGAGTCTCAAAAAGGATACAAAATTCTACAGCCAGACACAAACAAGGAAACAGTCAGCAGAAGTGTGACTGTTGATGACAGTTCTGTGTATTCAAAGTTTCAGGAACTGAAAGAAACTGTTCAGTCTGAGGAAAAAATCCACATCTTTGTCACAAGAAACATAAGAATAAAGCTACACAAATAGAAATTGTTGCAGACAATTTAAAATATTACATCTAGTATTTTCACTTTTTTTTACACAATACAACTACTCCAGAACAATCTTCACTTCTTAGGTTCCATATTATATTTCCACCCAACAGTTTTTCTGTTTGCAGTCTTCACTCGTCACCTTACATCCTCTAACAGAATAACATCCACAGCACATTTAGCGCACCATTTCAGTGTCTCCATCCTTCTTACAGTGTTGCTGTTCACATTTACTGAAAGTACTCTAAACTTGTTGCTTTTCATTCTTTTTAAGTTTAAAGGAAATATTTTTAAAATTTAATTTTCTTATTTTTATTCTTTCCACAATTTAATATTTTTCCTGGGTTTATGTACAAATAATCCATGATTCTCAGAATCAGATTTTTCACTGGCTAGAACTTCAAAAAATGATCATTTATTTTATTATTTCTTCTTCTATAGTTTCTTCTTCTTCACCTATTTCACCTTCTACCCCGGCCTCTTGTCATCTTTCTGCGTGTACATTTTCTTCCATTTTCCCTTCTTTTTCATTATTTACCATTTGCTCTTGACAGTCTATCCAAAAGTATCTCTTTTTTACACAAACTGCATTCAGACACATACCTTCTTGCTGAATGTCCTTTCTCTCCACACTGGTTACACTGTACCTTGTCACAGATCATTAATTAAATGAGAAAGGCCCCACAAAAGAAATATTATTTAGGATGGTCAGCATATCTTAATGTTCCTGTATGAAGAGACACAAAAATAATACTTTAATAATACCAATTTTTTTTTCACATTTCAAAACAGCTTCCAACCTCCACCTTCCATTCCATAAGTTTCTCACCTCTAACTTTCACAATATTATCAACAGTCTCACACAGACGTTGCATGCATTTTTTAATATCATCTTCCAGTTCATTGGTTCTAAACTTCAAAGGTACATTTAACATATAAGTTACCCCAAGAAAACAAATAATTGTTCCATGGATAAATGTCCTTAATTTTGATACGCAGTTCCAGAAATTTCATCATCAGTTTCAAATATTAAGTCACAAAAAGTCTCTGCCCCAATATGTATAAAAGACCAAATTTCTTGACCTTTAAAACATAGAACAATTACCAAATTATCCCATACATAATATCTATTACAGTGCCATATATTGTTCTTATTTTCACAGTTGGTCTTCTCTTCCTTTTAAAAATAGTTTTACTTACAGTTTGTTGCTGCTGTCCTTTCTTGCTTTCTCTCACTGCTGCATATGCTGTTACTGTATTATCTGCTGCCACAAAACCAGACACCTTCTCAGTTTGTTGCTTTCTTCTTCTTTCGTCTTTTCCCGGTTAGGGGTCGCCACAGCAGAACTCCGGTTCGGTAATGATTGCCAGTAGATTTTTACGGTGCGGAGGTACCAACCCAATGCCAAACCTTCAACGAAGGCATGCCCATTCACGCATGTCTTTTGAACGTGGGGAGGACATGCAGACTCCGCACAAAAGGCGCTCCAGCCGAGAATCAAACGGGAGAACCTCTTGCTGTGAGGTGACAACACTACCGCTGCACCACTTTCTGTTACTGTTGCTTACATTTCAACTGCTGCATTCTCTGCTGCCACATCACCTGGTTCCTTTTCCAAATAACCATCCTCAGCATTTCCAAAAAAGGTATCTGCTGTCACACTCCATGAATCAGCAGAATTGTCACCTGGATCATCCTGCTCAATTAATTTTAACAGAATGTCATTTGCAAGCCCTCTGTCCACTTTTATTATCTGCACGACTTCAACAGATGCTCATACTTCCTTCTCTGTGGAAACAGGTAAATGCTGCTCATTTGTAAGATCGACCACACAAGAATCTTTATTTACATTATAAAGTTCCATATTGAACATTTTTTCCTCCAAATTTTTACTTTCCATCTCCAAACTCTCTGTAGCATTTCTCTCCTGAATTCTCCAGTGCCCTGGCCAAATTTCCCTTAGTATTAATGCCACATTGGGTATCCCTTGAAGAGAGGCCATTGGCCTTGTAGGTCTAATCCATTCAGCAAAGTAGAGTGAACCAAATGCAGGCTTGCAAAAATTACATTTGCACTCTGCACAACTCTATAAAAGAAGGTTGTATCACTTACCTTTAGAGTGTGAATGCAATAAATATCCCAAGCATCTCCATATTTTGTTGGTATGAGATCAGAAGTAAAACTGACATATGTCTGTCTTAAAATATTATCTTACGTTACTGTAAACATATCGGCACAAAAATGTGTTGTGGTTACAAGTACTAAATGCCCCATGCAGAACCAGCATTGGTTCCACCTGTAAATGTACTATATATCTGAGTACCCAAATATCATTCCTTGAACATGTTATTACTATAAACACCAAAAATGTCTGAGATATTGACTTACATATGTATGCATCAAGTACAGGTTTGTAAGGTCAGTTCAGTATGATTTTTTTTAAAACACTGTAATATTAATTTTATCGAAATGATAGATATGCAACATCTGTTGATATAAAAATGCAATATATAGCCAGAAGTTATCTGTAGTGTATTTGAGTATCAGCATAACTAAACATCTTATTTATCCATAAATGTTAACTTTTCTGACATTGTGAATATGCCAATGCAAAAAAAAATATAATAAATCTAGCATTAAATTCTACAAAGTGTCCCATACAGATTTAGTAGAGAGATGCTTAAATGGTTTTACTTCATATCATGATAAATGTGATTTGTGCACCAAGATTTCAGCAATCATTCCCTGAAAAAGATGCCTTATGCTGTTTTAGATACTGCCTTATACATACAGCCATTAAACACAAGCCTGCAGAGACATTATTTATTTTATTTATTTTATTTTATTTTACATTTGTTAACCTGGGGTGTCTGACTGAGCCGAAAAGGCCCTTTTTCAGCAGAGGCCTGGCGAGAAAAGCTCCACAAAGAAAAATTACAGACACACTTAGTTATTTAGACATGATCAGTATACACACAAATTACAAGAGACATGTTTTTACAGTGGTATGCGGCACATAAACAGTTACAGTGGTGAGAACAAACAAAAAAATATTAATTTTAAAAATAAAGGTAATTAATTAATAGATTTGTGGTGTACAGCTGAAATTTGGAACATAGGTAGAATACATACATAGTACACAGGTACAGTACATACATTGTTGATTAGCCAGTGTTTGTGAGTAAGATTGAAAACTATTATCAAGTGCTCTAGATTTAGCATGTATATGTTATTCGCTTTCACTTAGCCTGGGGATCTTATAGCTTCACTGTCTGGAAAGCATCATAATGTTTAATGTATACAAAAGTCTTCTGCATAGGGTTTAAAAATGCAGTATACAGGCTGCTTACTGAAATCATGACAATTGGAAGTCAAATCTTTAGGAATGAAATGGTGAACATCTGTAACGAAAAAAGGTATGATTTTTAAATGGTTATATTTCGCAGGGGGTACTTTCCTCTGCCCCCTCCCCATTAGGGCTTTGACCCCATGCCCAGTACCTCCATTTAATTTACCTCTGATATTATGGTAATTTGAAGAACGGGTGAACACCTGTTTAAAGATGTTCACTTAGACAATTACACTCCTCTCGGGCATCCACAATTCCACTCATCAGAATCTGAAACAATTCCTCAGTATATATGCAAAAAAAACTGCTTTGAGGTGGGATAAGATTGCAACAAAAAATCCTATATCTGTGTCCACTGAGATTATGGTTTCTGTTACTATAGATGTTGCAGCACAAAAAAAATCCCAATATTAACTAAAGCAAAATAATCCATGGTGCAGCACATATGAATGTCTGATTCTATTTTCTGGAACCTTTGTTAGAAAAGTCCAACAGTATTACAGATATTGTTTGTAAGGGAACGTAAAAAATGTAGTCCTGCAGCTACATTGCAGTTTGAGGTCTGCAAAACTCATTATATCAGTCTTGTACAAAGGGTATGTATGTAACTTTTTTAGTGTAGGAAGTGCAGTATCTACTATATCTATCTCTATCTATCTGTCTATCTATCTATCTATCTATCTATCTATCTATCTATCTATCTATCTATCTATCTATCTGTCTATCTATCTGTCTATCTAGCTTCATTCACCCTTTAAAGTCAGGACAAAAGCAGAAAGATAACACAAATTCTACAACTGGTTGTTTGGCTAAACAGGACTACATGAGGGTCTATATTATATATTTGAAGTTTCAAAACTTCGAACCTCATATGTTCGACAACGTATAAGCGAAGTTTGAAACATTGAATATATAATAAAAAATTAAATAAAAACTTACCTCAATGCTCTGAGCAGGGGGGGGGGGCAAGACCCTCTGCAACCCCCACATCCCCCTACTTAAATATACCAACTCTGAGATCGCACTTCAGTGCAGAAAAGGGAAATTTTTCCCATCCAGCGCCGTACGGAGCCATTGCTTTTCACCTTCAAACTTTTTAAAGTTCGGTCATATGGTATCAACCATATGACATTCAAACTTTAAAAAGTTTGAATAATTAATAAGGACACCTACATGACACTGCATAACTACAACATTGTACAGTTCTGACACACGTTTTAAAGATTTAAATGTTACATTAATATTTAAACATGATAATGAGTCATGGCACAGAAAGCTTTAGTGTTTAAACAGCACAAGAATAAACTGGGGCTGTATTGTTATATGTAGAGAGCAGGAGAGGATATGTAAAAGGAAAAAAATGTTTGTTCCAGGCAATACTAGGTAGGAACAGACAAAGGCTGACAAAATACACTTAACATCATCATACATGATCTTTGCAATATTATAATCGTCAAACATTTTCTGTAAAGCAGAGGCATTATCAGGCTTTAGTTAAGTGTTGTAATAGAGTAGACCTGAACATCACAGTTTGGTTCATTGCTTTTGTCAAACTGGGTAATTGCTGCATCTCATCTGTATCCTTTAAGTGATGGAGAGAGATTCTAGCTGTAGTAGTTTAATATATGAATGTTCTAGGTAACACAGAGGCTGCTGCAGTAATTTGATTCCAGTGAGCCTTCTCACGAAGAGACAGTGGTGTTTGTAGCTGTCTGGAAGGGAAAACAAGCTACAAATCTGGGTGACTGCCATTTGCATAACACTAGTAATGTGTGTAGAATTCACAGCTATCAATGAGAGGGAAGATTATAGTTTGGGCATAGATGGATTCATCCATTTCATATCTATTGACTTGCTAGAGATAATGGAGAGCAAGTTTATCATTTAACCGAACTTAAATTCATAGGTTCAAAGGTAGGTACTAGGCTATTGGCCCTAGGGCCTATATAAGCCTAGCCAAAAATGTACCATGGCTTTCGCTACCCAAGAAAATTATTTTCCTGTGCCCCTGTCGAGCAGAGCCACAGAAGTGATCCCGGGGTGAATTTTCTATCTCCCATCCAATCATCAGGATTTTTCTTGAAGAGTGCTAATGAGGAGCTCTGTTTGACATAGATAGGTAGTCTGTTCCAGAGTATGGGAAGTCTCTGGGACAGGGATCTATCCCTCCAGCATGCTCTGTTTATTGTGGTGACAAGTTTTAGGTCCCTAGAGAGTGTAGCTCAGAGGGATTGGTATTTCTTTAAGTGGAGCATGTCCAACAGCTCTGGGTTTGACATAGCTTTGTATGTTAGGCAGATATCACCTCTGAGTAGGCGACAGAGTAAAGCTGGAGTTTTTTGAGACGGTCTGCATAGGGCATCTGTTTGAGGCCAGTAATCCTCTTTGTGAGGTATTTCTGTGGCCTTTCCAGTTGTTGCAGATGTCTTGTGAGGTACATACCAAAAGGGGCATTGTACTCTATAGTGGGTCTAATGAATGATGAGTAGAGGGGAACAATGACCTCTTTTTTTCTGGATAAGAAACCTTTTGTGATGAGGTGAGCCACATAGAAGGATTTCCCGACCATTGTGGCAATGTGATTATCAAAGGAGAGACTACTGTCTACATGTGTCCCAAGGTCTCTTATCACATTTTTGGCATTAAGTAGACTACCAGTTATGTGGTAGTTCATGGGTACAGAGTTTTTCCAAAGGGGATGACAATACACTTTTTGGCATTGAGCTTCAGGCCATGACTTTGACACCAGGCATCTGTCTCAGTGAGGCCCTTTTGTAGTATGTCCACATCATTAGGAGTTTTGATTATGGCTCCTAGTTTGCAGTCATCTGCAAACTTTGTTAGCCAAAGACCTTCTGTGTTATCCTGTACTTCAGAGAAGTAGATACCAAACAGGAGAGGACCCAGGACTGAACCCTGTGGTACACCACTTGTCACTGGTCTGAAGTTGGATTTGGAGTCTGCTACTTTCACAGTGTGTGTTCTGTCCGTGAGCCAGTTGGGAACCCATCTTGTGACATAGGGATTTATAACTAGTTTAGTGAGCTTATCTATAATTCCAGAGTGGGGGATGGTGTCGAAAGACTTGGCAAGATCTAGATAAGCTGTGTGAACCACCTTACCCTCATTTATGGCTTTGGTGACTGCTTCAAAGAAGTCAATCAGGTTTAGGAGACATGATCTGCCTTTTACAAATCATAACTGGGTAGGGTCCAGAGTTTGGAGATTACCAATGTCTTTGTTTATGAGTTCCATGATGATACGTTCCATGGCCTTGCAGACCAGGCTCATCAGGCTAATGGGGCGGTAGTTCCTGAAGTCTGTCGTGGCTCCCCCTTTGTGGAGTGGGATAACCGTCGTGGTTCACCATTCAGTGGGCACAAACCTGAGGTGAGGCTATGACTGAACATGGTACTTAGGTAGGGTGCCAGTTCATTCTGTAGTTCGTGTAGAACACAGCCTGGGATATTGTCAGGTCCCATGGATGCTGTGTTCTTGGCTTTGGAGAGTGTGTTTTTTACCTGCGCAGCTGTGAATACAGGAACTTTGCATTTTTCTGGTATAGAGATGGGCCCTCTAGAGGGTGAGAGGGGGGTAAAGTTAGTACTGAACCTATCTGCCAGGATGTTGGCAATATCAGTTGGTTCTGTATATTTAGTGCCATCGTGCTGTAACTCAGAGCAGATCTGAGTGTTGCCATTGAGATTCTTGACATAGCTATAGAATGCTTTGTGGTTGTCTTTAGAGTCAGTGGCAATTTTGTTTTCATAACTAGCTTTGGAGGATTTTATGAGGGATTTCAGCTTCTTACTGAGGTTGACCAGGGAGTTCCTCCAGTCATGGGATTTTACTCTTTCTTTGTAACAGTTTCTTTCTTCTGTTGTAGAGTTTGTTTATGGCAGAGGACCACCAGATTGGCTTCCTTTTTTTGGAGGATAACATCTTGGTTCTATTAGGGATAGTATGATCCATGCACTCGTGTAAGTGCTTATAAAGTGCATTTGTGTAGGATTCAGCAGTCGTACCTCTATTGTCCGTCTGCATGGGTTTCATGAAGTTTGCCTCTTCTGTCTTAAGAAGTGTGAAGTTGGCTTTGAAGAAGTTTTTTACGGTGGTTTCCCTAATTGGGGGTGTGGGTGGGATGTGGATGTCTAGGGTGATTAGCTTGTGGTGGGATCTGACCAACGAGGAATTGACCTCTGGTGTGGAACACTGGTTGCCTGTGTTGGTAATGACCAGGTCTAGGATATTGTGGACCCTGGTGGGGGTGTGAATAAGTTTATGCAAAGCATTGGAATTTATGAATTCCAGAAAACGTTGAGCAAAAGAGTTGGTACATGAGTAGTTTTCCCAGTTAATGGTGGGGTAGTTGAACTCACCCATTATTAGGGTATTAGGTTGTACCCTAATACTTTCCAGTGTATCAAGAAATGAGGAGTGGGAATCCTGGGGCATGGTGGTGGGTCTTCAGTGAGTTACAATTTGGATTGTGGTGTTGTTCAGAGTTAGTTGCACTTGGATAATCTCGGATACATTATGCTGTGCAACTAGCCTGGAGGTGTGGATATCCTTAATGAATATGGACACACCTCCACCTTTAGTGCTTCATTCCGGGTTGGGTGGCCGAAAGGTGTGGTATGAATTATAGCCTGGTAATGCAGGGGTGCTGTCTGGAGCTTTGAACCAGGTCTCTGTCACTGCACAGATGTCGATGTTCTCCATTTTAAGGAGTGCCTCGAGTGAGTGCATTTTGAGGTTTAGACTTCTAGCATTGAGTAGCATTACCCTCAGATTTTGCTTGCTTGTACCTGTTATGGTGGTGAATTTGTCATTTGAACCTTGCCTAAAAAAGGCACTATAGGGGTGGCAAGAGTTTTAGCCAGTATCTGGAATCCCAAGGACGACAGGTGCAGGCCATCTCTGGCAAAGCATCGTGGTCTGTCGATCATGTCATCCCAGGCAGACAAATACTGGATCCCCTTAGAATGACACCAAAAGCTTAGCAAATTGTTGAAGTCAATCATTTTGTCCTTGTACCATGGCATCATTCTGGGTGATGGCAGGATGCTACTCAGGGCCAGGGTCATACCTGCCTGGGCTACAAGATCAGAGAGCTCCTCCATGTCTCTTTTCATGTAGTCCTGGGAGGTACATCTCAGGTCATTCACACCAACATGGACAGTGACCATGTCATATTTGTACTTGTTGTGGAGTGACCTGAGTGTGTGCATTATGTGGCAGATCCTGGCACCTGACAGGCAGCTGACAGTAACTTTCTCCTTGGTTAGCTTGGTGAGTGGAACATCAGTGTGCCTGACTATAGAGTCACCTATGACTAGAGTGTTGGGTACTTTGTTATGCCTTATGGGCTGTGGTTGAGTGGCACACTGAGTTTGTGGGCTATGTGTCATTTGAGTTGTGTTGGGGGGGTGGAGCTTGCTTGCATTTCTGCTTTGGAGGTCTCTGATGCTTGGGCAGGTTTTTATTGACAGCCTCCATGAATGTAGGTGCGTGTTTTGTGTTTCTATGTGTGTATTTTGGTGGTGTAGGTTTTGAGGGACTATGTGATGAGTGTGATGTGGTGCAAGTGTTTACCTTCTCCTCTTGACTGTCTAGTCCAGTCTTCGGTGAAGAGAGCTTTGCTTCCAGTTTGGCAATATAAGTGCATCTCTCACAAGTTGTAGTGTTGGGTGGTAGGAAGAGGGGGTTGTCTGTGTACATGAGGCAATTGCTGCATTGCCCCAAGATGCCCAGATTCATCAGGTAGACAGGAGAAATCACTGGGAGCTGACTCTTAGACATGCCTTATTTATTAAGTACTAAAAACTGCTTTCCTCTAGACAAGTGAGGAAAGTTGAGTGCTGTAGTAATTTGCAGCTTATTTAGTGCTTACGAGTTCTTAACAAGTGCTGAGTTCAAAGAAACAGATTTGAGTGCTGAAACTAGAAAACTGGCTAGTTCTAAGAAACAAAATTAAGCTAGAAGGCTTCCCTCCAAAACAGAAAGGCTTGGGGGCTCAGAAGCCTACAAACAGTCTAGACCACTTACAGGAAAGGCAGGAAACAAGCTTAAAAATGTTTTTTTCTTTACCAGCTGCTCTCTTTGTACACAGTAGGAGTGCCTGAAATCAGAATATGATCTCACTGCACTCAGTTGAGTGAGCAAATAAGATGGGCCCAGAAGGATATCCAAACACAAATTTACAAGAGGGGCAAAGCAACCAAGATTAACACCAAAACAAAAACAGGGAGGGTGGTTGGGAAACTAACTGACAAAACAGTCAAAACTTCCAGTTCAGTTAATATTCAATGTAACACAAATAAATCAATTTAAATGCCGTATTATTTGAAAAATGTGCAGATAAATGGTACATAAATTCTCTTATACGTCCAGTTGAATATAGCTAGATCTTAGCCAGCCAAAGCTGAGGTTTTAAGCAGAAAATATTCCTAAATGTACCACTTAAATAGGCAGTGACAGGCTATCAATGAATGAGACTACCCCCGCCTGCAATTACTAACAGCAATAAAAAATCTAGCAAGCACTAACTGACAAAACAGAGTCAAACCTTCCAGTTCAGTTAATATTCAATGTAACACAAATACATCAATTTAAATGCCGTATTATTTGAAAAATGTGCAGATAAAAGGTACTTAAATTCTCTTATATGTCCAGCTGAATACAGCTAGATCTTAGCCAGCCAAAGCTGAGGTTTTAAGCAGAAAATATTCCTAAATGTACCACTTAAATAGGCAGTGACAGGCTATCAATGAATGAGACTACCCCCGCCTGCAATTACTAACAGGAATAAAAAATCTAGCAAGCACTAACTGACAAAACAGAGTCAAAACTTCAAGTTCAGTTAATATTCAATGTAACACAAATAAATCAATTTAAAATCTGTATTATTTGAAAAATATGCAGATAAATGGTACATAAATTCTCTTATACGTCCAGTTGAAAACAGCTAGATCTTAGCCAGCCAAAGCTGATGTTTTAAGCAGAAAATATTCCTAAATGTACCACTTAAATAGGCAGTGACAGGCTATCAATGAATGAGACTACCCCCGCCTGCAATTACTAACAGCAATAAAAATCTAGCAAGCACTAACTGACAAAACAGAGTCAAAACTTCCAGTTCAGTTAATATTCAATGTAACACAAATAAATCAATTTAAATGCCGTATTATTTAAAAATGTGCAGATAAAAGGTACTTAAATTCTCTTATACGTCCAGTTGAATACAGCTAGATCTTAGCCAGCCAAAGCTGAGGTTTTAAGCAGAAAATATTCCTAAATGTACCACTTAAATAGGCAATGACAGGCTATCAATGAAAGAGACTACCCCCGCCTGCAATTACTAACAGCAATAAAAAACCTAGCAAGCACTAACTGACAAAACAGTGTCAAAACTTCCAGTTCAGTTAATATTCAATGTAACACAAAAATAAATAAATTTAAATGCTGTATTATTTGAAAAATGTGCAGATAAAAGGTACTTAAATTTTTTTATACAGCTAGATCTTAGCCAGCCAAAGCTGAACTTTTTAAGCAGAAAATATTCCTAAATGTACCACTTAAATAAGCAGTGACAGGCTATCAATGAATGAGACATCCCCCACCTGCAATGACTAACAGCAGAAAAATCTAGCAAGCACTAACTGACAAAACAGAGACAAAACTTCCAGTTCAGTTAATATTCAATGTAACACAAATACCTCAATTTAAATGCTATTTTATTTGAAAAATGTGCAGATAAAAAGTACTTTACTTCTCTTATATGTCCAGTTGAATACAGCTAGATCTTTTCCGGCCAAAGCTGCAGTTTTTAAGCAGAAAATATTCCTAAATGTACCATTTAAATAGGCAGTGACAGGCTATCAATGAATGAGACTTCCCCGCCTGCATTACTAACAGCAATAAAATCTAGCAAGCACTAACTGACAAAACAGAGTCCAAACTTCCAGTTCAGGTAATATTCAATGTAACAGAAATAAATCAATTTAAATGCTGTATTATTTAAAAAATATGCAGATAAAAGGAAATTAAATTATTTTATACAGCTAGATCTTAGCCAGCCAAAGCTGAGGTTTTAAGCAGAAAATATTCCTAAATGTACCACTTAAATAGGCAGTGACAGGCTATCAATGAATGAGACTAATCCCGCCTGCAATTACTAACAGCAAAAAAATCTAGCAAGCACTAACTGACAAAACAGAGTCAAAACTTCCAGTTCAGTTAATATTCAATGTAACACAAATAAATCAATTTAAATGCCGTATTATTTGAAAAATGTGCAGATAAAATGTACTTAAATTCTCTTATATGTCCAGTTGAATACAGCTAGATCTTAGCCAGCCAAAGCTGATGTTTTAAGCAGAAAATATTCCTAAATGTACCACTTAAATAGGCAGTGACAGGGTATCAATAAATGAGACTACCCCCGCCTGAAATTACTAACAGCAATAAAAAGATTTAGCAAGCACTAACTGACAAAACAGAGTCAAAACTTCTAGTTCAGTTAATATTCAATGTAACACAAATAAATCAATTTAAATGCCATATTATTTGAAAAATGTGCAGATAAAAGATACTTAAATTCTCTTATACATCCAGTTGAATACAGCTAGATCTTAGCCAGCCAAAGCTGAGGTTTTAAGCAGAAAATATTCCTAAATGTTCCACTTAAATAGGCAGTGACAGTCTATCAATGAATGAGACTACCCCCACCTGCAATTACTAATAGCAATAAAAAATCTAGCAAGCACTAACTGTCAAAACAGAGTCAAAACTTCCATTTCAGTTAATAATTAATGTAACACAAATAAATCAATTTAAATGCTGTATTATTTAAAAAATGTGCAGATAAAAGGTACTTAAATTATTTTATACAGCTAGATCTTAGCCAGCCAAAGCTGAGGTTTTAAGCAGAAAATATTCCTAAATGTACCACTTAAATAGGCAGTGACAGGCTATCAATGAATGAGACTACCCCCACCTGCAATTACTAACAGCAATAAAAATCTAGCAAGCACTAACTGACAAAAGAGTCAAAACTTCCAGTTCAGTTAATATTCAGTGTAACTGAATAACGCAATTTAAATGCCGTATTATTTAAAAAATGTGCAGATAAAAGGGACTTAAATTCTCTTACACAGCTAGATCTTAGCCAGCTAAAGCTGAGGTTTTAAGCAGAAAATATTCCTAACTGTACCACTTAAATAGGCAGTGACAGCCTATCAATGAATGAGACTTCCCCTGCCTGCAGTTACTAACAGCAATAAAAATCTAGCAAGCACTAACTGACAAAACAGAGTCAAAACCTCCAGTTCAGTTAATATTCAATGTAACACAATAACTCAATTTAAATGCTGTATTATTTGAAAAATGTGCAGATAAAATGTACTTAAATTCTCTTATACGTCCAGTTGAATACAGCTAGATCTTAGCTAGCCAAAGCTGAGGTTTTAAGCAGAAAATATTCTTAAATGTCCCACTTAAATATGCAGTGACAGGCTATCAATGAATGAGACTACTCAGCCTGCAATTACTAATAGCAATAAAAAATCTAGCAAGCATTAACTGACAAAACAGAGTCAAAACTTCCAGTTCAGTTAATATTCAATGTAACACAAATAAATCTATTTAAATGCCGTATTATTTGAAAAATGTGCAGATTAAAGGTACTTAAATTCTCTTATACGACCAGTTGAATACAGTTAGATCTTCGCCAGCCAAAGCTGAATTTTTAAGCAGATAATATTCCTAAACTATACCACTTAAACAGGCAGTGACAGGCTATCATTGAATGAGACTATCCCCGCCTGCAATTACTAACAGCAATAAAAAAATTTAGCAAGCACTAACTGACAAAACAGAGTCAAAACTTCTAGTTCAGTTAATATTCAATGTAACACAAATAAATCAATTTAAATGCCGTATTATTTGAAAAATGTGCAGATAAAAGATACTTAAATTCTCTTATACATCCAGTTGAATACAGCTAGATCTTAGCCAGCCAAAGCTGAGGTTTTAAGCAGAAAATATTCCTAAATGTTCCACTTAAATAGGCAGTGACAGTCTATCAATGAATGAGACTACCCCCACCTGCAATTACTAATAGCAATAAAAAATCTAGCAAGCACTAACTGTCAAAACAGAATCAAAACTTTCATTTCAGTTAATAATTAATGTAACACAAATAAATCAATTTAAATGCTGTATTATTTGAAAAATGTGCAGATAAAAGGTACTTAAATCCTCTTGTACGTCTAGTTGAATACAGCTAGATCTTAGCCAGCCAAAGCTGAGGTTCTAAGCAGGTTTTAGGATTTTGTCTACACAAGATGCCATCTGATATTTGAATGAAATGGTGGAGTCCAGACAAAAACCAAGGTATTTATGCTGGTGGATCTGAAAAATATGGGTATTAATAGGACTGAGAACACACAGTAAGGGGTGTGGGTCTAACAGCTGATAGGATTTAAAGAGCATATTTTCAGGATTTTTTGGAATTAACTTACAATTTATCCTTATTACCCAGCGTTATAGGTTAAAATCATTTCATAAATCTTTATCTACAATTGTCCCAGTATTACCCGAATTCATGAGTAAGAGATTATCAGCATAAATAGTTATCTGAAGTGGTAGGTGAACAGCTAAGCCACTTACAGAGTGAAATAAAACAAACCCTAATGCTGAAGCTTGGGGGGGACTCTTGTTTTAAAGGCATCATCAGTAAGTGAAGTATCTGATATTACTCTAACTGCTCTACCTATGAATTAATCCTGAATCCATTTAACTGAGTCTTCACCAAATCCTATTCTTCTATGTTTAGACAATGATAATAATAATAATAATAATAATAATAATAATAATAATAATAATAATAATGAATGTTCTACTGTCCCTAAGTTCTCTTACCAGCAAACACGGGTTCCATTATTTATTTATTTATTTTATTTATTTATTGGCATTTGTTAACCGGGTTAGTCCAACTGGGATTTTGTCCCATTTTCAGTGGAGACCTGAGGAGAAAAGCTCCAGATAGTACAATAAAACATTACAGTAGTAGACAAGCACAGCAAACAATAGAAATAAAACTAGCATTACAGTAGTAAACAATAGAAAACAACACTAACAACAGTTAAACAACAGCATTTTTTTTTTCAAGAAAATACTATGTAACTGTACTAGTGAGGCAGAGTGTGAGAAGGATCAAATGAGAGTGATTCCAATGTGGGGGGAGGAGAGAACTATGTAGGGTCATAGCAGGGGCAGATTCTGGAATTGAGTAAATGTGTCTTAAGTTTATTTTTAAATAGTGGGGTGTGAGAGATTGAGCGTATGTCAAGGGGAGGTTTGTTCCAGGCTTGGGCCACAGAGTGTTTGTAGAGTAGCTTACCTACTGACTTATTTGGGTGGTAAATATCAAGCAATTGTTGATTAGAGGTGTGGAGGCATCGAGATGGGGTGTAGACAAAGACAAGGAGAGATAAAGATGGACAGTAGGGTGGTTTAAAGAGCATAGAGTGCAGCATGTGAAATTGGTAGAGATGTAGTAGTTGTGGGAGTTCTAGCCATTGTAGAGACTTTAAAGCAATACAGTGGTGTGTGTTGTTTGGGGAGTTAGTGATGAATCTGGCTATTTTGTGGTAAGATTGTTGGAGCTTGTTCAGGGTAGATTTTTGGATATTTGTGAGAACTGCAGTAGCATAGAGGAGAGAGGGGAGGAGAAGTGCTTGTCCTAGGGTGAGTCTAGCCTCGCGACTGAGATATTTTTTTTCCAGTGCAAGGGACCTAGTTTCTAATGTGTTTTCTTTATGCATTGCTGTATGTGTTGACTGAATTTTAGTTCATCGTCGATGATGACTCCTAAGAGTTTGGTGTAGGTATTTGGTTGGATAGCTGTATTATTATTACAAGACTTAATGACAAAGGAGGATTTATGATGAGTAAGAGAATGGGGCAGAAAGAGTAAGAGTTTGGTTTTTGTGGGATTGAGGATCAGTAAGTTTTTTGAAAGCCATTGTTCAGTGGAAAGTAGAGCTTTTTGGGTTAGGGAGTATAGGTCAGAGATGTTGTTGGCTGTAGAAATGATTGTGGAGTCGTCTGCATATTGTATGAGAGAAGACTGATAGCATGAGATGTAAAGATCATTGGTAAAGATGTTGAATAAGAGGGGACCCAAGATGGAACCTTGTGGAACACCAGTAGAGATGGGCAAGAAAGGAGAAGGGGAAGAGAGCCATTTGACTGATTGTTCATGTCCAGACAGACAGTTAGCGAACCAGCTGGGGGTGGAGGTGGAAAGGTGAAAGTTAGCAAGTTTAGATAGAAGTAATGGATGAGACACTATATCAAAAGCTTTGGAGAGGTCAAGAAAGAGACAGGAAGTAAGTTTATTGTTGTCCAAAGATTCTGCAATGGTGTGAGTGAAGGAGAGTAGAGCAGTAGTTGTGCTGTGACAGGGGCAAAAGCCATGTTGGGTAGGGGTGAGTAAGTTGTGATTGAGAAGGTGATAAAGAAGTTGAGTGCGGATACATTTTTCATAGTGGGGACAGAATGGCAATAGGTTGATAGTTGGAAAGGTCAGTGGAGTTACCTCCTTTATGGAGAGGGATAGTGTAGAAAGATTTCTAAAGGGTAGGAACAGTAGATTCTTGCATAGATCTATTTATTAATATTGTCACTGGGTAGGCAGTATAGACAGATGCGAGTTTGAGGAAGGTAGGAGGTAATTTATCAGTAGAGGCGGAGCAGGGTTTGAGTTTGAGCAGTAGAGATTTGATGTAGGAAATGGGAACATGCTTAAAGGAAAAAGACGTAGTGTTGGGGGCGGGTGTGGGGTCAGGTAAAGAGGACGAGGTAGGTTGAGAGGGTAGGAGATTTTGGATGGAGGAGATAAAATGTGAATTAAGTAGGGTGGCTGTTTCCTCAGGAGTTGTGTTTGGGTAGGGTGAGTGGTTAGAGGGACTACCTGGGTAAAGGATGCTGTTAAGTGTTGTCCAAAATTTCTGAGGATTTGAATTATATTTATTCTGGCCTGAGCTATAGAATGACTTCTTGTCTATGATTGCCTGTTTTTTAGCAAGATTGCGTAGTTGTTTGTATTTGAGAAGAAGAGGTGTTTGTTTAGATTTGATCCAGGCTTTCCAGACACTGTCTGTTTGTTTCATGATGGACTTAGTTTCCTTTGAAAGCCAGGGAGCATGATTGGATTTCACTCTAATCTTTCTGGAGGGAGCTAGGGAGTCCAGAGTATTCAGGAAAATGCTGTTAAAAGTGTTAACAGAATCATTTAGAGGGAGTTGTCTAAGGATGGACCAGTCCATGTTTCGTAGAATAGAGTTAAACTCTGAAGAATTAAATGTAGATAGTTTTCTACATTTCTGTATACATTTCTATATAGTTTATTAATATTCTATTAATAAACCCTTTCCCACATTTTGAATAGGTTTGAATAACACTGTGTATGGCTATTAAGGTAGTTTCTAAAAGAGTGCTGAGCATGTGAGATCAGTATAATCCAGAAAGTGGCTGTACAGAATGTACACTGTGAGAAAGACAAAGGAATGAGGATATCAGGGCAGACGCCAAAGTAACCCCAATTCCAGAGAAGGTCAAGGAAAACAGATTATGATGGCTCAGTCACAAGTGTAGGAAAACAGAGAATAATTTGATAAAGAAGATTTGAAAGAAACAGGAGGAAGTAAAGTGGAAATCACAATATCCACCTAAGAGTTAGATAGAGTGCCTGAGAGAAGACCAGTGATAGAAAAGCATGACTGTCATGACAGAAAGGCATGGCTGTGAAAGAAGGAGCGTAGCAGTGAACTGAGAGAGAGAGGTGGTGACAGGGAATGTGATACAATAACCTCATACAGAAAATGGGTCGACAGCAATAATTATGCATATTATCCTTTCAAATAACTGTGTCATTGAGCCTGGGGAGAATATTAAGTGAAAGTCATGGGAGGAGTAGTGGAAGGGAGGACTTATGGTATGCTTAAAGGGGTTTCTTATAGTTCTCCGATGACTAGATGATCTGGATCTAACTGCCTAATCACAACTGGTCAATATTCCTTCTCAATGAAGTATTCCTTTGTAAGAATTCTAAGTGACAGTGGGATTGCTGTTTGTACAAGATCAGTGTGCACTGTTTTAGGAAGTTTTTTTTTTTTACTGTAGTGTGACCAAAGAGTTGTTACATATAACTTTTTGTGAGTGGAGATGCAGGATTGCTTATTCCTACAAAAAATGTCTATGGGAAATATATAGGTCAATTGACAACTGTTTTCTGAAGAGACTGTGTCTCACTTATTCATAGCTGAAGCTCTTAAAAGGGGTGGAAATATAACTGCAGGGAGTTACAAATAGAAAATGTGTGCTTCGGAAATGATGTACTCTACCATTCTAAGAAATTTAGGGTAAAGTTTTGTCTGGTGGTATAGTTTATCTGCAGTTTATTCAGTATTCTACATACTATTCTGGTCCTAATTTCATTGTAGTAGGAAAAAGAAAATTTTGAGGAAGGCTCTGGCATGCTAACTGGTGAGGTTTGTTTGGGATGTGGTGTTGCAGTATACACTTGTGGATTCAGCTGCAGGAATACATTTGTTCATCATGTTGATAAAGGAACCATCTGACTACATCAGATGTTACTCTTAATTTTTCCTCCATTCATCACCTTTCAGTTGTACAGCTGTACCCAGACAGACCTGCACATACTTAATTTGTGCCATCTCCCATAAAAATCCTAAGTCACATTTCAGTAGTCTAGATGGTTAGAAAGTGAGAGTAACTGCTCTCATCACAGTTTTATTCATTATATTTCTTGAGAATGACTCATATTCCTCCACCTAAAGAAATGCTGTAGATTTTGTTTAACCCTTGAGAAATACAGAAGATCGTCATCTACAAATAAAGTCGTATTAATTTCCTCGTTCTGTATTTGATGACCCATCATATTCGATTTTCTATAGCTACTAGCAGTGGTTCTAAATACAAAGTAAAAAGAATGGATGACTATCAACATTTCTGGGGTGTCCTGCTCATTTGCCTGAATGTCACTGATAAACTTCCATGCCAATTTAACCAAAGCTTTAGAACCCACATAAACTGATATCCTTAACTCCACAAAGCCAATAAAAAAATGAAAACCTAACAACACTCAGATTAAAAATAGCCATTCATCTCTGTCATATGCCTTTTTTATATTCAAATTTACTGTCATCATTGGATATTGTTTTCCTTGCACCAAATTCATTAGCAGCCTTGTTTTCAGGATATTATTAAATGTTTGTGCCCCCCTCCCACCCAACTGACCATTTGCTTTAAACTCTGGCTTACATTTAGCCAAACATGTTGCAATAATTGACACAATGTATAGTCATCATCATTTAGTACTGATATAGGTCTGTACAAGGAGGGAATATTCATATCCCTTCCTTCTTTCAGGAATATTTTAGCCACTGTCCATTTCCATTTTAAATGTGTACATAGATATAATAACTTCATTAAACACTTTCAGGTATGGACTCTTCTTGCCTTTATTAAGATTCCAGATTTCCATAAGGAAGCTATCACCCCCAGATTTTTTTCCACCCACTGGACCTTTCATCACTTCCTGCATTTACAATGCAATAATAGTAGCTATTAATTCTGTTTATAGGCTCATAGGTAAGTACTAGACTAGCTGCCCTTTCAGTCTATTTTAAGCTTAGCTTGTTTCCCTTTTGGTGTTTAAATTAACCTATCCTATTTGGTGTTAGATTGGTCTTCCTCATACCAATCTCAATGTTTCTCTGCAGGTATGGCATCTGCAAGGTCACAAAATTCCAAATGCAAACCTCAAACTCCGACCAGCAGACAGTGGCAGCAACCTATTGTTTATTAATGTATACACATATACATATAAACTATAAAATCCAAGAATAAGCTAAACAGACTGGTTTTGGCTAGTACCCTTCATAGCCTTCATCAGTGTGATAAAATACAATCAGCTCATCCATTAAATACTCTAAATTAAGCCATTGTGTGACTAATTAAAGATGCTCATTTAAACCAGTTGCAAATAGCCCCCCTATTTAATTATCCATTTATTTTCTTTTGTGTTTAATAATTCATGCCCGCCTGATTTATTGGATTTGATACCTAGGATCTGATCAATTATAATGAAATGATGCATTTTTATGTAACAAAGTGTGTTTATATAGGGCATGGGTATTTCTTTTATGTTTAATGTCACTGAAATGTTCTGATATCATATACTTTACTGGTCTTGAAGTCTGACCTATGCAGAAGGCAGAGCATTTACAGACAGCAAGATATATAACCCAATCTGAATTGCAATTTGCAAAAAAGGGGATGTCATATACCTGACTTGTGTTCTTACTACTGAAACTTTTAATTTTTAGTATTCTGGGACAATATGTACAGTGGCCACAGGGAAAGCAACCAGTAGCAATTTGTCCTTCAAGTGTGCATTGTAAACTTTCTTTTTTCTTGTAGGACCCTTGCTTATAATGGTCAAAGTAAGACGCCAAATGTTTTCCTTTCCTAAAGGAGAATTGGCATCTATTCCCTATTACTCCAAAAAGTTTACTTTCCACAAGTAAAATATTCGTTATGCTGAACACTCTCCATTAATGCCCCAGTGTTCCTACTGATGGTCATAACAAACCCTAAGGTACATTCTTGTCTATCTACCTGGCTTTGGTATTGAAGAAGATTTTCTCTCTTGATATTGTCTACCTTATTTTTAGCATGATAGACATAACCTGCTTTGTAACCCCTTTCTTTAAACCTGACAGTAAGGTCATCCCTGAAATGCTTGTATGTGTCATTATCCGAGCATATATGTTTAATCCTCATGTATTGTAACTTTGGAATATTTTTGCAGATATGTGGAGGATGATAGCTGGTGGCATGGAGAAGGGAATTATATTCAGGGAATTTGCGGTAAACCTCAGTGATCAAGGTGTTATCAGGAGCTTTAATGACCATAACATCCAGAAATGTTATCCGTTCCTTATCTTGGTTTACCGTAAACTCAATCCCCCATTTATTTTCATTCAAATAACTAAGAAATTCATGAATATGTTCAACATCTGATCTCCATACCATCCAGCAATCATCCAAATATCTTTTCCAAATGTCTATTTCATCTATGTACAGATTATGGGAGCTGTCGTATATAATTTGCTCTTCTATATATGCCATAAATAGGTCAGCATATATGGGGGCAAAAGATGTCCCATTGCTGTAACTTGAAGCTGTAAAAAGCATTTGTCATGATAGAAGAAGACATTTTTGGTGAGTACATGCTCGGTAAGACAGATGAGAAGTGTATTGAAGCCAGATTGGTATAACTCTGATCTATACAACCAATATTCTAATGCTTCAATACCAGCCCAGTGTGAAATGTTGGCATATAGGGCTTTAACATCTAAGGTGCAGAGTAACCAACCTGCCTCCAATTGCATTTCAGAGATGACCTGAAGAAATTCTGTAGTATCCCTAAGACGGGCCCTTACCCATTTAAGCAATGGTTTTAAATACCTCATAAGATATTGAGACAAAGGTTCCGTTAGGGAGCCCTTTCCGGATACTATAGGTCTTCATGGAGGGTTATGATGTTTTTTTATGAATTTTCGGTAGGAAATATATATATTGATTGTTAGGATCGGATATCATCAATTGCTTCCTAGTAGTGTTTGTAATAGTACAAAAAACGTCAAAAGAGCGCAAAAGGCAAAAGGGAACACTCCGACCAGTTGAAAGTCACTCGGTTTATTAAATAAAACACGAAACAGCTTCACCAACAGTCAGCAAAAGCATTAACGCAGTTAGAATACAATATGCGTTTTCGTCCACAAACAGCTTGGACTTCATCAGATAAACACTTAATCACGTTAATTACATCTTAAATAGGTAATAAAAAATATATTAACCAATAAACTTCATTAAAAGGCATTTAAACACACAAATCAGGCTCAACAAAAGGCTCATTAATATTAAATAATACGTAAAATACACTGTCACAACTCTGTGTACATACTAAATGAAAAAGCAGGAAAATCCATTATTGCACCATAATTAAAATATTATAATATACAAGTAATAAAATAGATTTATTAGATTCACCACTGTGTTTAAAATATTTAAAATATAAAAATCTAATGTAAGTATATAGCAATGCAGGCTTACCATGTAAGAATCAACGAATACAAGTACAATAACGCCATCTAGTGGCATAATTTATCTTAAATACAATTTTATATTTTGGCAGCCCCTAGTTTTAACATGGGTAAAAGTGAAATATATTCATTTAAACCAGGTGTTTTTGCTGCTTCCAGAGTTATCTGCCACCACAGTTCCTTATATTCCAACCATTCTTCCCAAGGGCCACCTCTTATATCTCTCTTTACCTGTTCTAATACAAAAAAAAATAAATTTATACCCTACACAGTCTCTAGAATGCTTGTAAAGGGCATTTGTTTCTTTACCTTTGGAAATTTCGTAAAGATGTTCATAAATACGCCTCCTCAAAACCCTCTCTGTTTTGCCAACATAAAATGATTTACATTTTTGACATACTGCAAGGTAGATTAATCCCTTTGTATCACAACCAAAATTTCCCTTACTTTTGATCCATCTATTTCTGCATTCTAAATAGATTTCCCCTTTATTCATAATATATTCACATTGATGGCAACTTCCGCATTTAAAAGTACCCATTTTCTTTCTTCCACCAATAGAATACATATTTTCACAATAATTAGTATTACCTACATTACTATTAATGGCACCATGGTAACTGATACAAATAAATAAAAGTTGAACCACAGATATGTTTATTTCCTTTACAGCTAGAAACTTGCAAGCTAACCCTGAAAATACTGTACAGTATTCAACTTTCTGTAGCAATAACGAAAAAAGAAAGCTAGTGGCCGTAAAAGATCAGTAGCTGTGAAGTGCCACCCACATGCATAAAATGTCAGGTGATCAGCAAATGACTATATAAAGCACTGGGTTTTCTTAACATGCATCTTGATAAAGCCTGGTATTAACCAGGCGAAAGCGCTCGATTTTATTTGGATTGCTGTTCATTTTTTCATCTTTGTCACGTCTATTAAAGACAGTTTTCAGTATACTTCGTTGGTCGGTGGTCTTTTACTGTGGAATTATCTCATTTCTTGATATATAAAAAACTACTTACCTACTAGTCACCTAGTTCTAAAAGTAGATATGTGCTTAGCCAGTGTAAAATATACAAGTCCAAAACCATTAAATATGGTTCTATGAGACTCAGAAAGGAAAAAAATCAGATGAGTTGATTGCCAGGATTACATGATAAAATGACTGAATGAACATTTAATGTCTTGTGTATGCTTGACAAACTGACTGAACTGGGATAAACCCGCACATGACTGACTGGATTGCCAGCTGACTCACAGACAGGATCCAGGAAGTCATGACTGGTGATACCACCCCCACTAAGGAAGCAGTCACCAGCAGGGTACCTCAGGGCTCTCTCTATGCTGGGACTGTTCCTATTTGGCATCCACTTCTCAGAAGTAAAGGCTAATGTCAAGGGCCTTTGGCTGACCAAGTTCACAGATGACTGCAAATTGGGAGTTATCACAGATTCTGAGGTTTTAGGGGGTACTATTTTGGAACAAATAATTCCGAGTTTGGAAGATACTGATATTAAAAGAAAATTGCTCTTTAAAGAATCAGTTTTTATTTTGAAGTATGGTGCATGACCCCTAGTGGTTTAAATATTGAATGCAACTGGAAACTGCTGCTATAATTAGATTGAATTAGTTGGTTATTTAATTATTTGATTATTTAATTATAAGTGATTGTAGGTTGGGAATGGTATATAAGATGTTGAGTCTTTTTAAAAGTTTATACTCTTTGTAGGCAGTTGTTTGCCGAGGCAAACAAGTGTTTTGTAATAAATTCATTTTTCGGTTTAACTAGTTCTTTTTGTTGTTTTATATTTATTTCATTTGGTTTTTGTAGTGGTTTGTTAATTTACATAAATATGTCTAAGTTTTTCAGAGGTAGCATAGGCTTAGAGAATGTAGTATTAATTAAGAGGGTGCAGGAGGGGAAGCCTGCTTTGGTGGAAGGATTGCCTGCTCCTCCCTTGACCCCTCATCAAGGGTTTACCATTTGTGTAAGCATAACTTAAAGTCTTAAAAAGTATACACACAGGTGAGTTATACCTGAACTGTATGATACCCAGTTGCCCAGAGAGGTAAGTGGAATAGGCTGCTGAGATACAACCCCCCTCCACTACACTTAAAAAAAGAAAACAAACAAACTACATTTTTTGAAATGACTTTTTTATCTATAAAATGTAATTTTACTATTACCTCAATCACAACTGAGAAGTGACCAGATTGAAAAAGAGATTATCTTACTCTGGTGGGCTGTTTGGCACAGCTACTCCTCATTGCGAATAAGGCAATCACATTTAATCCAGGTAAAGTAAGCACTTTCGTACAGGATGATACCTGTACTTCCTCAGAGAAAAGTAAAATCAAGACTGAAAGAAAGGCAGTAATGTGCATGCAAGTGACGAGGCATGAGATCAGGAACACTTTTTTGTTTGTTTTTTAATTTATTTGTTTGTTATTGTTGGTACAGGCATGCTGCCTTCTTCTGCAAGCATGTAGAAAGGTAAATACTTAAAGTGTGTGTGTGTGTGTGTGTGTGTGTGTGTGTGTGTGTGTGTGTGTGTTGGGGGAGGTACCATATCTCTCAACCTCTTAGAGCAAAAAATCTGGACAGAGGCCCAAAAATAAGAACAATTTTAAATATTGCTATTACAAACTTAGAATGTTGATATAATAACAGGTTTTGCATTAGCATGAATTTTCTGAAGGTTTTGAAGTCTAAATCTCAAATCTCTGTCATTATTTTCCAACATCAGTCTTCAATGATTTGCAACTAATTTGCCGGAAAACCACAATTTTATGAAAAATGGACCAAAAATATGAGGCAAAAATCTGGAAAGTCAGCAAAAATTTGTAAAGCTGAGAGGTATGGGAGGTACAGATGCTCCAAACTATTTCTGCTTTTTACTCATAGTATGAACTGTTTTCTTACAAAATGTGTGTTGCTCTGGCAAATATGATTTTTGCAGTGAATAAATGATGACAGACATTTGAATTTCAGACTTGGCATTCAGAAAATGCATACTAATGGCACAGCATGTTATTGTAGCTACCTTCTAAGTATTCAAAGGAAATAACAGTCCCTGATTTTTCTGTGTCCCCAGTTAATTTTTTAGCTTTCTCCTTGACTCTTAAATCAAGATGCTGAGAGGTATTTGGCAGAAAGGGATGAAGTATGTTGCACACTGCATGCTGACAACAGCAAGATGAGAAAACACATTCCTGTGTGGCAGTTATTTATGTATTTATTCATTCAATTGGTTTCAAAAATGATTTGAAGCAATATGTCAGTCATACAAGTGGCTGTAATTGATGTTCGTATCTGTGTGTGTTGGGGGGGGGGGGGCAAAGTTACTGCCCCGATTTGCCTTATATCGTTTTTTTTTTTCATTGTATTTTGGACTGTTCCTCATAACATTTGTGGTTTTGCTGGCAAATGGATGATGATTACAAACACTTAAATAATAGTGACATACATTTGAGTTTTAGACTTAATGGTCTTCGTAAAAGCATACTGATGCAAATTCTGTCATTCTAGTAAGTTTCTAACTATATAAAGGCAATAACTGTCACTAAATTTGGTCCTTTGTCCACCATTACTTCTAGTGTTTCCTTGATTCTTAACATAAGAGGTTGAGATGTATGTGGGGAGGATGCAGAGTTGTACAATGTATTCTGACATCAGTGAGCTGAAAAGATGAATTCCACAGGGGTTGTCTATGGATGAAAATGATTGTCAGTGGTATCATTTATTCAAGTTAAGCAGTCTTTATTATGTCTTTGCAGAAGTAGAGACAAATTGTGTGAATCCAGCTGTAGTTCATTACTGTGACTATTTTAAGACAGTCGGCGATCTGAAGTGTGCGCATTCAATAAAGTAGATGTAATTGATCAGTATAGGGATTGTTTGTGATGAAAATGGCTGTGTGTGTGTGTGTGTGTGGGGGGGGGGCTTGCAGTATAGCTAAATGTAGCAAGTTAATCATAATCTTCTTCACTTCCCATTACAGTCAAACACATGTATTCTAGTCAATATGTTCTTATCAGTGCCAGTCTGAGCAGGATGTTTATGATAGCAAATAATATTTGGCTGCGTGCTGCATCGAGTAGTGTTGCCATATAACAGTGCTTGGTTCTCTGGGTGAGTTTTTGACTTTGATTCCTTCTGTATGGAGTGTGAATATACTCACTGTCTCTGTTTGGGTTTTATCCATGTGTTTTGGTTTCTTCTCCCAGACCATCAGTTGTGTAATATATGCCTCTGGCTGTTTTTACTTTTACCTTCAATTTCAGTTTAACACAGGAGGGGTACAAGACAGTAAATATTCCTCTTTAAAGGAGAAGGAAGGTAGACACTACTCCCAAACTGGATATATATATCCATATCTATCTATATATATATATATATATATATATATATATCTATATATATATATATATATGGGTTTACTGCATTTTAGCGAATTTACGTTTCAACGAAATATAAATCCACGAATGCATTTACCCGAAAGTGCATTTCAACGAAAACACACTTTTGGCTAAATCCGTGACCCCAAAAAAAACCAACAAACACTTAAAATACTTTTATGCAGGGGGCTGTACCCCCCACACCCCCCTACTTAAATATTCTCACTCCGAGATTGCACTACAGTGGGGAAAGCATCCCCCTTACTACTCTATTTTTTAAACTTTATTATGCGAAAGTGCTTTTTTGATAAAATGCACTTTTGCGTAATTATATTTGCAGATTTGGTGAAATGTAAATTTGCTAATATACTCTAGATCCATATATATATATATATATATATATATATATATATATATATATATATATATATTCTTGCATTCTCTTACTTTATTGGGAAGTAATATTTTGCTACCTTTGAACATTAAGAAAGAAACAAATAAGACTGAATTTCTTTCCTCCTTACTTACAAATTTTTCCTCCTACTTGCCCCTGACAATCAGGAAATCCTGGTGCCCTTCCTTTTTGCCAGATCTACCAACCCCTCCTACCCCCACTGAACTTACTCTGATAAGTGTCAGGACTGATGGGAAGGTGATGACATCCCAGCCCTTCATCGTGTAACATGCTGGAAGGATTGTTTATAATTTTATGCCACACCTTCTCCCCCCATCGCACCCCTCCCTCTCTGCCAGCACCTCAGATGTTTAAGCCCTAATCAAATCCAGATTGCTGGGCCACAGATAAAACTTTATTTTTCTTCACCATGGGATTGGCTCTTACTTATACATTTTTGTTCAAGTCATCATTAAATCAAAAGTTTGTTAAAAAAAGGTATAAGATACACCTCAGAGCTGTCCACTTTACAAATATCCAAAATGCAACACAGTTCATTAAAAAATGCAAGTTTGCTGGGAAAAACATACTGACAATCAGTACAAAGGACATATTTTTTCTGCAAAAATAATAACTTACTCTTGTAGAACTTTAAGCTGTTGATTTATGTTCATATAATATATTGTGTTTCAGATGCAGAATTGTTCATTGCAGCTGTTAGAGGAAACTCAGAAAACACTATGGTCCTAAAATGTAGGGTTACCACCTGTCCCACTTTGGGCAGTTGTGTCCTGCAAAAAAAATTAAAAATGGCAAATATCCTGAGATATTAGGGCAAATTATTTCCTATATTTTATGTAATAGCTGCATAAAACAGTTATTCTGTATCTGAAACACCTAAATGTTGTAAGAAACAGAATGAGCAACTAAAATTCTACAAGAATAAGCTTTCATTTAGGCAAAAAAGTGAAGTTCTGTCCCTTGTACTGGCCATGGGTATGGTTTAATTACAGCTGATTTGTAACTTTTCACAGGATGCAACTGCTCAAATAGGGTTGCCACTGGCTTTCTTAAATCAGGGCAGACGCCAACCCTACAAAACTGAATGCACAACTCCTGCAATCTCCATAGAACTGTCAGCACGTGCTAAGAGAGATAATATCAAGTTCGCTATTTAGTAGATCCTTACATATCTCGCAAACTCTTAGCCCGAGAAATCTGGACAGAGGTAAAAATAATGGAGGGACCAAGTCCTAAAAACTTATTACTTAGACAGTTGCCATAACAACAGCTCTTGCATTAGCATGCATTTTTCGTTGAAAATAAAGTTTGAAGTTCAAATGTCTGTCATTATTTAGCGAATTCAGTCCTCAGTGATTTTTCAAGGAAACGCAAAATGTATGAAAAGGCCAAAAATAAAAGGCAAAACAAATGTTATATAGTTGAGAGGTATAGTCCTAAATACCTCTCAGTTTAGTTGCTCGAGTACTCTGGACAAAGCCAAAATTAATAGGGGAAATGCCAAACATCTGGGTGAATGTATGTATTAAAAAGTTAACAGAACAACATGGTTTGCTTCATCATACATTTTTAGAATACGTGTGAAACTACTGTCTGACTAACCCTCAACGATCTACCAAAAAAAATGAAGAGGGGCAGAGCAAAGACTTCAAAGACAATCAGGTACAGTTGAAATATACGAGTCCAGTACTTTCCAATTTCACCAAGGTCTCTAAGTATAGTGGTGATAGCTGAGAAGTGGACAGTGTATTAAGCAAGAACAAAACATAAAACGACTTTGTTTTAAAACCTTTAGTTACAAAGCTGGTATTCATAGGAATGAATTCATCTTAAGTTTTGCTTTATTTAACCTAGCATAAATTTGCACGTCTGCATGGAAGATGCAGCTACTTTTAACGTATATTCATTTAAGGGTATCTGCAAATAAGTACTGACGCATTGTTTGTTATAATCTGCTCGTACTTATGACACGCGAATCATCAGTTTCATACTTTTCAACCTCTTATCGGCGATAACTTAAATCTGAACAAAGCCTAAAATAATGTGGGGGACAAAGGTCCAAAAATAGGAGCAAGTTAGAAATGTGGTTGTTAGAATAAAAGAAATTGTATTAACATGCATTTTATGAAGAACGTGAAACCTGAAACTCAAATATATGTTATTTACTGATTTCAGTCATCAGTGATTTCCCGGAGAGCCACAAACTTTACGAGGGACAGACCAAAATATGATGCAAAGTATGGACAACTGAAAGATATAATCATTTCCAATGGTTACTCTCCACCAAACGTTACAACAGGTCACTTTACCTAACACCATATTTACAATACCTTTTTGCGTCTATATCGCGCACGGTTACTTTACGGCTAATTTATTATATTTACGGCAGTCACCTTAGTCATTCCTTTAGGCTTCTGTTTTTGAGGTAGATGGTACTATTTCATTTAACAGTTTGGACACTTTTTGTTTTTTTTTGTAACAATGGCTAAATTAAGTAAAGAGACCAAACAGCGCCTGCAGCAGGTTTTCAGATGTGGTCAGTTCGTTATCCGATGGGGCTTCGTTCCTACTATTCTTTATTTGGGTTAGTATTTTAAGATTTAAAGGGTGAGATACTTTCTTGATACAATTTAACAACATTATGTTAACCCTGGATCCTAACGTGAATGGCTGATTGCTGTGTCTGGTAGAGCTGTATCGTTTACGTTTTGAATGTCACTCTGTTTCTCTTATATGTATTTAGTGGTAGTGTAATCTAGCTCTGAACGGGGAGGGGATCACAGTGCACAGGTCTTTATTGAAGTATTTAGTAAAACTTTTACAGTGCTTATTTATCAGAAATCATTTTCCCTGCAGCATTTTTACCATACTGTGTCATTTTCTTTACTATCCTTCCTCATACAAGAAGACGGGCTACACTGTAGTACAACGTTCGTTGCGTATATCAGAATGCCTTTCCAGTGTTGTGATTTAGGCTGTCAGATTTAGTCTTGTTCCTCCTAGATTTATGATGATCTTCATAAACTTAGTCCTGTTTATAAGTACATACTTTGTATAAGCTTAGCTTGCATATTAATAAAGTTTCACTTCTGTGTAGGGTCTATTATAAAAACATTTTATGTTGTGAAAATAAATACGTGCTCCTCTTTCTGACCCTCCCTGTCACCTCCTTTCAATCTTGGAGGTTGAGAGATGTGAGTGCCAGCATGCTTTTTCTTGTGTAATATCTTAATTTTTTTCTGTCAGAGTCTTGTCAGTGAGCGTTAGGGTATGTTATAAATGGATAAGGACTGTGGTGTACATTATATTTTCAGATATGCCATACTATATAGTTGCATTAAAACTGTGGATTAGTTGTGCTGTGTATGCACAAGGAAGTTGATTCCCCATCCATTTGCTTGATTTGTGAGGTAATTAACTGCATTACTAGCGATCCAGATTTGACTAGTGAGCCCATGTTCTGGATGTGTGGGCTGTGCAGTCCTGAAAAGTGTAATATGACTGTGCAAGTGTACTTCTGTGAAGTAGTAGCAGTTGAACTAAAGGATATTATGAGTATTTCAAGTGAGAGCTGCTCTGAAAACCATGAGTGATCACCAAAGTGAAATGCATGATATAAACTTAAGTAAAATCCTAATACTGTTTGTAACTCACAGATGCATCCTGGAATTGAGTGCTTTCTGCAGTTCTTGGGGCTTATATATTTTAACTAAGGTTGCTAGACTGAAATGTGAAAAGATTTGTAGAGATGACGGAAGGTGTTTAAGGATGTTAATATGAAAAAAATATTGCAGTCTTAGAACTGTAACCAAATTAAGAAATGGATTGGGGTGGTTGATACTAAGTCATAAAATTATTAGATGTGTCTGTTTCCTAAGAAAGGAGAGGGATGTGAAAATGGGTAATGATTGGTAGATTTAAGGGAGGTAATAGGTATCTCTTCACTAAGAGGGTGGTTGACAGCATAGATTATGTGTTGTAGGAAGTGGAACTAAAGGTTCTTTTAAGTTAGGTGGTTTAAGATGGTGGTAAATGGGAAAGTCGGTAACTGCTTCATAGCTAGCTGCATGATAGACCAGATTAGATGGTCTGTATTTATACCAATGGGATAATTCATCTCTTAGTCTGATTATATGGGTTACAGGTTTTAAATTTGACTGCATTTCCAGTGACTCAGTTTTGACTAGTGAGTCTAGGTCCTGGAAGTGCAGGTTGAAAAGGTGGCATTACTAAAGGAAGCTAGTTTAGTAAGTGGGGAGATGTAAGCTACATGGATTTACCTTGAGAGGACCTCCTAGTAGATGCCTGAGAGGGCAAGGTCAGCAACCAAGATCCAGGGTTTACCCAGGGACATGTGCATGGAAAGATCTTAATTAGGGCTGAAAGCAGATAATACTGCCTGACTTGTGACAGGAGGATTAGTATTTGTATCAAAAGTCTTGATTTGCTGCACATAATGAAGTTTACACTTTCTACTGCATAAAACTGAGAGCAATGGGAGGCACAGCATAGGAGTGCTATATAAAACACATTAAATTATCCTTTATTGTATTTTCATTACATTTTCATTGTGGAGATGAACTACGTGACACAAAAACTAGCTCAAGGTGGAGATGTGGGAATAGTTAAAATGTTGAAGGTGATGTAGGTACTAAGTTTTATTAGAATGAAAATTAGATGTGGCTACAAGTGAGATTGGTGTTCACCACCTTCACACTGAAAATAAACATTATTAAGGGGTTGTGGCAGTGCCCTTTTGGTAAATACCTATATAAAGACTTTTGGAAGAAAGGTTGAGAGGACAGCAAATAGCAAGTTCTTTATTGGCATTTTTGTTCCTTTAGAAATATTGTTAAATTTGGAAACATTTGACTTAGAACAAAAGAAGACCATTTACACATGACTATTCCTCCAGGTCTGTTTTTCCTCCATTCTTCGTTTTTCTTCACCTTTTGTTTTTGAAACAAAGACATTACTGACTGACCACAAACCATTAGTGGACTAGAACATAGCCTGATATGTTTTAGAAAATACCTGCAGCTGTCTTGTGGCTGGGAAGTGGCTGTTAAGGTTTGTCCTTATGTCTAAAGAGTATGCACTGATTATGGGAATGGATGGGCTGTTAAGTTATGCTTTGGTAGATTAGGTGCAAGTTTTAATAGATCATGCTTGCATTTGTTTTAGATGAATGTGAAAGCAAGTGACTAGGAGGACAGATAGGGTAGTGAAGAGGACAAAAGCTTGAGATGCTTCAAGTGTGGTGTTCACCATTTGATAGATGAAGGTGTCATGGAAGTATCATAGGAGGAGTAGAAAGCAATAGAATTTGCAACATATGCTATGAAGAAATTATATTTCGTAGCCTATAGCATTCATTCATTAGTTTGAGTGATAAAGAGAAGACCTGCATACAGCAAGATTCTATGTTCGGCAAAGATAGGACGTGCATACAGCAGGGTAGAACTGTGTTTAAGTTATTTTGAGAGCCTTTTGTCAGAGGATGAAAAAGATTATGTCCTGTATGACAAACAATATAGTGTTACTTGTTGGCCTAATTTCAGGGAAGCAGAAGTGTGCGTTACTCTGTCAAGAGTAGCACATTTTACCACGCTAGTTAGAAGAGAATGTTTGGTGTGTGGGAGGAGGGGGTGTACAGGTTCCAGATTAGAAGCAAGTGTAACCTTTAACTGGTTTTGGTTGCGAAGGTAATTGTTTTGAAAAAACAAGTAAGAGGTATAAGGTTCAGAGTTGAAATGTAGTTTCTTTGTGGAGCAACAGCATCTTTACCACATTTTATTGTGTTGACTTGCATGCGTGAGCAAGTGTAACACATTGCTTCAGTCACAAATGTACAGGGCTGGGCAAATCAAAGTAAACCCATATGCACATCATCAAAGATTAAGACAAGCCAGTATGCAGATGTACTGTAGTTAGTAAAAATTGTGCCACTAATATTAACGAGGCATATGTAATAGAGGGAAGCTGAAACTAAACTGTCATTTTCTTCATTGCTACAATCTGTTTTGTTTTTATGTTCGCTAGTACACTACCAAACGTTTCCACAATCATTTTTAAAATTTTGTATTTTGTTTGACCATGCTCATCAAATTCCACAAAAGAATTAACATTTCTACTTAGTAAAATCTGTTTGTTCTCCTGTGTCTGTATTATTTCTGCCATGCACAGAATGGTGTTTGTAGGTTACTCTGCGGCACAACACAGAGACAGGATACCACTTCTAAAGTAATCGACAGATGTTGCTGCCCCACAGCACATTGCACGAAATGATTTGTTCATACATGTTTGATAATTAAATGTCCCTTTTGCTTTTGTATAGTGTACCCTGTCTGTTGTACCATGTAAAGCACAGGTTCTGATTCATGTGTACAGTACTGGACTATTGTGTAGAGTAGAGCAAAACTGTAGTGTGTAATTTTTTTCAGGGATGCTCATCAGTGAAAAAATTATTCTCAAAACAAAATGATAGTGCTTCCCCATTACACAGTGCATGTTTGAAAGCATGCCAAATAAAGTAAAAGATTTGTTTTGTCTGTGTGGGTAACATTTTCTCATGCCCTGTTTTTTGTACCCCTCCCCCACCCATACAGCTTTCTATTGATAAGCACAGTGTTCTGTGTACAGCACAGTCATGGGTTGTATTAGTTCTGGGACGCACATTACAGATAGAGTACTACTTCTAAAACCATCAAAATCATGGTGCTTCACCCGTTATGTAGTACCTTGTAGTTTATAGTGATGGTTACAAGCCTGTATCATAATATGAAATGTTATTTTTCTTATGGGTGAAATAATGTTTCCCTTCCCCATCTGTTGAGCCACAGACAGCACAACCTCCTGTTAGTCTATACTACTGCATATTGCAGAAATCTGTGCTGCTACCCTGCTGAAGAGTACACAAATTGACTTTTGCAAATTAAATAAATTGAAATATTCCTTCTTTATACAGGTGAAATGTTTCCTATCTTCTAGTGTTCTACTGTGTACATTGCATTCTACAGCTTTATGTTCAGTAATGTGATATTGTTGCTGTGTACTCCTTCCACGTTACACAGTGCCAGTAAGTCAAATGTAAGGTATTTCTCTTGTTTATGGGATTAGTTTCTCATCCTTTTTCTGTTCTGCAGTACAGTGATGCCCTAGTGCACACATTACATCTGTTCACTATACTGGGTCTGTATGACCCATTTATTTTACCAGGATAGTCTGACTGGGATGTACTCTTTTTAGTGGAGGTCCGGGGAGAACAGATCCAAAAAGTACAGAGGTTATAAAAAAGGATTGAATTTGGTACATTCATCTGACCATTCACACAAATTTATATACAGGATTAATTTAATATTTTCATTGAAATAGGTTAGTTCATAACATATGTGATACTACACTCATTGATGTAGAGTAGTATAATTATTACATAATTTAAAAAAAAAGAAAAAAATCATGGCATTTGCAGCACATACATAATAAGTTTTGGTACTTTTCTCAGCAATGCAGTCAAACATAGAAGCAGAAAAATAAGATACTTGTTTTTGTGTATAGATATATGATATAATAAAATGGTGGTCAGGTGGCAAACAGGTGAGAGAAATGAAATTGTAATTTTGTTGAAGTCTGTGGGAGAGAGACTTGTGAGAGGATAAGTTAGAAAGCTAGGAGTGAGAAGCAGTGTTAGGGTGGGTAGAGAGGGTAAGTTGTGAGAAATTAAGGTGAGGTGTAAATTTGATGTATGAAAGTATAGTAAGGGAAAAGAGGGACTGCTTAAAAGAGTAGTGGTACTGGAGGATTAGTTCTTTATGATTAGCTAGGAGAATAGCAAGAACATAGATAGGATTGAGTTATTTATGATTATCCGTGGGTATAGCAAGAGCATAGCCAGTTATTGCTTAGATGTGTTTTTTTTTTTTTTTTTTTTTTTGTGCTATTTTGAAACTTTTTTTGAAGTCAGTGTTTTAGGTGAGTTGGGATGGAGTTTGAGTTTGGTTAAATGGTGGGAGTACAGCAAGTCACCAGCTGTGTTTGATTTAGTTGTTGGAAGAGTGTTATTGTGGGATTCCAGGTTTCGGATGCTAATATAAGGTTGTAGTAAATTTTCTAGGGATGGGCATTTGGTTGGATAGTGTATAAGGTTATGGACTATTATGAGATGGGAGTAACACGAATATTGTGGAAGCTCTAGCCAATTTCGATCCTTTAGTGCTTTACAGTAATATATGGTTTGGGTAGTATTGACTGCAAATTTAACTATTTTATGATGACAGGAGTCTAGTTTTAGTCTGAGGGTGGTATTTACATTTATGAAGATAGAATTTACATACAAGAGGGAGAGAAATGAGTGAGTTTGTGCAATGGATCACACACATCTCTGACAGTCAAGGGCGATGCTGTATGTTGCATTCCCATTACAGACTGTACCATCTGATGTGTGCTGACATGTAAAATATTGTTCTGACTGATGTATGTAGAATAGGTTTTTCCTTTCCCCATCTTCAGTCAACAGAACACAAGTTTGTGTTACTTCTCACTTTTTTGGGTATTGTCACACTAAGCTGCTTCCCAATTACATGGTGCACACTGAGTGGTGTTTGCGGACCTCTCCGAACACCTAAGCTACTCCTCTTGTTTATATGGGTAGATTGTTTCCCATCCACTGTTATACTGTACATAACAGATGTAGACCGCATTAGTTCTGTGGTACACTGCGCAGACAGAATACCACTTCTTAAGACGGTCAAGACTATGTTGCTGTGTTTCCGCATGATATCTACTATACTGTAAAATAAAGTGAAGTATTCCTTTTGCTTTTCTTTGACTATTACTTTTGTTTTTGATATAGTTTAGGAAGATTTGTGTACTGTTATGCATCACAAGAGTGAAGTTCAGTGACAGTGAATCTATTACAGTATTGTGTTTTAATGCTAATTTTGAATTCTGTTACAGATGGCTGCTACACGTTTGGTGAAGGAAGCTAATGTGAAGTGTACCCACAGTTATCAATGTGCTTTCACTTTTTTTCATAGCTGACAACTTTAGTGATGTATTTAAAATTATATTGAACTAAGCAGGTCAGATTGTTGAGGTAAAGCATATAGCAGTAACACTTGAGGCTTGCTGATATCAGGCAGCTGCAGTAAGTCAGTAGATTTTAACTGTTTAATTCCCAAATCAGTGATGTTTTATATTGTGAGCTGTGGTGTTCACTTCATTAGCAAAACAGTCTGTGTGTCTTAGTCTGTGGTACTAAGCTTTTTTTAATTTAGTTTAGTGCACACATCGTGTAGTACACCACTGTGGGAAAGTAACTGCCTGCTGTTTCAGTAGTTGTGCTTTTTAAATGCTAACTTTAAATCCTCAAATATAAAAGATGTGGCTGATGCACATTCTGACTAAGAAGCCTACTTGGGAGGTATCCATGTGCCTGCTGTTGGCAAAATACCATCACTTTAATTTAGTACATTCTACTCCTGAGTTTACAAAGCTAAATGCTTAAGTCTGAAATTGGGTTACAGTTCATTCAGTGTTTGTGTACTGTTTGCTTTAGAGTTCCCTTAGTGTACCCTTCTGAAAACAGCATATTATGGTTTTCATGTGACTCCAGTAAAGACTGCTTAGTACGAAATACTATGTATTTTAAGCCATCAGTGCAGTAATGATGTTTTGTAAAATCCAGCTGTAATTTAACTTCTAGTCTACGTTTTTCATTTTCGTGTGTAAGTAGCAATACCATTTTTCATGGATTTGTGGGACTCTTTTTCTGTTGTCTCGTGCAGTACTCCATGGGGAAAGAAGCATATACACCTAATAGTCATAAATATTCAAATGTAATCAAGAGGAATAGTTGTTTTACATGAATGTAAATATTGGTTACTGTAGTGGCATACAGAAGCATGGTCTTTTTTTAACCCCTTTATTTCACATATATTTATCAGTAACATCATCGGTACAAATACATAAATCTAAAAGAAAAAAGATTGTGCATTTTTTTTCATGCATTACACATATGTCCTTTTGTTTTTTTTGCCATTCACTCCAACGTGATCTAAATTGCTTTCTTCTCAAACGTAATTCTGCATGTATTGTTCAGACATGTTCCCCTTATTTCTGTGTAGTTGCTCTTTTTTCCTTTTCTAATGATCTTGCCTCCAATTTGTTTAACTTCACAGCATAAAATACTTCATTTACACTTGGAATGGTTGTAAATAGGGGCATACTGGTATCTGCTGGTTCATACTGGCATCCAGCTGTGTTGTGAAAGGGATATGTTGGCTGTGACTTTTAAGATAGCTTGGGGATGTCCACCTGTGCTGCATAGAGCACTGAGAAGTATAGCTTTTTCAGATACCACGCCTGTGTAATATTTGTGTAGTTCTTGTTTGTTTTTCAGGTACTCACTAGCTTTCTCCATCATTGTATGGCTTTGTCAGCAGATTTAGGGTGTTGAAATTGTTTTTGAAATGTGTAGTGACCGTGTCACCAGTGATGATTCTCTGCACTAGTACGAGTGTGAGTGCAAAGATGCAGTGCAGCGTACAAAAAAATGTGTGTAATATTGGTGAAAGTATGTTGACAGAATTGGTATTTACATGTTTATAGATATGATTTAGTAAGTTGAATATGCTTCTTCATGGGTGTATGATAGACTGTAGCTGCCCAACTGAGTTGGAGGTGAGAATTTTAGATTTTGCTAATGAAGCTTGTGCAAGAGTAGGTCTTGTTGAAATTCTTGGTTAGCTTTTTCCAAAAAATAACAAATTGACCTTCTTGTTTCATTTTGTTTTAGGTGGTGGTGCCACATGGCAGAGGTTACTTTTGAAAAAACTTAATTTCCATTGTTTTGTTATGGAAGTTTAAGCTGATGAAAGGTCATTTTGTGGATGATCTGAGAGCAAGACCGTTTTGAGTGTAGGACAGCAGTTGACTTTGAGTAGTTTGAAGACTTAAGGTAGGAAGCAGAAAGATGGCATATGTAGTGACCATGTCTCAACTTCTTTGCTGAAAAATTCTGGACAAAGCCAAAAATGAATGGGGGAGGGGCAAATAACTCAATTCAGGCACATTTATTTATTTAACTTTTACTCTAATTTACTTACGTTACTAGAACAGGTATTGCAGCGGCTTTTATTTTCCGAACAATAAGAAATACCCAACTCCAATGTCTGACATTGACTGACAGTAATCCTTAGTGATTTTTCATAAAATCAAAACATATTATGAGAAACACTACAAAAAATATGAGGCAAAAATCAGGGACCACTTAATAGACATGGCAGTGACTGGGAGTGAGTTAGCTTTCTTTAGTACTGAGTAGTAATGCTGTATTCTTTGGGAGAGGTGAATGAATCTGCAAATATTATCGACTGTAGTTTATCGTGTTTTTTTTTGGTGGACTTGAGGCTAGCATATTCAAATCTAAGGATAAGAAAGTACAGTTGTGTAAAATGTTACCATAACTGTAATGTCTTTCCCTTCACTGTTGCAGTATTCTTGAAAGAAGGGATGTGACGTCCTGGGCAGCCCGTCGGGATGTGACGTCCTGGGCAGCCCGTCACTCGGCCAGTATTGAAAAGGGTCTTGTTTGTGCAATACATCCTGTTTATGCTCCTTGCCTAGAATGTAGGGCATAAAAGGGCTGTACAGACTCTACTACCAAGAACTGAATTGCCCCAGGAGAGAGCAATCCTTATAGGACAATGGAGTCCTTGTACATCCAGCAGGAAAAAAGGCAGAATAAAGAGGAGGGGGTTGGAGGGAGGAAGCGAATACTGCAACAGTGAAGAGCAGGACATCTACTGTTATGTTAAGAGTTTACACAACTGTACCATGTCCTTCTGTATCACTGTTGCAGTATCCTTGAAAGAGGGAAGAGTTAAAAAAGCTAAAAAAAAAAAACTGGGATATGGAAGGCTGAGAAGAGCCCTCAACAAACCCATATAAAATGGTGTCAGCAAAATCTGCTTTGGTCCTAGAAACCATATCCAATGTGTAATGCTTAGTAACTGTATGCATTGAAGACCAAATGACAGCTTTAAGGATGAAATTGGTGTCCAACCCCTTGAAGGCACCAGAAGAGGCAACAGCCCTAGTAGAATGAACTCTAGCAGAAGCAGACGGAGACTTGCCATGAAAAGAATAACAAAAATAAATGGCCTTAGATATCCAGGAGGAGATTTGCTTAGAAACAGCCAAACCCAAAGACCTGGGATGAAAGGAAACAAAGCTGATCGGACTTATGAATAGTCCTAGTTTTATCCAAATAGTACCTGAGCTATCTGTGCAAATCCAAGGTATGCAGGACCTTGTCGGTATCGGACTGAAGAAAAGGGACTGATTTAAGGACAACTCATTTACCACCTTGGGCATAAAAGGAATAGTATGAAGGGACAGCCTGTCCCTGTGGAAAAAAACAAACAAACAAAAAAGGAGGAATGGCTTCTGAGCAAAAGGAGCCTGAATCAATTTTTCCAAAACAAAATTAAGGTCACAAGGAGGTGGAATAGGTTTTCTTAGAGGCCTAATATGCAGGGCACCTTTAAGAAATTGTTTAACCTCAAAACAAGAATTCAGAGGAGGAGTCAAGGGCAGGCAAGAGGGATCCCCACTGAAAAAGGGTCATGGTTATGAACATAGCACCAGACCGAAAATGAGATTAATCAAGTGGGCTAGGATTCCATAATGATAAGAGGGCTATAGTAGTGGAAGGAGAGTTCATCTGCAAAAGTACACAGGCCTCTAATATGTGTCAGTTTTGAGGTGGGGGGTTCTCACTTATGTGGTAGGTACTTAGAGTGTTTGTTTTCCAAAGAGCATAATACTACACTCTGCTTTAGACCACTGTCCTGGTACCATTGTATATGTAATTCCCTCATGTAGGATCTGGGAGGTGTCTGGCAAGTTAATGATTGCTCCAAGTTTGCAGTCGTCTGCAGACTTGGTCAGACAGACTTTTGATCAGTATTGATATTGGGGTAGGAATTTCAAGCAGGACTGGCCCTAGTACCAATCTCTGTGGAATAAACTAGTGGTGAAAACTGGTGGAGGCGAGTCTGCTCTCCTTCCTAATTGACTGAATTCTGTTTAAGCTACTTCACTGCCCAAAGGTTTATATAAGGTTGTTCATTTAGTTTCACTAGTTTGTCCATAATCCTGGAGTGCGGAATATTATTGAAGGCCTTGGCCAGGTCAAGGTAAGCTGTTTGTATCATTTTGCCCTTATCTGGTGCCTTAATGACTTTTTCAAAACAAGTTCACTAGGTTAAGGAGGTAGGATCTTCTTAGAAATTGATCATAAAAAACAGTCGTCTGTCTTTTACCCTTTTTTTCTTTTTTTTTTTTTTGTCCCAGAGGCTTAGATCTTAAGATGGGTAAATCAGGACATGTAGAGGCACAAACTGATCTGCATGCTGGCTGAGTTAAGACAGCATATCAGGCAAAAACACTGAAAAAGCGGAATGGTCTTTACCTCTTCTAACTATAACATCACCTTCTGTGTTGCCATTGCTTGATTAGTAATCTCTCCTATAGGGGGTGGTCTGCTGGTTCTTGGTCTGTAGTCACACGGTGGTGCTTTTGTATACCTGCCGTCCTTGTTTTGACGTTTATTTAGCTCACAGCTAACCTTGTGTTGGAGCTGTTATGCTTATGTTTTCTTTTGTCTGACTCAGCTCACTGTATCCGGTATAGTTAACCGGCCTGTAACATTATGAGTTCTATACCTCAAGAGTTAAGCTTGCAAAGTGATCCAGGAAAATCACTTCCTAGTTTTCAAGTTTTAAAAATATTGCTGGTTACCTGTATCAAGTCCATTTATATATTGAGCAGCATGCATTTATGGCATGACCTTCATGTCTTTTAGTATTGCACGTTTTGTGGGTTTCCTAAATGTTAAGGATAGCAACTAGGAATTGGTATGAAATGACTTGCTTTAGAGATATTTTTGTGCTTGTGAGATATTAGTATGTGGGTTGTCAGAGGCCATCAGGAAGAAAGTATTATCCTTGACGCCACCTCCCTGCACAAAGACCTTGGTTACCTCCCTTATAACATTATTACTTCTTATAGATCCCCGTGATACTCTAAGCCTACATGGTTTGGGGTGTGCGGCTTGGCTTGTAAGGGCCCTAGTGGTAGTTAGCCTAGTAACAACCTATGAACCTATATTGCCTGCATGTGTAAGGTGGATGTGGGGGTTCTACTGGTGCAGGACTGAATTAAAAACTTTGACATGATACAGAAGTACACATCAAGGACAAATGAGGTAAGAGAGTTGGGGGGTTGAACAATATATACTTTTTAGCAATAAAAAAACAATATGATGTAGAAAAGGGATGGCTTCAGGAAATGTTTGTTATTCACAGAGTACTAACTCTCAGCAGTAGAGGTTCAGTGGCAATGATCTTGGTGAAAAGGCAATGATCTTGGTGAAAATAGTAAAGTGGTTCAGCCATGAATGGTGTTAGCCAAGGGAAATAGAAGCATGAATGGGAAATTAAGCAATCTACGTGTCATTTTTTTTGTGGTTATATAATTATGAAAGTCTGAATATTCGTTCGACTGAAGAAATGACATGACGCCAGATTTTGAATACTTGATCTAGTCGAGAGAACTTGTATATCTTCTGCACATTGCTTATTTTGTTTTCCACCAGAACTGTGCCTGATATTGCTTAATGGTTTCTTTTACTTTGCATACTTGAGGAAGGATTCCCCTCAGTCAGTTTGGTGGTTCTTTTGTTTTAATTACCATGCTTTTAGGGAAACCTTGCATTTCCTAATATACGAAAAAGAGAACCACACCTCCCTCGCTCTGCTGTTGATCTCATGCTTTGTGATAAGAAACCAGCTTTGGGTTTTGAAAAACTTCTAACCTGCACTTTATTGCAGTGACACTCGCACCAATACACAGCTTTTGGATTTTTTTTAATGCTGAGGAATAGAAGCATGCCATTGACATGAATGCGTTTGGCATTTATTTGCATATGAGAAAGTTCTCCATATTTTCAGGCTGTTTTGAGTGTTGTCTAGTGATAGTATAGTCTTTGCATCTTGGATAAATGGCATAAAATTCTGGTTTCTCCTAGTACTGAAGTAATCCTAGATGACTTAATAGAAAAGCTGAGCACTTTGCAGAGTGTACTAAGAATAAATTTTATGTTCGACTAGCTGGCTTTACAGTTTAGAAATGTTTTCTGTAACTGTCCTTAGGCTAGCTTGATTTGCATTCTATAATTTTGCCCGTTATATTTTTGTATTGCTTTCATCACTTAAAAACTATATTATCCTATTTGATATAGGGCACTCTTATTCTGCTGTGTTTGTTATTTTATAGGTCCTCATGCAGCTTCAGAAATACATTTGATGTCTTTCCTTTGCAGTCTGTTTAGTGTCTGGAATTTTGTTTCTTCAATCTTAAAAGTTAATAGTTTTGTTTTTTGAGTTGGCAGTTGTTTTTTGGAGCCCCTATCTCTTACCCATTTTGCAGAGTCCTTGTTCTGAGTCATGGCTTCATGCACTACCTTTATGCATCAGATGTGCAACCAGATTCACAAATTGCCCCTGCTTTGTGTTCTAGAGTCCATGTTTATGACATCTTGATTTGCTAACTGATTGGGAGTTTTGAGCCATAGACTCTGATGGTCATTTTTAAGCTGAATCAACTGGGGAAGTGAAGTAAGTGGTACACTTACTACCTAGAAAAAAAAGTTACAGCTGCAGATGGACAAAAACACTGCTGTGTGGAGGGCTGTCCTTAACATGGCCAGGGAAGAGGAGAGACGTTCTTGGTTAAGTGGAAAGTAGTAATATTGTTTGACAGGGCATGGCAGTGGATAGATGTGGTGTAGAAGTGGGCAGCACACAGGAGTAGGCAACGAGCAGCAACCATGGTACCCATAGCTGCAGTACAGTGCCACTGAGGTGGAAACTCCTGCACCATTGATCATGCAGTCTGAAATAACACAAGGAGCAGTGTTACCTGGATTGACCTAAAGGACCACACCAGCGTAGTAAGTGGAGGTTTCAAGGACTTGCTACTACTACAGTAGGTGCTACACTGCCAAAGGGCCTAGTGCTGTGGAAGTTGTAACCTAACACTTACCCACTCTAATGTGAAGGCATGTAGAGATATTAAGGTCTTAATTAGACTGATAGATGGGAGGTAGTAATAGTTCTGAATGTATGTATTGTATCTTGTGGGAATACAGTATTTGCTGTCTTGACTTTAGTAATAGATATCAATCTGCAGATAGAACTTAATTGCTTGAATATGGCAGCAAGAACATGTGACAACAGATGTTATGGGGGATGTCTTTAGGTTTAGTTGATCTACCCTGATGGTGGGTGTAACTCTAGCTCAATTAATGTGTACAAGGATGGCATAATACTCACACCAAGGGTTAGCCATTGGATCTCTTGGACTCCTCCTTTGAAACTTAAAAAAACTTCCAATGCATAACAATAGAAGAAGAGTTAACAGTACTTTTCCACCAGTATTTCCAGTTACAATCAGGAATGGGCTGATAAGTTCCGTATTCCATGGACACAGAACTCTGTTGAAGCCTGGCAAAGGTGTGTACACTGTTTATTTGCTAGGGAAAAAAACAAGTGTATTTTTGTTGTGTAATGGATGTTTGTGAGAGAGCAGAACCGAGTGGATGAACTCTATAATAGATGGATGGCAGGAACTGCACCATTTCCCAAAAGGCCACAGCCGGTAAAATGGGAGAAGAGCAATTTAAGAAAGGTTTTGCCTATGAGATGTGTATAAAATTGCCTGTTTCTTAGCAGTGGCACACGACTTAAACTTGTGAGTTGTATTTCTCATGCAGCCAAAGATCATATTGCATTTTTATCACGTAGTTTGTTTTAGCATTTAAGATGCATGTTATGCAGTAAAGATACTCCTTATTTTAATAATAATTTTGTGCTGCATACAGTCAAGTATGTTCTTTTTGTCTGTAATTTCAAATATGACTGTTTCACTGTACATTTTGTGTTGTATGTGACACAGCTGTTGGACATAAAAGTATCGTGCTCTGTTATACAAATGTGTTTATTTGGATCCCTATCACATCACTGAAATTTCAAAACTCTGAAGACCATATGGCTGAGACCATATTTTCAAAATTTTGAAATTCAAACCCCCACACCTCCCCCCTACGGAAATATGCCAACTCCAAGATCGCACTAGAGTGAGGAAAATGGCAAGTTGCAGGTTCTGCGCTATACAGCAATCCCAACAGAGATTTTTCAGAGTTTCAAAACTTTAGCCATATGGTCTTCATAGTTTTGAAACTAAGGTGATGTGATGGGGAACCATTTATTCATATGAACTGATGATGTTGAAGATGAGGATTCAGGTGTCCTTCATTTTTTTGTGTGTTTTTCAGTGAAATGTAGTTCAGTGTATTATGTACTAAGTGATATGCACTTTTGAACTTCTCAGTTTGCATGTTGACAAATATAGCATAGGTGAGTATACAGTACACTACATATATTGTTGTGGCTTGCAGCTTTTTTAGGGTTGCAGCTTGTGGAAGTAATGGAACAGCACAGGGTGAGGCCTACACAGTATGCACCAGCATCCAATTATGTATGGTTACTTAGATCAGTCTGCTGTATTGGCTTCCCATAGTACTGTTAACAGCCTGGCCTAAGGCACTGTTCAGGAAATCTGTAAGGTGAGATTGTATTGTTGCATGTGGAAGTGTACCAGCCTCATCTGCATGTCATTACTGCAGGAGCAGTCTTTGCCCAACAGTCCCTATATTAAATGTCCCTTACACACCCACATGTTTTTTGTTATTCATAGTCTGTCATAAGCCTTAGTAGTATATACATTGTGTGCTTTGTAGCTAGATGTACAGGGTGCCTGTGAAACCTACATGTGCATTCTGGGAGTTTGTACCTCAGGCAGCAGATGCTGCCATACTCAAGCCTACATCCCAACACAAACAGCATGCCTGGCTGTCTAACTGCATTTTTGGTTCCCCACAATGTTTTACTTGGACTCTATGGCTGTCTGCAGTAGCTCCTGATTGTGTTGTAGTGCATTTAAGGCTGGGGGTGCTGGCTGTCAATATACAGTTTAAAATTTCTACCTCTTTTTATACTGTGCGTAACTTTTGCAACTGCTGCAGTCGAATGTCTGTTACACTGCCAGGATTTCATTGTTTTTATGGATGGTGTTTGGCCAAGTTTTGCTGCAGTTTTTGGTGCACTGGTCATGTGCATTGTGTGCCAGGTCTGTGAATCCATGATTAATTAGCTTTGGCATGCTTTATTCCTGCTCCAGGGAGAGGAGTTAGAAGCTTAAAAAATTTGAAAACATAATGGTATTTTTGTTTTGTGTATGGTAGTACGCATTGATGGTCAAGAGTTATCTGTATTGCCCCCTTTAGCTTTGTGCAGTGTTAGTAATTTTTTTAGTATTGCCCCCTTTAGCTTTGTGCAGTGTTAGTAAATTTTTTTAGTACATTATACCAGGAGTGTGCAAAGAATGAATAATCAGAAAATTCACTAAGCACCTGTTTTTTCCACTTGCACAGTCATATGACAGAGTCAACCTCCACCTTCAGATACATAGTTTTATGGCTTGTTCAATCTCTAAACTTTCATTTCCTCCAGTAGAGCAACATTAAGCTCCCTCCTTGTCTAGACCAAGTAGAACTCCCCTTTTCTACCTCAACCCTTCAGAGTAGCCATTGCCCAAGGAGTACCCCTGTCTCAGATAGAATATGGAGTACATTCACATCTACCTCCGAGAAGAACACCACCATACTCCAGACCATCTCCAACAGCATCTGGTGGTTGATTACAGCCTCAACCCCTCCATTAACATTACTGTATCACCATAGAAAAAGCCAAGTGGCTACCTATAAATCAACAATCTAATCTACTGCTAGGATCTCAACTCTACAAACTACTTCAGCTCCAGATATTTACTCCCCTTACAGCTAAACCACATGATTAGGATTGCCACCTTTTCAAATGCCCAAAGTGGAAAATTTTTGTAGAAATGTGAGATTTTGCAGGACAAACAAATACCCTTGGTTAGTGCAAAGGACATAACTTCACTTTTTGCCAAAATAAAAGCTTATTTGTGTAGCATTTGACTTGCTTATGCTATTTGATATAATATTTGTGTGTTTCAGACACAAAATAACTGTTTTATGTAACTGTTAAAGAAAAGTTAAATATATTTTGTCTTAAAATCTCAGGACTTTTGCAATTTTTTTAGTTTTTTTTCGCAGGACACAATTGCCCAAAGTGGGACTGTCCCTCGCAAAGAGGAACAGGTGGTAACCCTACTCGTGATTAAAAACACCTCACTCAACCTGAGACACTACTTGTAAACCTGTCCAGTATTCATTATCTCTAGAATCAAACTTCGTAGCATTGCACATGCATTCTCCTCTCAGGCACCTACTCTTTGGCAAGCTCTTCCCATCACCCTAAAGGAAGTCAGCAGTTTATGCTAAATTCAGAATGCAGCTCAAAAAGCTTCTCTTAATCCAAGCCACATGCTCCTTCTTCAACACAGGACATATTGACTAACACACTATCCCTAGTTCCTTTCCACTTCTCTCTCTCAATTACTGAAGGTTGACCCATTTTATAATGTAAGTATAATATTTATGTTAAACTTTGCTTGCTTAATAGTATATGCACACAACAGTTTTTCTACGGAATTAATCTGAACTACTCTCTTATTTGCTTTTTAACTTTTAACTTTTTGTTTGTGAAATGTTTTGTATTTCACAGGGGCCAAGCCTGTAATTGGTCATTAGTGATTAGTGCACTACCCTGGCAAACAAATATTTTTACCTTTATTTTTATGCATTTCCAGTGTGTGGCTGTGGTGGTGGTGTTAAAAACATGAACAATGGGCAACCGCTGCCAAAGGAAACTTTTTTTTTTTTTTTTAACAAGCATTTGTATGTAGTATGGTTTTCCCATAAAAGTAGAATGCCTTTTTGTTTGCATATACTGTCTAATATTGTGTATAAGGAAATGCATGCACTGGGCGGTGGTTGCATGTCAGTGTATTGTTAAAAGTTTGCTGTTAGTTTCTAGTTTTCACAAAATGTCTTACTACAGTAATGCTGCTTTAAATTTCAGTGCAGTCACATTATTTTCTGACATAAAATAGGAGTAAAAGAATGAAGGGTGGTGATTCAAAGCAGTGAAGTGAAAAGTCAGCTGTGCAAGGAACATGGCTAAATGTTGCATGGAGTGATCTTTATAAGTGTGTGTGTGTGTGTGTGTGTGTGTGTGTGTGTGTGTGTGTGTGTGTGTGTGTGTGTGTCTGTAATCTCTCCAGGCAGAATATAAATGTTTAGATCTGGCATTGCCTACAGACTTTAGAAGTTTCAGATACGTGCAGGCACAGGCTAAATGAGTCTCGAGCTAGATTCATTGCTCATTTGTTTACTTACAAGCAGTTTGGATCCTTTCAAGCCATAGCTCAGTCCAGAGATACTACATACAAATGTACTTTACAACTGTAAACATTTTAGTGTGTGTATTGAATTTACTAGTGGCAAGATATGGTTAAAGATTGCATATTAGTACTTGAACTAGGCTTAGTAATAACACTGAAGACATAGTGGTAACACTGAAGACAACGTGTTCAGGGTATGTAACAAAATTGTGGTAATGCAGTCAGATAAGCAAGTTAACTGGCTTTTAAAACAGAAGTGGTGTAAGTCAGAGGCTGATGTAAAATTTTTTGAAGGCTTTTATTTTGTAAAATGCTTTCGCCCACCACTTAAAATCAAAACATTCAGTGTTAGAAGTAAATTTGCTGGTGAAATGAAGGGCAGTAAATGCAGGAACACACACTGTTACTGCTATTCAGTTTATTATTATTTAGTTATGGGAATATCTGGATTGTATAACAGTGGTATTCAGTGGTTATTGGATAGCTTTATAAAGCAAGGTGCATTAGTGAAGGCAGTTTTTTAAAGCTTAGTATTAATATGTGCTAGGGGGATACTATTGTGACAAGTATGGATTCTTTTAGAGCCAAACGCTGAATGTAGAAGTGCATCCTGAACGATGTTATTCTTTGAAATCTGAAATGACTGTATACAGTGATTAGACACTGGATAGGAGAACCCTGGTGCCATTGTGCTCTGTGATTACATAGTCTTAACACCTTATAATTCTTTGATGCAACACTGCTTGAAGTTGAGTGCTTATGAGTTGAGAGAACCTTCTATTGAGTTCAGATGAGCAATGCTGTGGCTTTGCCATTCTGCCTTTAGATATGCTACAATAAGATTTTTGCTCTTCTTGTTGTATCAGTAATAGTATATAGAGAAGAATGGATATGTATGATACTGCAATGTAGTTTAGTGTCGCTATTTAAAATAAGTTCAAAGATAACATTGTCAGAACTGTCATTGTTTAAATATTGGCAGGTTGTCCGTGATGAAATCATGGAGTCACTCTCTTACCTGTTTGCCTTTTCTTTTTCCATGTCTTTTTTAGCAAAGTCTAGACATGGACTAGCAGAGAGTAATGCTTGTCAGAATCCATGATGTATAAATGACTAAATGCATGAGTTTTTTTTTTTTTTTTTTGCTGGATATCAATATATTTTATTCCGTCTGTTTTCAATGGATGCAGTCCCAGAGTTATGAGCTTGGAAGATACTAGCCTCTACGGACCCTGGTAAATTACCGCCCCATAAGCTTAACAAGTCTAGTCTGCAAAGCTATGGAGAGGATCATAATGGAGCTCATAAACAAAGATATAGGGGACTTGCAGACATTGGACCCGACCCAGTTTGGCTTTGTCAAGGGAAGGCTGATCGACATGGAGGTTGCCAACAGTTTTACATGTGGCACGGTAGCTACCATGAAGGAGGCATTTACATGAACCACTGATGGCATGAATCTTGTACACTTTTTTTATATAATTAGACCAGTTCTCCAAAAAATCTGGAATCCTGTCAGTTATGAGCATGACTCTCCAACTGGAAGGGCCCTGTAATTGTCCCAGCAGTTGACAGGCAAAAGTCAGCACTCTTGTGCAGAGAGGATTTTGTTGTCTGCACCCCAAAAAAAAATAAATAAAAAGAGAGAAGAAAGGTGTTCTAGTCCAAGGACATTTACTTTTTTTTATTTGCTGCTTAAATTTCTTGTCATCCTCCTTTAAAATGCTTTGCTTTTAAAAATGCCTTTGATTTATCAGAAATATTTGAAGCATTCTTTTTTTTCATTTTGTTTCCCTTGAAAATGGCCTATTGTCTCATTGTGACTCACTGGTCAAATTAGGGTGTGTGTGTGTGTGTGTGTGTTGCATATGTGGCATTCGTGAACAACTAAAATGTTATCTACATGAGCAATCCCAAGTGTACCTGCTTCAGTGAAGATGGATACTCAATATATGCTTTTATACTCTATCTCTTCTGCTGCTGCTAACCCACAAACCAAATGCTTTGGTACGGTTTGGTGTAAAGCATTTCACTTGGATACTAGGCTTGATTTTTTTTTAAGCTCCGTTTTTCTGAAGTATAGCCAAATACTCTACTTATGATGAACTGATGAGGTGAGAAAAGGGCAGAAACATGGCTTGTTTAGTGGGTGGGTGTGGCTTTTATTGGCCTGAATGTGCCCATAAAGACTTTAAAAAGTAAAGTGTTACAGACATTCAGAAGCTATATAGCTGATGCGTCTTTAAGGGGGTCAGTGGCTTGTATCCCATGGACCTCCACTGCAGGAGGTTTAAGGTATTACACGGTGAAGACTCTAGCTTGGCTGTGTCTTTCATGGGGTGTGTGTGTGTGTGTGTGTGTGTGTGTGTGTGTGTGTGTGTGTGTGTGTGTGTGTGTGTGTGTGTGTGCATACATATACATATGTATATGACAGAACTTAAAGTGATAACTTACTTTAAACTGTATTAAAAAAATAACTTGAAGTCTTTTTCCTTTTTAACTGTTTGTTTATACTGTCAGGTAACATAACGTAAAGCTATGTGACAGAAACTGGACTCCAAGGTACTGTCTGTTAAGTCTTTTACTTCACTGCATATTCAAGCAGTTACATGTACTGGCATGCTTGGCTAAACATGGCTTTTTTCTTTTAAGAGACCAATGGGTTGCAAGTCTGACTGGTAAGTGGACTCCAGTAAAACTCTTTTTTTGTAGTAGTTTGTTGTACAAGAAATTACTTGACTTTATCCATTTAATTAGGAAAAACAACCTTGACATTTGACCCTTCCAGTCTTGCAGGAAGAGTGGAAAATTACTTTTAGCTGTACATTAATTTATTAAGCTCATACAATCTGGAAATTTTGTAATTTTATGCTAAACTCCCCCATTTCAATGTTTTCTTATCTTAATAAATCTGGTTACACATTAGCTAAGCAATTATAACAGAAACATTTGTGCTGGAACAATTAACTATTCATGTGCAGTATTTTTCAGAACCACACCCAAGTATAAGAAAAATTAAACTTAATTCAAAATGAGTTGGAGAAACCATTTTATACTTGCACAACAGCTGTCAATTCCCCCTTTTTAAGTCCATGTTATGTGGACTTGCAACATAAGCATTTCATTATTAACTACAACCCTAAGTTTTGGAGTAGAAATAACATTTGAGTATAGCAGATGTTTAACCCACGTGAACCTCAAAGTAAAGCAAATATTATAAAAAGAAAAGATGTAGTAATTACTCCTTTTTAGCCTGTGTATAAACTGCCTGTTTTAAACCAAGCGTCATCATAACTGGATCATGTAACTTATCCCACCTTTTGTGTAACTTGCAGATGTTATTTAATAATAGATTCAGTGTCGTATGGAATATAAGTACAGCATTTGGATCTGATTGTACTACACGTTTCCCCTTTCGCAGCCAATAAGTAACCCAAGGCCACCCTGTTTTGTAACACTACTGTCCACATAACTGTCATTTGTGCTGTGATATATGTAATAGCACCATAAGTAACATTTGCTAATCCTTCCATTAACTTAGAAAAGTTTCTAAGTTCCCAGATAGCCTTAGCTGCTCCATACCAAATAAATGTACCTGTTCCTGAAATCACATAATTTCCCAAATCCAAGTTTCCTAGTTCATTTAGTTGTTTTACATAGTCTAATGTTTTTGTTTTTAATTGAGCCATATTTTCAATTATACTTATAGCTGGAATTTGCTCACAAAACATGTTCCTGACCAGTCTGCTGGCAACCATTTGTAGGCTTTAGTTCCACATACAATATACATTTCCCCCTATAAACCTTGAGGGATTACTGTCAATTTGTGCAAAAATTCTTTCAGTGAATAACTGATTCAATAGAATGTGTAACTGTGAATGTTCATCCAAAGAACTCCCACTCACTATCTATCCTGGGGTAAGTATATTACCATCACAGCCTGTTCCAGTGGAAATGTACCATGTATGAATAGGTGTAAGCTTTTGCTATTCTCCCTTTTTTGTTGTGCCACTGTTAACACTAGTCAATATAGCTGCTCTTTACAGCTCTCTTAGTATGAATATATGTATGATTTATTGTTGTATTGCACTGGCTTATACCTCTTTGTAACATTTTGTTGAAAACGCACTAAACCTGTTTCTGATCTTATTAATCAAAGCGACGTAATTTTACATTTAATATATACCGATTTCTGTTTGTATGGACCTCTTGAGTGGTCTCGGTGAGATTGTATGGGTCAGTATATAATGGTATCACTCCCCATGATGTTCTGTTTCTGAACAGACATCCAGCAATTTGTTTTATTAACAATATACAAATAGGCACAGCTTATGGCAAGAAAGGTATTAAACTGTGGTACTCAATATTCTGCGCTGATTGCTTTTTAACTTCACTAAGCTGGCTGGAATAACTTGTTGTACATACTACAGTAATTAACATGACAAATGCTAACCTCATGGTGAACTCCAACAATTTAACTGCTTTTTCAAGTTTCTACATTTATTGTATGAAACACCATGACCCATAATGATAAAAAGAAATAACACACTAATGATAAACATGTTTACAGTTAATATAAATTGATTAGTATATTAGAAAATGCTGTGACACTATAAACTAAATATTCTCAAGGCTTGCAATAAACAGTTTTTTTTTTTTTTTTTTTTTTTTTTATTACGTTTTCTTTTGTCTTTAGCAAGCTTCTTAGGCTGATGTTGATGCTTCATTTGTAAAACTAATAACAGCAGTATTAGTTATCGGTTACTTTATGCTGATCTAGGTGCACCACTTTGTCTTGCTTTTTTTTCTTCTCATTTTCTTTTCTGCCCGTGTATACCAGTGGTCCCAACTGTGAAGTAACATAAGGACCTTCCCAGTTACTATTCCAGGGACATGCTTCCAAAAACACTTAATCTTTATTGTCTGCCCTGGCTGCAATTGTACAGTGAATTCTGCTGGAACTTTTTGTTCTTTCTACAATTCTACTTGACTGAGGATGGTATGGCACATGAGATCTCTGCTGGATCCCTAACGGATTTAACATTTCTTTCACAAGTTGACTGGTTAATTGTAGACAGTTATTTGATTCTATTATCTGAGGTCAGCTCCAGTGTGAAAATGTGTCCACACTGCTGACACTGGTTTTTGTAGTACAGTTTTAGGTGTTGCTTCAACCCATTTAGAAAATGTGTCCAAAACAGCCAGCAAGTATGTATACCCTCTCTTGGTCGTGCATAATTTATTTTCACTGTACGGTTGTCCCTCTGATACTAGAACTCTGTTTTTTTACATTTTGGACTTGTCTGTAAACACACTATACATTTTTCTATGTTCTTGCTGAACCTTTTCAAATGTGGATGTCAGTAGTTTTGTTTTACTGTGGGTTTATTGGCCATAGCTTTTCTGCTGACATGCCACAGAATGCAGTGACTGGATTTTAGGGTTTATCTAGAGGAGCTAGTACATACGGCAGATTTTGACCACTCTGAGTCTCAAATAACATATCTTCACTCACAGGCCTACTGGCATTATTTTACACCTACTGGTTCATCTGTTTTGCACTGAGGCTTCTGTAGAAATATTAGGTCTTCTGCATCACTGGGTTTGTGTGTGTATATTAACTTTACTGACCCTGACCTTTGGTGTGGGATATATGGGGTTATCTAATTAATGAGGGTTGCCTCCCACAGTGTGGTGTGCTTTACCCTTGCTCACACTTCATTTGAGAAGGCATTCTTGTCCCAACTCTGTTTCAGTATTTCTGCATGCTGTAATGGTTTGTTGCTACTGTTTACAAAACTTCTTCTATTCTAAACTGCTTAATGTATGGTAAGAGCTGTCACTGCATGCAAACTATCACTGCTAATGTTCGCTCTCCCATCTTCTTTCTTTGCAATTTGTAATGCATTCAACACTGCCTCCATCTCTGCTCTTTGTGATGACGTGTGCCCAGGTAGTATAATTTTGTACAATTGTATTGTACTCCTATCAACAACATGCACTGCAAAACCTATCTTGTAACGTCCTTCCTTCATCCCAATATCTAGTACCATCCACATAAATGCATTTTGCACTCTGTATCAAATTCTCCAGAAAATAGAGACTTTGGGTTTTCTGAATTTCATCCTGACAACTGTGGGAATGCTCATTATATAGCAAATGCTGTAATAGATATTAGTGGTCCCGTTTCCAGTGTGGCATTTCTTTGTTGAAACTCGATAAGCCATTTGGCAAATCTCGTCTGGATGATTGCCTTGTGATATGTAGACTACAGAAGAGTTTTAATAGTGTGATGTAGTGTCGGCATGATTACTGGAGGTAATTGTGTAATGCAAGCTGGCAAGTCCCCAGTGTATAGCCAACAGTGCTTGGATACAAGGATGGTATCCCTTCTCTACTGGAGTTAACATGTGACTGGTTTTAATTTTCTCTGTATTCCCTTCTTTGTACCCCATGTCCATTTTTGCAAAGTAATAACAATGATCCTGCCTTCACTGGTAGCTGCATGATTAACTCGGTAGCTGTCGCTAGCCTCGGTTTTAAATATTGCACTGCTTCCAGTACTCTGTCTGTTCTGCCACACCTGCTTTATGCAATTTATACAAGGAATCTGTTGTGGGAGCATAATTCTCTATGAATTCATGGTTGCAATTCATTTCTCCCAAGAAATTCTGTAAATCATTTACAGTATTGGGCAGCAGCATATGTAATTTACCCTGCACCCTTTCTTTGCAGGGAAGTCTTATCTGTGGCTGTGTAGTAACACCTAGAAACTTTACTGATTCTTGTAACAGTTATATTTTCTGCATATTCATTTTAAACCCTGCTTTTTGTAAAGCGTGAAAAAACTTCTTGTAGTATCTGCAAATGTTCTTCTTTAGTCTCTGTATTAGTATATCTTGTAGGTACTGAAGAATTGTGTCACCCTTAAGTGGTCTAAGCACTCTTGCTAAGGCTTGATGGAAAAACGCGGGAATATTATGAAACCCTTGTGGTAACCTAGTCATTCAATATTGCTAGTTTTCAAAAGTAAAAGCAAGTCTCTCTCTCTTGAGAATCTTCAGTTATGGGAATTACAAAAAATTCATAAGCCAAATCAGTGACTGAAAAATACTTGCTTTTTCAGCTCAGTTTAAAGGCCATTTCTGTTGCATTGGGTACTGTATGTGCTAAATAGATCTAAAGTTAGTAAATGACTAAACGGTAGCTTCCATGGTTTTTCTTAACTGGCCACAGAAGTGCATTAGATGGCCGACACCTTTTTTTTAATTATGCCTTTCTTCTAGCTGTTTAATACATTTTCTTATGTCCTCTTTCAGTTCCTTTAGAATTGCATAGTGTTTCTGATATGGTGGCATTTGTGTATTTATTTTATATTTGTTGACTGGGCCACAAATGCCCATTTTCAACGGAGGCCCGAAGAGAAAAGCTCCAACAGAAAATAGAAATTTTACATATTAAATACATATAGAAATACATTCATCAGTACCACAGACTACTGCATTACAGTGTCACACATTACTGCATTACATGTCATACATTAAAATGTGGCAAGTGAAATACATAGAAATGCATTCATCAGAGGGATACATTCATAATTACATATTATATACATAATGGTGCAATAGGTACATAGCTGAAATATTTTACTAGTTATGTTTGTACAGTGATGCACTAAGAGAAGAAGATAAAGTAGTAAGTTTGTTTATTGAAGAAAAGAAAGACAGAAGAGAAGTAGAAGGTTATAGGGAGTGTTTACGGGGGATAATTACATTGGCAAGTCCATTTGTCATGAAGGTATTTATTTTTTTTTTGTAGCGGTTTTGAATTGATTGGGATGTTCAAGGGATCTTGTATCTAGTGGTAGGCTATTCCAGGCCTTGGAAGGGTTAAAGCTGTAGACTAGGTGACCCATTTTGGTCCTTGGTTTGTACATTTCTAGTAAGCCTTGTTCAGAACTGCGGAGTTATCCTAGTGGGTAGGTAATGAGCGGTTAGAGATGAGATAGTTGGACAGAAAGTGGGTTTGTAGAGAGTGGAATGAATAATCAGAAACTGATTATACCGAAGCAGGTAAGGCATTCTGTTATGTGAGGCCAAAGCAGGTAAGGCATTCTGTTATGTGAGGCCATAACTCGCACTCTGTTTCGCTTTACCAAACTACAGTCTGTTTTTGTCGCCAGAGATCTGGATAACATGTGAGCAAAGCTTGCTGTAAATCTGAAGCTGCAGTATTGAGGCTAGGAATTTTTTTCTGACAAATCATAGGCATTTTACTACAATTCTGATGCTTGGTCTCTCCAAAGTACTTTGCTGGCCAAATCAACTGTTGCTGCTAAGGCATTTAATACATCCATAAGTCAGTATGGTAGAGTCACACTGAGGGTGTATTAAAAATGAAACTTGAATGTCTTTACCAGGCGCATTCTGTTTATTTAAAAAAAAAAAAGAGTTTTAATATGACGACTATGATGTGCTTGAACTGTAAAACCTTTAAATCCTGATAGTGTAGTACGATGAGCATCTCTATTAGGCAGCTTTTTGTTTGACACTGGAGCAGCAGTTCAGTTACCATCAGAACCTTGTCCAGAGTGTTATAAACTGTCTTCCATCAACTTCCAAGGTTAAAGATGTCCGGTTAGCAAAGCTGAACAGGAGTGTCACACCCCTAGCCATCTTGCTAAATGTTTTGCAGGTTTTTCAGCTGTTTTGTCAGAGCTGACAACTAGCATTTGTCTGTGCATCTTGTACTTGTTCTGTTTGTACTGAAGTTTTTGACTAAATTGTTAAGTGCAGGGGAAGTTGTAGAGATGGGAAGCTGCAGAGATGGGACCCTGTGGCAGTATCTTTTCATCTCTAAGTATTGTGCAAAGGTGGATTTGCACTATTCTTGTCTAGAGGTGGATGTTTTCCCTCCTTTGTCTATTTTTCTGTTCCCAGTATTTTGAACACTGCTTCTTAGTATGTTCTGTTTACAGGAATAACGGGTCATACCCAAAGATACCAGCCGGTGTCCCTGAGTTTGGAGTCTTTCTGACTACTGCTAGTTCTGAATTGTCTACTTGCTCAATTGCAAAAAGTCATGCACACATTTTCAATTGTATTCAGCAGCTGTTCTTGCTTAATGATCCATTTGTGCAGCTTCTTGTACAGAGTTTCTTATTTGCAACATTTAGCTTGATGTCATTGTCTGAATACTGTCCTTTCCACCTACTGCATGTCTTTGGAATGTGGGAGGAAACCCGCACGAGCACAGGGAAGACAATCAAACTCCACACAGAAGGCACCCCAGCTGAGAATCCAACTGGAGAACCTCTTGCTGTGAGGCGACAACACTATCTGCTGTGCCACTCCTGTCAACATTTATTATTTCATCTTGAAATTCCTGCATTAAATCTTTTACATGCTTTAAAGACTGTGTATATAGTTACATTGTCTCTCTCTCTCTCTCGCTCTCTCCTTTTAACAGAATTATTTTTATTAGCATTTATACCTTTTGAAAAAGGATCAAACTGTCTTGGCAAATCTGGAATTTCAAACTGGCTGACTAGAGTTTGTAGTGTTTGAACATATTGCTTGTCTTACTGTGTGACACGTACAGTAACTACTGCAGATGGTGAAACTGCAGGTTTATTTAGCGTGAAATAAATATATCCCAAACTACCTTTATGCACAATGGCTCTTTTTGCATTATGCTTAGAAAAGATTCATCACATTGGCTAGATGAAAGTTGTAAGCAATCTATAACCTTTTTATAAATGCATCTATAATACATGACCTGCATAGACAGTTCTAAAGAGTATTTACACCTTGGCACCTTGACTTGTTAAAAAAACATCCATACTGGAAATTTATGCTTGCAGAGATTTTTCCATGCTTTGAGTGGCCAGTTCAGCGAAGAATCAAAGGATAGTTTGTTTGCTTTGGTTTCCTCCACTCTGCAGTTTTTCACCCCAGAGAGTTGCTTTGTTGGAGGACTAATTGATCCCTATACTTGGTGCTGAGATTTTTCTGTTGTCTGAAACTGGAGCAGTAGGTTTCTTTGAGCAGTGACGCAATCACATACGCCTCTCGAACTAGCTGGTTTGCCATTGATTAGAGCTACTTTAAATTGATAACTTAGTTTGAACTGCATTAAAAAAGAAATGTCAGTCTTTTTCCTTTTAACTGTTTCAGGAAACATAACCTAAAGTTATAATATGACTGTTCAAGCTGTTACATATATGCATGCTTAGCTAAGTGGATTTTTTTCCTGTTAGAAGACCGGTGAGCTGCAGGTCTGACTGGTAAATGGACTCCAGTAAAGCTCTTTTTTATAGTAGTTTGTTGGAAAAAGACAATTTCTTAATTAGGAAAAACAGCATTAACCTTTGACACTTCAGTCATGCAGGAAGAATGGAAAATTACTTAATCTAGCTCTTATAGTCTGGAGCTATTATAATTTGTCCTAAAACTCCTACATTCCAGTGTTATCTAAATTTTAGTACATGGGTCACACATTAGCTTAGACTTTTAACGTTTCAAGGATTTTGTAGTAACACACAGCAATTATAGGAGAAACATTTGTGCTGGAGCAATTAACTGTTCACGTACAATATATTTTTCAGAACCGCACATAGCAAGTATAAGAAAAATTAAGCTTTAATACAAAATGGAGTGGAGAAAACCATTTTATACGTACACAACAGCTACACTCGCAGATATATAATATTTGTGTGTGTGAGTGAGTAAAGCAGAGGGCTTCCCCTTGCAAAAAAAAAAAACTTTTTTTTGTTTATCTTGGAGCATGCTTGAGTGTTTATTTTAGTTTCTGTCATTTCGCGTTGAAAATTTGTGTATGCAGCGAGTGCAAGACAAACACAGCTAAGAGAATGACCAGTATGTTTAATGCATGTTTAAAATGGTGGTGTTGATTAAATTTATGGTTAATTTTTAATTTGTATAATATTTTCATTTGTTCAATTACCATTTTAAAGAGAGTTGTGTTGAATAGTAAACCTTCAAGCAAGCATACTTACTTTCCCAGAGTCAGATAAATGTTCCACAGAATTCAAAATCCTTTTAGATGTTTTATAAAAGATTGTGTACATCCAAAGATCTTTGCCTTATATTTTTGGTCTGTTCCTCATAAAATTTGGGATTTTCTGGCAAATCACTGGGATGCTCTGAGGAATGAAGTCACTAAATAATTACATACATTTGTGTTTCAGACTTCATATCCTTCAGAAAAAATGCATGCTAAGACAAATTGTTATTCTAGCAACTTCTATGTTTATAACAGCCATATTTAATGTCTGCCCCCCATTTTGTGAGGCTTTGTCCAGATTATTTGCACTAACGGGTTGAGAGGTATGTTGTGTATTCCTTAAAGTTATCCAACAAAAGTATATATTGCAAATTGCTTGTCTTTTGTGAACAGTCTGAGAAGAGCATTTTTAATGTCCTAGCTCTCGTGTCCTGCTTGATTGTGTCCTTTCTCTAGGTCTACATCTGATTTGCACTGTGAGACTTGGGTTATTTTGCGAAATGTAGAGTTGTTCAAGTGTGTGTGTGTATGTGTGTGTGTGTGTGTGTGTGTGTGTGTGTGTGTGTGTGTGTGTGTTTTGTGAGAGACAGGAGATCATTGTGTTATTTGTCTGTGCCCAGTGTTGGCTTGGAAAGCATGGCAATGTTAACGTTGGCAAGTAATAGTAGCGAACGCTTTGTGGAGTAGGTTGATTTATTACATATGTTACTTGATGGAGAAAGTGCAGTATATCCGAAAGCAAATGCCTCAAGGAATTTGCCTAACTGTGTTATGCAGGGTATTAAACTGTGCTCACTAGGCTTCTCCCATCAATATTTAAATGCATTTATTTGGTTTTATTTTGAGTGCAAGAGGAAATGAACTTGATCAACATTTGTTCTGCGCCGTTGCGATAGACAGGAAGATGCAATTTATTTTTTTCTTTTTTAAACAAGAAAGGATCAGGTACTAATTTATGCCAAATGCTACTTTGGCTGTATTTTGTTTACATTTAATTATGTTTGAAAAAGGGTGGAGCTGGTGCTCGCCTTAACTCAGAATACAGCTTTTGGGCATCCGATGGGCAAGTGTAACTCCTCCTCTTGTTTTTCTTAAGTAGAATCTACATAGATGGAATTCATCTGCTCAGTTTATTATAATAACTTCTTAATAAAACTGTGGGCCAGTAGAAAAATGAAAAAGGGTAGAATCAGTGAAGAGATAACAGGAACATTTTTTGATTGAGTATAATCGGTGGTCCTTGTTTCTATAATACAGGAATGGACAAAGCATATATATGCTTTATTTCCTTTTTGTTTTTTTTTTTTGTTTATTTAGAACTTGGCATATATATATGCACTTTTTATTACACTACATGCGTATGTTTAATCTTAGTTTGCAGCTGAATCCTAATTATATTCATGTTTGCACTCATGCATTGGCTACTTTTGGTTATGTACAGAATAAGAAACTAACAAAGGCAGATTTTTTTTTTCTTACCTTAATCTATGGATTTGAGCATGCTGTAAAATGTGTGGGTGACCTCCCGAAGTCTTCTATGAAACATTGGGTGTATATCAGTGAGTGAGCTCTGTGCAGAAGGGCAGTACAGTACAGTTGTGTAAGTAAACTTACCATAACTGGAGATGTTTCATCACTGCTGCAGTAGCCTTAATTATATGGGTTATAACCAGCTTTCCAAATCTTCAGGGCACATTCTGTGCAACCAAACTGTTAAGCTGGAGCTAAGGTGGCCAAAATGTTGGTTTGGGGTGCCAAGCCCTCCAGAGTTGTCTTGCCAGCTGAGAGGGAGGCTAAGCCCTGAGAGGACATTGTTAGGAACAACTTTAAAAGCAGATGCCCATCAAAAGCACACTAAAAAATGGGGGGGGGGGGTGGCTGGAGTGGTTAACTGCAGCAGTGATCATTCAAACATCAGCTATAGTTATGGTACAAAGAATTATTTCTCAAGGAAATCTTGTCTCTTGCATAAAATGAGAAGGTTGACCCCACCATAAGAGCTTGCTGCTTGGATACTCTTCTTGCAGAGGCCAGAGCAGCCAGTAAAACTTTCCATGTTAAGAATCTCAAGTCAGCCTGATGAGCTGGTTCAAACAGAACAAGTGTTGGCTTCTGTAACACAGAATTAAGATCCCAAGGAGGAGTCCTTGTTTTTCTTGGTGGCTTCTTATGCAGTACCCCTTTCAAAAACATTTTGACATGAGGAATGTCTTGAAAGGGTGTAATCTATGGGCAGATATACTGAAATGGCCATTAAATGAACCTCAACAGAGTAGTAAGACAGGCCATAGGAAAGTAACTGTACAAATTTTGTAAAAATGGAGAAACACTTTCCCCAAATTGGTGCCAGTTATAAAATTGGCACCAACTAAAAATCTTTTTCTATTTGCTAATATTATAATACAACCAAAAACAAAAATGGTAAACTTCAGTCCAAAGCACACTGTCAGTCCAAAGCACACTGTAGATGTAAAGGTCAAACAACTTTTGCTATTATTAAATTAAATAAGTGCTTTCGTCCCGATATTCTTTTAAAGGAGCTTCATCAGATGCATTCAACTTTCCTTTCCTGCTATTTGTCCAACTTTCCTTCCCTGCTGTTTATTCAGAATAATTCATGACATCATTTCCTTTTTGATTTAAAAGTACCCAACATTACAAAGTGTAAAAAAATGTAAAATGCAGATAAAAAGCAATCTAAAAAGTAACACCCTATAAGCTCCCAGTCTTTAAATACCTCCACATCATTGTCAGAAAAAAATTCAACGTATACTTTCTTAAAAGGACAATAAAATGTTAAATCATTATATATGTAATAATATATTTACATATATGCATCTGCTAAAACTCCATGTATACATATACATATGTATATAAGGAACCCAAAATTAATTTATATCAGTGTATTTATCAGAAAGTGTATATGTATATATCTCTCACTATCCTTAAAACTGCTTTTTAAAC